>NC_141218.1:13746889-13829389 GCF_054856515.1 Filicampus tigris
AGAGGATCTAACAAGGAAGAATGGTAGGGGATCCCCAAATCCAAGTGGGAAAAACGTGTTGCATCATTCCCAAGAGGACTCATGGCTGTACTAGCTCAAAAGGGTGCTTCTACTCAATACTGAGCACAGGGTCTGAATACTTATGACCATATGATATTTCAGTTTTCCTTTTTTTTTTAAATTATGCAAAAACCTCAACATTTCTGTTTTTTTCTGTCAAATCAAATCAAATTTTATTTATGTAGCACTTTTCACACAAAATGCAACTCAAAGTGCAGTACACTAAAAACATCCAAATAAAACATAAAAAGGAAAACCCGCTCCCGCCTTCCATCCCCCCCTCACAATATAGCCACAAGCACACTTGCACTCACACACGCACACCCCCCCCCCCCCACACACACACACACACCTATAACCGGAAAAAGAGACATGGCAGGGCACAGAGTACCCAAGGGGAGCTCCTCCACGATGGGGTGCTGAGTGTACATTAATGAGAAATAAAATGAACTTTTTGATTTGCTGTTTTTATTGCACTACATCCCATGACAAAATCCTCAATAGGCCAATTAAGCACCTCACTACCATTACTTTGTAAGTTTTGCAGTGCCCTGTTCTTATTTGTGTAAAAAAAAAAAAGCATAATAAACCCTGAAAGCTCACAGATTTTTTGAAAATTACACTGAAAAGTACTTTTTTCCACTTCTCTGTGACGCCCGCTGACAACCAATTTTTGGTAAGATTAAGTACTCACCACCATTAATTTTTCTGCTTTTCAACAGCTTCTTTCTGATTAAAAGAGTCAAAGGCACCCCTGAAATTTCAATTATTGTTTGTCCTTTCCAACACTTAATTACAAAGTCATCAACAATCTCACCAACACTTCAGTATTCATCATCTTCATTTTTTAGGTCACGCTGTCTTCCCGGCTTAAAGAAACCGTAACAGAAGCAATATAAAAATAAAAAAATGTGGAAATGGATAAATTCAAGTATGATTTCCTTGTGTAAATAAACATAGTGCATTCGATCGAGATGAAGATTAACAATCGCTTTTTAATGAATATTCAAATTTTGTAATCGGGAAGTGTAGTAATTAAATTAAATAAAAAAATAATTAAATAATCATAATTGTAATCGAATTTCAATTAATTGCACAGCCCCATTTTATGCATTTAACTTAGTGTCCAAATAATCCTTGAGAGCTTGATGGTTGATTGGAAATTGCAGTGAGAAGTAACTTTGTTGTTGTTTTTACTCTAGTATTATGTGACAAAATTATCAACGGGTAAATTAAACACTCCTCACTGCCATTATTGTCTTCATTTTCCAACACATCTGTATTTTACAGGTTTAAGAGTCACAAAAATCCCCAAAAGTGCAAAGACTGGTGGAAAATGTCACTGAAAAGTAATTTGCTGTTTTTATTGCACTCCACCCCATGACAAAATCCTCAACGGGCCAATTAAGCACCTCGCTACCATTAGGAAGTGCCCTGTTCTTAATTGTGTGAAAAAAAGGTACCTGAAAGCTCAAAGATTTGTTGAAAATTACACTGAAAAGTACCGTACATTTTTCCACTTCACTGTGACACACGCTGTCATGGTTCTGCAGTCCGTCAGCTGAATTGTGGGCGTATCCTTCCGAGTACAGGTTTAGTTATTTCGTACGGTGTGCTTTGTTAGTTTTTTCGATTGACGTTTTTCTGATCCCTTGGTGGTAGGTAATCTTGCATTAATCATTTTCTTGCCTTATTTTACAAGCATTTTCTGCTATTCCGTTTTTTCTGGCGTTTTGCCTGTGACTTTTGTTGGACGGTAGTAACATTTTTTTGTTCATAAATTTTTGTTTGACAACTTCTCTCCATCTACGTTTGTGGGATCCACCCGTTTCCGGTTCCAACGGAACCGTGACACACGCTGACAAACCCATTTTTAGGTAAGCTTAAGTACTCACCACCAATAATTTCTCATCTTTTCAACAGCCTCTTTCAGATGAAAAGAGTCCAAGGCACCAACGAAATCTCAATTCTTGTTTGTCCTTTCCGACACTCAATTACAAATTCATCAACAAGCTCACTAACACCTCACTATTCATCTTCTTCATTTTTTGGGTCACGCTGTCTTCCCGGCTTAAAGAAACCGTAACAGTAGCAGACAAATTGCACTGAAGCGCCGGGAGACAAGCAAGGATGACATCTTTCCGCTGTCCCGCTGCTTGTGCCATATCGGCGGTATTGCGACTTCAAAGATGGACTTTCTCGGTTAATGATTGTAGTAATACCCAGTTAGTAACATGCCATCCTCTAGTAAAAGTGCGATAAGTGGTCCCCAGCTAATAACGATACTCTTCAATCAAATCTCGAAGAAGAAAGTGTGGAATTTGCAAACATTTCACATATAAGGGCGCTTCAAAAAGCCACCTCTAGGTGGCGTCAGCAAACGTTTTTCAATTCACATTGGTTTCCTTGCCGTAGAAGGAGAATGTCAGTTGGTGGCACTGATGCAACATGATGCTGGTTTGACAACCGCTAGCAGAAGAAGAAGGAGATGAAAAAGGACAATACATTAGGCAGAGTCATGTTTTGTGCTTACAGTTTCTGTGTTTGCAGGTTATGTGGAGAGCAAATGTTATTACTGTGTTGTTGTTTTAACAGTACAATACTGTTCAGTGTTTTTTTTCTCGTGATTTGTTTTTTTTTTTAACAAATGTTTTTTGGAGGGGGTTCTGGAATGGATTGATGGAACGGATTAAACCCACATTGCAAGGCACCACTGTATTATCAAAATGGCATTCCTTAATTCACTTTAACAAAGTTGATTGGCACCAAAATGCCACCAGATGCTGCCAAAGCACTACTTTTGTCTAGATGGATCTCCTCAACTCACTTCAACCTAGACCCGTGGCACCAAGATGCCACGAGATGTTGGCTTCAATGAAGATCCTCAATTCACTTCAACATAGTTCCTTTGCACCTAGATGACACAAGATGGCGATAAAGAATTACTTTTATTCAAATAGAGCTCCTCAATTGGCTTTAACATAGACCCTTGGCACCAAGGTGCCCCGTGATGGCGTCAACACACTACTTTTGTCTAAAGAAAGCACCTAAATTCACTTCAACATTGTACCTTGGCACCAAGATGCCACGAGATGGTGACAAGACATTATTTTTATTGCTACAGCATGAGCACAAAAAGTATTTATTGGGGTTTGGATTCAATTGCAGTCTACAAATCACATTATTTCCAAAAATGATTAAAAATGCATACTTGTCGCTAATTGAGTGACATCAGAAGTGAGACACATTCAAAACCATGACAGATCTTGCGAAGTGATGAATCATCCATCCATCCATTATCTATACCTCTTATCCTCACAAGGGTCGCGGGGAGTGCTGGAGCCGATCCCAGCTGTCTTCGGGCAGTAGGCGGGGGACACCCTGAATTGGTTGCCAGCCAATCGCAGGGCAAACAGAGACAAACAACCACTCGCACTCACAATCACACCTAGGGGCAATTTAGAGTGTCCAATCGACCTACCAAGCATGTTTTTGGAATGTGGGAGGAAACCGGAGTACCCGGAGAAAACCCACGCAGGCACGGGGAGAACATTCAAACTCCACACAGGGAGTCCGGAGCCGGGATCGAACCCGACTTCTGAACTGTGAGGCGGACGTGCTAACCAGTCGAACACCGTGCCGCTTATGATGGAATCATTGGTTTTAAAAACCAATCGAGGTCTCAAGGAGCTTTATCCTTGTTTATCTCAATGGAGGCAGTCATTGACTTGAGTTGATTAGCGGATATGTTCATTGGTAGTTAATTTGATTGAGTGGCAACGAAATAACAGTGCTGCATGTTCAAAATCAATCGGAGGTCTGAAGTAGCAATGAAAAGCAGGATTTAATTGGCAGTACGCTATTAAAATCAATACATTTCTAAAGGGGAAGTCATTCACTCATATCCTGTGTGGTGTCTGCAACTGACTTTAATACAGGCAGTCATCACAAATTACTGTACAATTGCTGTATTCAGGAATAGGTCAAAAGGCTTAGATAGGCAGTATTTTCAAAACCATTAGAGTGGTATTACAATTACAGTGTTGTTAACCAATCGAGATCTGGCACCTCCTAATCATTTAATCAGTGGATACCAAAATCATTTGAGGAAGATAAACTTAATTAACTCAAAATATTTCACTCCTACTTGAAAAGCAATAGAGGTACCTATAGTAACATCAGCCAGAAATCAATTAAAAGCAAGTGAAAAGTTGAACTGACCCAACACGGTGCAGGCCACCACGAGAAGCACGTAAACTTCTGCCATGCCACGCGACCATCCCGCGGGAAAAAAGATCATCACCATCATCACAGTCCTTGAAGTAATTCGCCCCCCCCCCCCCGCCCCAATAAAAAAAAATTAAAAAACGTGGAGAGAGCAAATCAGTGTGACTCCGAGGTAAGAAACGACACGGCTGCTGGCACAGCAACCTGCTGGCTGAGGGCAGCAGCAGATGCGCACGCTAGAAAGAGGCTGAGAGGGAGCCATGACGCACGAGAGGAGGCGCGAAGCAGGTTGGGTGGCGGCATGCGAGCTTATTGCAGGAGGGGCATGCAAAAAGAGTCTCAATGATCCAGTTGGTAATGGCGCTCACTGTGTTTGTGTGTCAAATTCACAGAAAATTCAATTTTATGTTTGTTAGCTGGAGTCCAAAAAAAGAAACATCCCTCTCATATAGACACCTCCCTTTTCCCATCAGGAAAATATAAAGAGATAATGGCAATTACCTCAACATATAGATGCTACCGATCACACATGAACGGTTAATAACAAAAGTATAGGGCACAAAAAAATAAACACCTCCCTCAAATATACACCATTTGGGGAAGAACATGTACCTTTAACGATCTGAGTTCATGGACATTACTGTTTTGAAGCAACCATTAACTGCTGTGCCTGAAAAATATACTGCCCCTTCAAATAGAGGTCTCCTTTTCCTCTCCGCCAGGAAAACAAAAACAGACAATAACCGCAATCATCTCAGTTCCCAGACACTATTGATCAAACATGGACATTTTATAACAAAACTACTGTGGCTGAAAAACATACAACTCCCTTAGACAACACCAGGGGGGGGGAAACAGGTCGTAATTTAAGACGAAAAATAAGCGCTTCCCTCAAATATGAGGGAAATAAAGTGTAGTATTTTGAGACAATAAATAAAAAAGATGCGACTTTAATGACCTGAGTTCATGGTTGCTATTGTTTACGCATGACAGTTAACAGTTGAGCATAAAGAAAAGAAATGCCTCACTTTTCCTCAGTCAGTAAAATAAAAATGGTTAACCCCGCACGCTGTGCACAGCGTGCTATAGCTGTGACATTCTCGTCATAAGTATAATAAGGTTCAGATTAAGATACAGAAACCTTTATAACTGGAGAGAAATGAAGAGGTAGGTCACATTTTCATATCACTTTGTGAGAAAAATAAACTCCTCCCTCAAATGCTGTGGACACCTAACAGCTAACAATGTAAAATAGTCTCGTGGAAAAACTGGAGTCACTTTTCTGCACGTTCTAAACGGGTTTCAATAGCTTTAGCATCAAAGGTACTTATTTTTTTCAAACCCAATTAGTCATCTACTTAAGGAAAACAAATGTCACCCGCAAATAAGCAGGAAATATAATAGGAAAATAGTAACTGGTAATAACACGTTTTCCATTCTAGCGCTATGACATTATGAGTATTTGGAAGAATGTTCAAATGTTCCTCCTGTTAGCCATTCACTGAAAAATAAACACCTCCCTTAGACGCCTCCCTTTTCCCCAATCAGGAAACTAAATGTGTAACAATGCATTTTATGAAGGACTTTCTCTAGCTATATACTCATTACTAAGAGTGTTTGGAGATAGGTTGTATTTTCACCCCAGATTTGTGATGAAAATAAATGCCTCCCTGAAAAACTGAACACCTACTGAAGCACTTAAAACTTGGACATTTGTAGCATAATTGTTCCATGTTACTTTTAATAGCTTTGGCATCAAAGGAGTTATGTAAAAAAAATCCAAACATGTTTCGTTCCACTCAAGGAAAATAAACACTTCCCTCAAATAAATGCATTCATGTTCCCCGACCAGGAAAATAAGAACGGGTAATAATGTTATGTCGAAAATGATTTGCTTGAATTGTGACATTATGAGTATTAGGAGGAAGGTTAAAATGTTCACACATGACAAAAAAAAATACTTCCAAGTAGTTAAGAGGCTCTCAGAAAGTGTGAAATGTCTTAGTTTGACACTTACTTCACACGTCACAACTGCATGACAAGTATTTGTCCGTGTTTGTAACTGTATGTTGTCATGGCAAAATCCCGCCTTCACTGGGTTCTGTGGAAAAAGGCATTCTCAGCATTATCTTCTATTATGGTTTTAACGTTCCAAATTCTGCATGATCTAAAAAAAATAGTAAGAAGAACAAAATAGTCACGGATGTCTGTTGCCGGCCCGGGGCGACGTTTCATTCAAATTGGGCGGACGAGCTGAGCCTCGTACCCGGTGTTAGCTTTTCGATTAGCTTTCATCCTCCACCCATGTCAGAACAAAGAAGACGCTTTGAGGGATGTCTAAATCTGATCGCCTTTTTTTTGTTTACCCCACTTGGAGATAAGAGGTCCCGCGGTTCCTTAAAAAATGTTTCACAGTCTGTCACTGCAGATTAGAAGACCCAACAGGATAGGTTTGACAGCAACCGACTCAAGTC
This sequence comes from Filicampus tigris, assembly GCF_054856515.1. Taxonomy (NCBI): domain Eukaryota; kingdom Metazoa; phylum Chordata; class Actinopteri; order Syngnathiformes; family Syngnathidae; genus Filicampus; species Filicampus tigris. The sequence continues at coordinate 13,753,651 of NC_141218.1, forward strand.
TTATTTTCCTAATCCATTGGCATGCTAGAGTACACTGTCAAATGCACTCGCAGTTGTTATTTGTTATCTTACCTTACTCACAGAAGAGATCCACAAGGCTCTTACCTGTATGGGAACAGGAACAATATCTGCTTGACCTTGGAAGTTGTCGAATGCGACTTTACAACAACACAAGGATAATCATTTTTGTCTGTTTTCAACCAATTTGCAAAAAACGCAATCTTGAGTGCTTGGTTCTTAGCAACGATCAGCGCATTTCTAAGATCTCAGCTTCTAATTGAGACTTTTTCATACATGCCGTTATGGTGGGCATGTCCACCCAGTTTCCTTGGAACAGTGAAACTGGGATAAGGGGCTATAGTTTTTTGAATTTCCAACATTCTTCAAAACGAGCGTAAATATTGGGCGCCATGCTCAATTAACTCATTAGATAATCTAAATTTAAATATCTCATTAACTGGCGCAGGCAAAAAAGCTTCACAGTTTAGTATCGGCCATCACATGTAGCTGCTTGCAATTTTCGAATTCCTGCTTTGGCTGCTTCAAACCAAAATGATTATCTGATGTTCTTTTGAATTTCGAGCAGCGGTCCTTAAAACTTTTTTTGCACGTCCTGCTATGATTAACATCCATCCATCCATTATCGATACGGCTTACCCTCACAAGGGTCGCGGGGCGTGCTGGAGCCTATCCCAGCTGTCTTCGGGGCAGTAGGCGGGGGACACCCTGAATTGGTTGCCAGCCAATCGCAGGGCACACAAAGACAAACATCCGCACTCACAGTCACACCTAGGGGCAATTTAGAGTGTCCACTCAATTTACCATGCATGTTTTTGGGATGTGGGAGTAAACCGGAGTACCCGGAGAAAACCCACACAGGCACGGGGAGAACATGCAAAATCCACACAGAGAGGCCGGGGCCGGGGCCGGGATCAAACCCACGACCTCTGAACTGTGAGGCGGACGTGCTAACCAGTTGACCACCGTGCCGCCCTATGATTAACATGTTCATCCAATTTCCTGTGGATTAGTGAAACTAGTGTCAGGGGATTATATATTTTTAATCTCTGACACTCAAAAACAGCATCAATCTTTGATATCCTGCTCTGCCAACATTAGATGACCTAGACAAAAAAGAAAAAGCGTCATAATTTTGCATTGCTGCTCTTGGTTGGATTCCTTATTCCGATTGGGGCAAATTCTTTGTACGAATGCGTCAAAGTATGAGCCTTGCAATTTGTCTGGAAATTTCTGCTTTAAATCAAAATGACTGACTTCCTGGTCAATTTCTGGCGTGGATCTTTTGGGTATTCTTACCTTAGACATGTCCCCCAATTTTTGTGTTGGTGATTTGTGAAACTGGCGTCATTGGCTAATTTATTTCCCCTACTTTTTATGGCGTGCTACTGAGTTGGTTCTATTGTTACTGTATACTTGGTGGCGGTCTAATGAATTTGTTCAGTGGAAAAAAAAAAAAAAAAAAAAGATCGGTACCACAGAAATGAGCTTTATTTGAAATTCCAAGAATTGCCTTATGCATCTGCATTATGCAAATGTATATGCACAGTCGATAATCTCATTTGAATGTAAATGGGAAATCCTCAATAGATTAATAAAGACGTGTGTTGGTGTGTGTGTGTGTGTGTGTAAAGGACACCTGCTGTGCTGTTCAAGTCAGTTGGCAATCAACGAAACCACCATTCACAAGGCTTATTATTATTTCATTGGAAACTGTCAAGTGATTATGTTGTGATTTGAGATTTGGAAAAACAGCACATCACATTGCAATGACTTGCAATAAAGAGAATAGTGTGTCTTCTGTTGCCATGGCCTCAGCAGATTGGCTACTTTTGCAGCCCCTTTGTAGTCTCCAGGTATGATGAAATGTGAGGCGAGGATAAAATGGAAAAGGTGGAACACTGGAATTAACGTTAAGATATAAAACATTGACAGGATAGTAAAAAAAAAAAAAAAGAAAACTTAACTGCAACATTAACATACACACATGATCATGAACAAGCATAAAATAATCATTTTGGGGTTAAAAGAAGCAGTTGACTTAACAGCCAGAGCTGGGCATTCCGCCTATGTGACCGACCAATCCGCCGATCCGCTTATGACCAACGCCCATTTTGTAGGTGATTACAGAGAAACAGAGAAATTGTGCTTCCAATTGGGGCTCATTTTAGCGAATTCGCCAGTAGATTTTGTTATTATCCCTGGAATTCTTCCGAAATGGCTGCTTAAAACCAAAATGTCTCATTTTCTATTCAATTACGAGTATTGCTTCTTAAAGTGGAAGTTAACACTAACATATTTTTTTTCAAGAATATGTTCTATGCAGGCCCACGAGTTGAAAGGCGGCATTCTGTTTAATATTACGTTTGCGTAATATGAGTTAACCATCTCGTGGGGTGGCCATTTTGTCACTTCTGTCGATTGAAAATGACATCACAGATGTGCAGGGCTCAGCTAATGACCAATCATGGCTCAGTTTCAGAAAACAGGTGAGCTGTGATTGGTCGTTACCTGAGCAACGGTGATGTCATTTTCAATTGACAGAAGTGACAAAATGGCCGCCCCCAGAGATGGCTAAAAATTGGTGGATCCATTTATATTCCACAAACGCAGTATTTATCAAAATGCTGTGTTTCAACTAGTGGGCCTGCATAAAACATATTCTTGAAAAAAATATGTTTGGGTTGACTTCCACTTTAAGACACATACACACACAGGCTACTGGAAACAATACAATCAAGCTGGGCGTATACTGAAAGTACTTGTAATTCCTGTCTTTGCTATGGAGACTTTTGACACAAAAGCACGTAATTGAAGTCCGCTCGCAACCCGAGACACATCCTCTCAACACTCAAGAGCGAGTGATCATACTAGGATTCCGGCAAATTAATAAAATATATTTTGGAGAGCAGGGGGAATATTGATAAGGACTGGTGCATGGATGTGCATTATGAATATTTCTGTATGAACACAGACTCACTATCAAATGAACTTTGATCCAACACATGGAACATGTGCTGGGGGAAAAGTATGATTAAGGGCTGACACTACATTCAGTTACAGCACTAACTGTCAATCAAGATACAATTGAATTTCTATTGAATGAGGCTTTTTATAAAGGGGAATTTGAACCTTAGATACTGCAGTAAAAACTGGAAACACTTCTGTAATCTCGCTTACACTACTCCTGGTAATACACTATGAACTATGCAGAGAATTAATCACAAGTTAATTTCCCTGCGCTATTTTCCCATCCATCCATGATCTGAACCACTTATCCTCAGGAGGGTCGCGGGCATGCTGGAGCCCGTCCCGGCTGACTTTTTGCAGTCAACGGGGAACACTGTGAACTGGTTTCCGCCAGTCGCAGGGCACACAGATAAACAACCACTCGCAGTCACACCTATGGACAATATAGAGAGTCCAGTTTACCTACCATACATGTTTTGGGAATGTGGGAGGAAACCGAAGTACCTAGAGAAAACCTACGCAGGCACAGGGAGAACATGCAAACTCCACACAGGATGGTTGGAGCCCAGAATCGAACGCTCAACCTCTGCACTGTCAGGCAGATGTGCTCACCAGTCATCCAACGTGCCACCACTGTGCAATTCTTATTCAACAATAATAATAAAATCCTTGGAATTGATTTTTTTTTTTAATCAGCTTCAAATACAGCACATTTGTGGATTTCAAAGGAAGATAATAAAGCTCAAAAGTCAAATCCGGATAAAGTTAGTTTTCATCATACTGCTCATGTTCATTTACGCTCACAGTCTTTAACAATAACAGTACTACAATTTGAATCCCAAATTGTTGATAGCACTATATTAAAGAAAACTCATAATGGTTACTAAAAATAACTGAATAAAAATGTAAAACGTAAAGCAATACTTCTCAGCTGCAGTAATATTAGCCATTCTTTATAGAGGATAAATACATGCCTGCGAGTATGGTTAGCCATCCACACGCTCTCCTGTTTGTGTTCAAATATCAGTTGCTTATGGTGTCATAACACCATGACACTGTTACTAATCCTTAGCTTGTCGATGGCATTTTGCATTGATTGTTAGCATAAAGCTGAATGGCTTTATCGAAAGTGAAGCTGTGTCATTGTTTTAAATACACTATGTGCATTCTTGTTGTTGACAGTAAATATTAACCCACACTGGCAATAAACGGTTTGAAGCCTTGAGTAGCAAAGCAGTCCCAGAACATAAACAATTCCAAGTTTCACAGTGGAACACCATACTTACAGTGAAACATGCAAGAGGCTCCGTCATCTGGCACTGGGCGCCTTGAACTTGCGCGCATGCTACATCAAAATCTCAAGTTACAGGATACTTCAGTGGCCACTGGGGGCTTTTATCGGAAGGCTATCAACAATTTTGTCCTAGTTTTTGCTGTGGTGGACTTAAAGTACTTCATCAAATCCTGTGCGCTTGCATTTGTTTTATGTAGCCTCAGTTTGCCAGATGCTAAAACGCCCGGAGGAAGAGTAGGAGGAGGGGTGTGGGGAGGGAGGGGATTTATCAGAAAAGCTGCAATAGCTTCCTCTTGAATTAAGACTCTCACCAAATCTCCTCGCTGATCTTGGCAAAGCAGATTGTGTTTTTTTTATTTTTTTTATTTTTAACCTCACTGCAGCTTTAGAATGCAAATTCCCCCTCGTGTTGTTGTTTGTTTACAGGCTGGATGGAGTGGGAGGGGCAAACACCTACACGACACTTGTAGGCATGAATAAAACTCATTTTGACATTTAAAAGACTTTTAAGAGTTACTTGGTTTATATAATGCAATATGTTTTTACTTTTATTTCTTTTACAGTTTGTTTTTATTTGATAACTTGATATTATGTACTACCGGTATATTTTTCAGATTAAAAATACACATATATGTAGCAAACCATATTTTAACGTAATATTTTATTTATAATATATAATATGATCGGAACTTTGTTTTTATTACATTTATTTACTTTTTAAAATGTGTTACTTAGTTCGATATATCTTTTCATTATTGTGTGAAGGCGAAGGCCTTCACACATGTTCTTCTACACCATTCACCTTTATTTTTATTCTCTTTTATTCCTCGCACTTTTTTGGCGTGCTTCGACTTCCAGTTTTCACCCGATTCTCGCCATTCCAACTTTAATGGATTCCAAAAATTCACAGCATTTTTTTTTTCGCCCCTAACATTTACAGTTCCCCCCCAAAAAAACAATTATTTCCAATGGGACATTCAACACTTCCCCATCTCTGAGCCAGTTCGATTCCCGCTCATTCCATAAATTTTTCATAGAGGTTATTCAACTTCAATCAGCTCATTCAACTCACATTGCACATCACACACAATTCCTACTTCCCCAAAATTCTAATTATTCAACCTTAAAAAAGCAATTAAAAAAAATCACTATTCATTCCCAATGGCACATTCAACAAGCCACGACAATTCACACACCTGGAATACTCATGCCCAAGTGGCCCTAATTAAGTGGCAATTTTGTTAAAAAATTCACCATTCCCAACGGCATATTCACAACATTTCACTCATTCAACTCACATTCCTAAATTGGAGGTGGCATGGCTCAGTGGTAGAGTAGTCGTTTCTCAACTGGAGGTTGTGGGTTCAATCCCCGGCTGTAACTCCCCCCGCAGGCACGGCAAACACAAGTTGCTTTCTTGACACGGGTTTAAAGAAGGCGTCGATTCTCCATTGAACCATGAAAACTAAACAGAAATAATAATATGATTTGAATAATGACAATGATAGAAAAACATGGCTACATAAGTAGCTAACAACTACACCCAATGAAAACAATATGAAAATGAAAAATACCTCGTTGGCTGCTGCCGCAAAAGAGGGAATTAAAGAAACTTGCAAGTTGAACATCAGTCCTCCTTGTCTCTTCTAGAACAATTTCTACCTTCATAAACAATGGAAAATTAAGTGACTGCGAGATCAAACCAGCTGCGCAGTGTCCTTCACGTCTACCCCGCCAACCCGGAAGTACCCACCGGCAAAGAAAGCAAGCGCTACGAAACAACGCGAGAACATGCACACAAGAATAAATGCAAAACAAATAATCTAATAAAATATTCTGATAATATAATAATGAAAGAATTCAATGAAACTTTTGCAGAATTACATGTATATTTACACCGGCCATTCCTTGATTCACTTTTTTTTCCTGACTTCCTTCTTTCATTGTTTCCATGCTTCCTCTTATCTTGCTTCCCTTCAGCATTTTTTACATCATTCAAGGTCATTCAAATTCATTCCACTTTATTCAGTGTCATTCCAACACATTCCGCAGTTTTTATTCAGCGTCTTCGCCATCACTTGCAATTTCTCCAGGAATTGCATCCTCTGGTTTACTTTAATAATAGTAGTACTCAAACTGAGTTTACAAGCGTTGTTTTGCTCTGCAGCAACAGAAAATAATAACAATAATAATTAAAAATAAACAGTTAAAAAAACATGCGAGCTGGTGTTGATTTGAGTAAATGACTGCATGAGAAGTGTAAGACAGCTGTGTGACCGATGACTACAACTTCAACGGACTTGTGAAACTTTCGAAAGGTTTCATGTGCCAATCAAACTGCAGCTGGGTAAACAACATCTCAAAGCCCCGCTCGCTTTTTCTTGTGATGAATTGCACCCGTGAGTCTGTATGCGTGTGTTTTAATGGACTCATTTTAAGAGATGAAGTTGACTTTTAGCAAGCTGATTACTTTTTCACTTTGAAATTTTAATTCAGTGTATTCTCCATTCCTTTGTGACAGTCATTTCTAGTCGAAGTTATGTTTTTGTGGATTATTTAAAAAAATCCATTATACTCTTTGCAATCCGTCATTGGGAAATTCATTTTGCACTCTGCTCTATATTATTTATTTGTGGTGGGAAGTTTAGCTTTATTTCAGCCATGTGTGACGTCAAAGGATAATCAAAACAGATGCTATTCGTTAGCCTGTTAAATGGCAATTCCCATTATGTGTTAGCATTAAAATGGCAGTCTTAAAAAAAGTGATGTGGTTGTTTTAACTCGTAATCCTGTTTTGCCAGTAAGATTCAACTGGGAGTGCCAATAAACAGCTTGAAACCATTTTTTTTTCTTTTGTTAGAATTGTTCACTATTTGCCGAATTACTGATTGTCCACTGCAGTGGGGTTCATGGCTGGTGAGGGACTGAAGGATCTGAATCTATAAGAATGGCTTTATATTAGCCAACAGGTTAACCAAAAACCAAATTGGGAATTACACATCGCATAATCAGTTCAAATTCAGCGTACCCTGATCCGAGCGCGGGACCAGCTGGTGAAGATCAGCCCCATAGGCAGGGCCAGCTGGCAAACTTTAGTAAAATGCCTTCCTCTGATTTCGTTTTGGGTGGTTAAGAAAAAGTGAATTAGCCACTGTAATTATTTAATAGTCTACCAATTAAATCACCAAGTGGTGTGCAAAAATTGAATTTTAACAAGCCAGTCCTTATGGGTGTAGCACTCGATTTGAAAAGAACTGGTTATTGTGTGACGTGATTTACGAAATAGTTTTTTGAGCTGCAGCATTTTCTTCCTTTTTTATTTAGTTTAGTTACGATTGGTAGTCCCAGTTTCTGTTTTTAAAATTAGACAATTTCTTGCACTACTTATTTTTTGTGTTTTTTTTGTTTTTTTTGAGATCCCATTACAATTGGTAGTCCCAATTTCGTTTTTTTTAAATGAGACAATTTCTTGCACTGCAGCTAGCTACTTCTATGTGTAGAACGTGAACCTGTGTGCTCTTGTATCCCCCCCTTCAGTGTGGCAGAATTCTGTCTGCCTCACCTTGCGCTTTTTGTAATCAGCAAAAACTAATTATCGTTAGCCTATTCGCAGTTGCCCATATCACATTAATATTTTCTGAAAAACAAAAACATTTTTGCTAGTACACTATTTTTATTGATTTGGGAACAGGAAGTTAAAAAATCACTTGGGAGATTTTGCTACTAGTCTAAGGATATGTTGTAAACTAATTTAATCCGACCGGAAAATTAGAGTGCATATCAAAAGTGACTGAAAACATATTGGAGACGCGAAGAGGGACAGAAGAGGCACTTGGTAAGTACAGGCCTCCTCAAGCCATTAGTTTGGAATTGCACAATCTGAGGTGAAGCTGGGCTGCTCGCTGCGGTTGAGTTTGAACAGGAAATATGCAAATTCAGCAAATATGACTATGAAAAAATGGACATTGTTGGATTCAAAAAGAAAATCACTGTGAAGCACAGACAAGAATGTACATACATACATACAGTACATAATATATGAATCCATGAAGATGGCCTGGCTTCTTTCTTCCATTCGTTTTAAGGCATCCATGAAGAGGTTCTCTCGGTCCCTCTTTCGTTTACCTTTAGGCATATGAATGCACAATGAGTAACAGTCCAATTTTTACCCTCCAATTCTTGCAGTATATTATGAGTGACGACGGTGAAACTGAAACCCTCAACACATATATACACACACACATACACTGCTGAGTCGCTTAATGGCGGTTATAGTTGTGTGCGACCAAAACAACACAACCCCAAGTTCAACCGACCAATCAGCAGTTTGTCAGCACAGCGCGCCACTCAAAAGGTTCCAGCTAGGTAGCCCAAGTACGTAGTGGCTAGGTGGAACTCAGATCCTCAGATGGAATTGTCCAGCCCCGGAACCTTTTTTGTGTGTGAACATGAGTATGACGCAAACTACCAGGGTAGATACGGAAGTTCCCGAATTAGTTACTGCGGTGTGAAAGGAGCTATTGATGCTGCTCCTATAGGTATGTGCACCTTCTGCCACCTGCGGCAGTATAATAGACGCACACTGAGAAGACTTTCACGAGTGACTCAGTAAGCTTCCGTAATTAGTGAGTTTTCACTAAGAATAAATACATGCCTGAGAATATCGTAATGTTTTCTGTCTACTTGTATTGCGCCACTGTTTGTGTTCGAATAACCATTCATTGCTTATAGGGTTACACCACCTCAACAGGGCTGCTACCCTTGAGGGTGTCTGTGTTTTGTTAGTATTAAACTAAAGAGACTTTAAGGCCAAGCTATGTATAAATTCATGATGTGTATTTATTTGTCCTAAGTTTAGGTTGACAGTAAATGTCAACTTGGAGTGACAAACATCTTGAAGCCTCTTTTAGGGACAATTGCTCACTATCTGCCAAAAGGACACATGTATGGCATTAAAACGCTAATCCAATCTTGAAGTTAACAGATTGCCTCACTGGTCTTGATAAATATGACCAACACAAAGCCGCAGGTGAACCCTGTCAAGAGCAGCTTGTTTAGTCACTTAGCCGACTCGTCCATACCAAAGAGTATGCAAGGGGCTGTTTTGTTCCCTGCAATGACTGGAGAGCACTTCCCTACTGTTTTTTTTGTCATATTTTAATTTGAAGTGTTTAAGTAGAGATGATTGCTAATCTGCTTTGGGCCTGCTGATGACTCATCCAAGCAACACCGCCGGCACAGCAGGATGCACGTTCACAGCCTTTAGCGTGGCACAGTGTCTAAAATTCTGCAGTTTTAAATGTACGTGTTTATTCACTTGGGTGTCAGTGATATAGCCAATAACACAGATGTCAACAGTTTGTTATTGTGCGGATGCTGACAAAGATAATTCTGAGAAATCTATTGAACACGTGCTATGGTGTGTGTATAGTACAGCGGGGGGGGGGGGGGGGGGGGGGGGGTCTTGCACACTTCTACAACCTCCCAAAAGATAAAATGTCTGCATGACATTTGTAGTAGAGATTACAAAAAGGAGGGGTGGTTAATCAAAGGCATTCTTATTTGAAATGAGTTTGAATGTGGTTGGCTCTTTTTGAATGCAGCCACAGCCCATTACAATAGGGTGCGCATATACTTTTGCAACCACATTCCAGCTAATTTTTTTTCTCAATTGAGCTGCACACATTGTCACAAAGGTGGGATTTTAAAAACGATTGAGCTTGGTCCATCTTTATATATCACAAAAAAATTCTACAGGGGTGTGTAGACTATAGCCACTCTTAGGAATTTATAGCATAGTGGACAATACTGCATAATGTACCAAAAATGCATCCTACACCAATGGGGTGTTGAAATACATTGAAAATGTTTCAAAAGTGTTTTAATACGTCTAAGTGTGCTTAAAGTGCGTGGGAGGAGAATTTTAATAAATAGTTTTCAAAACTTATTCTCTCACTATATTGGGTATGGAACATATTTCCAGTGACAAATTTAGTTTTGTTTTTTTATGTATATTATATATCTAATATATTATGTAAAAGTATCAAATTATAAGTACTGTATATAATACAAACATTTAATTATGAAATACTTTACCATATTCTCTATTTTACATCAAGACAATTTGTTGAATAGTGTCTCAAGATCTAAAACATAATTTAAGTAATTGTAAATACTTTCATTTTCACATTAGGCCTCATTTGGGTCAATTGCCTCGCAAAGGTTTGTCAAAGTAGGCTACTACCCCAAGAATTTGTCCAAAATGGCTGCTTCAAACCAAAATGGCTGATGTCCCCTTTAGTTTGAGACTTTTTCCAGAGTGTCCTATTGAGACGTCCACCCAAATTATTGTGGATTGGTGAAACTGGCATTAGATGATTTTTGCAAAATTTCCAAGGGTCCTCAAAATGATTTGGGCGGCAAGATCTGCTCACAGACGAAATTTTTTTTTTTTTAACATCGACCATCCGTCTCATATTCCCGCTTCTGACTGAGGCTCATTTGGATAAATTTAAAAGTTAATTAAAAATAAAGCCTTGGAATTTGCCCCAATTCTTTGCTTAAAACTAAAATGGCTGACTTTCAACACATTTTATTTCAGTGGTTCAATTGTGGGGTCCTTAGGACTTGTGTATCCCATCATGATTGACATCCCCAATTTTTTTTTTTCAATTTCAAAATGTTACCACTTCATTATTTTATTACGGAGTCAATGAGTGTATAGACTGGAGCTTAATATATTCACAGTCAGACCTCTGTGTAAATATTGACAGCTGGTTTTCTCCACAGAATTGATGCGAGCGCGTGAGAATTCCCATGTTAATTGGAGAGATTTGTTGACGTTTATTTGTCAGAAGCTGATGCAAAACATTTCACTTTCTGGCAGTGTCTCAAAAAGTGCAGTTCTGCGTATATGCACAAACTGTGTATTCACACACAAATCACATATTGGAGATGGCTGTCAACAAGGAGCCCGCCAATACCACGCATGATGCCAGGGAGAAGATTAGGCAGTTCACCAACCCCTGAAAATAAGAGAACAAAAACAACAAAGGAGCATAGTGAACACCTTCAACATGGTGGGGCCAAAGTGACGTCATTTGTAAATTTGAAGGAAGAAAGGAGGGAACAAGGATGACGTGGGGAGGAAACAAAGCATAGTATGGAAGGAAGGGATAAAACAAAGTGGGATTACAAGAAGGAAAGAAGGACGCAAGAAATTAAGGCAGAAGATCGACTGTTGGATGGTAAGCTAAAATCTACGAAAAGGACGAAAGAAATAAGGAAGGAAACGAGCACAGGTGGGTATTTTACTAAAACTTGACGGTCCGTTTATCACCATCTGTCTGTAGCCTAGGGACCCTTCCGCTGTCCATTTATCCGCCTTTTTTGTCCAGCCGGACCAAATAGAAATCGCCTATCAGTCAGCCCGTCTATCATTTTAAACGGGCCTCCATTGGCTGGACTAAATTCGGCCCCAGTAGCTGTCAAAGACTACATCGAAGGAAGCGAAAATGCACCTACCGCCTATGCGTAGTCCATCTATTTTAAGGTACAAATGCATGCTAGTATACCGTATATAGTAGGGGTGTAACGGTACACGTGGGTGTATTAATACGTTTCGGTATGGCATGTTCGGTTCGGTCCACTTATTAGGACGATCTTATGCACGGGCGCTATTGACTGTTGCACGCGGGAGAGGAAGATGGCGGCACAAGAGGAGCCAGGAGCTAATCATCTAAGCTAAATCATAAATGCATGGATAAATGGCATTATAATGGCATATGCAAACAAACCAGAGCTCGAAGGTCCCCGGTACACTGCAGTCTCCTGTTTGGGAACATTCTAGCTTTCCTTTTAAAATCGCAGATGGAGAAAGGTAAGTGTATAAATGTTTTGTGCCGACATTGCTAAATGAAATTGGCGGCTATGTTGCTGGAAACACCTCTAACATAACGAATATCGGACTTTGAATGTTTCTTAGACGAGGATGCAAGCAGTATTTTTAGCCAAAAACAAAGTCCAACAGCTCTGTTCTTCGTTCTCCGCTGCTTCACTCGCCGTACGATGCATTCATGAACCTCGGAAACGTCACAACTCAGCAAAACACAAACCCGACCACAACACATAACCCAATTCATTACAATATGGTGTTGAACATTCAAAGATTTCAATGCCTAAAAAAAAATGTAAATAATTTTATAAAGACTATAAAGTTACTGTATTTCATGATAAAAAAAAAGAGTTTTAACACAGTTAGCAATAATTGTAACAGTTATTGTATTTTTTTTTTCCATCATAAAGTGTATATGTACTGTAATGACAACTTGTCTTTAACTTGAATACTTAGATGTGTCATAGGCTGTTGCTGCTGAGTGTTTAAAGATTTCAGTGTCTTAATCATTTACAAAATTAAGAGACCTTTGTTAGTGTATTCGCTTTTTTTTTCCCCAAAAAAATGTACATTTACTTGTCATATTTTCAAAATAAAAAAAATCATTTTTTGTTCCGAAAATATACCGAACCAAAATTTCCAAGAAACCGGACTGAAATGTGATTTAGCGTACTGTTACACCCCTAGTCTATAGTATGGAGGAAGGGGGAGGAGGTGAAAATGAAAGGACAAACAGAAAGGAGAAAGGATACGTTCAAGAACACCAGGCTGGTTGTGATGAAAGGAGGCTGCAAGGATGAAAGGAATGAAGGACGGTATGAAAAGAAAGGGAGCAAGTAAGGACCTAAGAAGAAAATAAGGCTACATGACAGGAAGGACAGAGGAAGGATTCATGGATGGAAGGAAGAAAATATTTATTGAAGGAAGGATGGATGAGGGAAAGAAGGATTTGAGAAGGGGTCACAGAAGGCATGAAAGGAAGGAAGTAATGTGAAAAGAAAAACTGATGGTAGGAAGGAAGACTGGAAGGAATAAAGTAAGGATACGAGGGAGGAAGAAATAGAGTGCGTTAAAAGCTTGGGTTCAGCTACAAAAAAAAGGAAGAAAATAGAAATAGAAAAGAGGGAAGGAATCATTGGAGAAGGGAGTCAAGGATGCATTGAAGGAAGGAACGAGCAAGCAAAAAGACTTATGGTAGGAAGGAAGACGAAGGCAAAGATGCAAGCATGGAAGGAAGGAATAATGATACAAAGAAGGGAGGAACTTAAGAGGGGTCAATGGTGTTATGCAAGGAATGAAGGAAACAAGGATTTATGGGATCTATGAAAGGGAGGAGGAAAATCTATCGAAGGAAGTGAGGATAAAAGAAAAAAGAGAAGGAAAGTATGGAAGGGAAGAAACAAGAATCTATGAAAGACAGGAAACATGAATTTATGAAAAGAAGGAACAAAAATAAGGATGCAAGGAAGAGAGGAGGGGGTCAAGGATGTATGAATGAAGTAAAGGGACACAAAGCTCTATAAAAGTAAATAAGGATGGAAAAAAAAAAAAGAGTGGAGAGAGGTGATGTGAAAGGAAGGAGAGGCAACAAAGATGGTATGAAAGAAATGAGGAGGAGGAGGAAGGAAGGCAGGTGGTGACGAAGCATCTTATGAAAGGAAAGATGGCATAATGAAGGAAACAAGGAAGCAGTGGCGTGCAGAGCACACTTTCAAAACAGTCCTACACACATTTAGGCCCACTCTGTATATATTCTACATATAGACAATGTTTTATTTGATTTTTTCTTTTTTTACCTTAATCTCTCTGAACAGCAGGCTTCCCCAGAGTGCTGCAACCAGCCCGTATCCCTGTAGAGGACATTGAGGACAAAAAATAATAAATCAAATAAAAACATTATCAGCAGAGCACAGCGAGGCTAAGCAAAGGGTTTGCTTTTAATCACGCAATTACGAAGGATGCCGGCGTCTGTGGCGCGGGTGAAAGACATTGAACCGAGCCAAGCGAGACTCAGTTCGGGTTGGTTGAGTTTGAGCAAAAACAGGATCCCAGCTTGTGGTGGATTGAGATAGGAATGCTGGACGGCTGGTAGGAGGGCGGAAAGAATGCATTCCAAAATCAACTAATGCAGATAAATAAGCATGCACGCTATTTTTGAGGAGTCTTTTTGAATGGGTGGCTTACCTGGCTGCGGCCTGCCTTCCTCACAGGAAGAAAAAAAACAACAACAAAAAAAACCAAGGTAGATGTGTATACATATACATACACACACGCACTTCATCATCCATTTACATTGTATCCACTGATCAGCGCAAGGATCCAGTGTACAAAATATATATGGCAAAAACCACAAAACTACGAAAAAGGGGGTTGTAATTGCATATAGAGGCCACAAGATGCTGATAAAAGCACCTAAACGACGAGATTACCATCAAGCACCAACACCATGCTTCTAGCAATGATTGTAGCGTCGCTAAATTATTGAAGACAAATCATCATGAGGCTCATCAATAGCATTAGCTAGCATACTAGACTCAACAACATGCTAGCACAAACTGACAGAGTATTGCAGATGGGCAAACTAATGAATATACGCACTAGTTTTTAGAAACAGTAAACCGTAAAGTAGACAACACCGTTGGAAACACTAATTTCGACGCATTCAAGGACCGACCCCTAATAAACGGGACCGATCAAAGGCAGACCAAACAAAAAAAACACCAGCAATTAATTACAACAATGCCAGGATACCACCAGATGCTGCCAAAGGGTACTCACCGCTGACACCATGGGAAAGGTGACCACGGCGCTCAAGTAGTTGTTGGCCAGGGCCCAGCAATACGTCGCCAACGCCCACATCAACCCCGACAACAGGCCTGTAAGCAACAAAACTGACGTCATTTGCTAAATATATTGCAATTAAACGTGTTAACACACGATCTTCAGACTTGGGCAATACGAGCCGGTCTGTGATATATACACAATCATCAAATTGAGTGAATTAAAAAAATAGAAAAACAAAACCTTGAGGCAGGGAGCCACATGCCGTTTCTGATGAAAACAAAACACTGAAATTGCTCCCCCCACCCCCCCCAAAAAAAAATAAAATAAATTACAATTAAAAGGAAAGTTGTGCATCTGAGCACAAAAAAAAGGTCACACAGGAAGTAAGGTGAGCGTGACGCCATGTTGGTAGTTCAGTCTAAACTAATTGGCAGCACTGAAATGGTAATTGTACGTGCACACAGCTAATAAAACAAGATAGCCCAAAAAAAAAAGTGAAACCATCTTGTTCATTTCAATGCCTGGTACCACAAAAGGTTCATCACGTGACCAGCACTTACTGTAGAAAAGAAAATACCGAATGCCTAAAAGCATGGTAAAACGCTCGAGCTATTGATGTAAGGACCGAAGTGATTTTGGTCATTGCAGACAACCATGGAGAATGGCTCAATACCAACTTGTCACCAGTATATTTGTCCAAACAATGCATCTTTAGTTGCATGAGGCATTTCAAATAAACTGAACAAACAAGAGAATATTTAATGTGTACATGACAGATACTTTCAGTAAATAAGGAAAATGCTAATGGGAGTGATTTACAGCCAAGATCTTCTTGAGAAATGCATGTAAAAGATGAGCACCGGGTACTTGGAACTCAAGTGAAAATCCATCCTGCAATTATAGGACTGACCTGGCAGAATAGCTCTGGAGTAGATCCTTGGCCTGCTCTTCATGATGACACAATAGATGGCGAAGTACACCGTGCTGGCCGCAAATATCCCACAACATTCCGCGTAGATATAATCCAGGTCTGCTGGGAGCAAAACAAAACATATTTTTTGAAGCTTTTGAACATATTTGCACACCGTGTCCCATGATATGTACCGTAAACGCTGGCTCCGTGGAACATGCTTTCGCGGCATGACGAACGACCCTTGATGTAGAGCATTGGCGTGAAGGAGAAGCCGTAGAAGATGCCCGACAGCACGGCCAGCAGGCAGCCACTGAAGAAAAAGAGAACTGGACCATGATTAATGGATCCAACATGGCCATCCAAAACTATTATAGGATATGCTTCTTAAACATTTAAAAAAAAAAAAAAAAAAAAAAAAAAAAGGAAAAAATAATAATTTCACAGGCATGTTCATCTTGAACATTTATGTTTGGAAACCATTATAGCAACTGCACAATTTTGAAAATTCAACCCTATAACCAGTTTCACTTAGTGTTATGATATTTGGTGGATGTCTATCATGAGTAAACCCAAGGAAAATTCTCAAAAAGCCGTGGCTGAAAAAACACGGGAAGGTGGGCATTTTGGAACCAGTGCACAATTGTGAAAATTCAGCACCTGCAAGATGAAATTTGTTGACAATGTCTGTCCTAAGTAGATCAACAAAAAGTCTCAAGAATCCATGTTCTAAAAGACAAAGGTGGCCATTATGGTTAAATGTATGATATTTAATTTGTTAACTGTACAATTTGGAAAATTCTGCTCGGACAGGAAGGTGGCCATTTTGGTTCAAAGTGGACATCTTAGGGTCATTTTGGAACTAATAGAGTAACTGCACAATTTTGAAAATTCAACCCTCGTAACCAGTTACAATCAGTTTTCTGAAATTTGGTGGGTCGGTGTATGTAGAACCACAAAAATGTCTGAAGAACCCATGTGCAAAAACACACAGGAAGTCTGCCATTTTGGCTCACTCTCAGGTGATTTTGTGCCATTGCACGGCATCAAAAGATAAACGAGTTCATAAAACCCCAAACTCTAGTAAAGCAACTCCACAAGGTTAAGAGCTTGCTCAAGGATTTCCACAAGTATCCTCTCCACAATAGAAGTGCGTGTGTGTGTGTGGGGGGGGGGGGGGGGGTGTTGTTGAGGGATCGGTTCATCCCTGCTGTCAGCTTATCTATTTTTTTGCTCATATATGAAACATCCTAACATTAAGACAATTAAGAGGCATAGAAGCTTCAACACGTTCATTTCAAACCTTTGACTCGTTTTTCCAGGAACACATTTGCTGACTCTTACACCTTTCGCTAATAGCCACCATGGATAACGAACAGTAAGACCCAGTTTCTGGCCAATTGGTAATTGGGCCCAATTTGAACAATTATTTTTGTTGTCAGCAGTTCAGACTTAAATGACTATGTTGAGTAAGATTACGAGAACAGTAAATTAAGATGGTGCTGTGCACCACCTACTTTATTTACATTGTAGCAAAGTCACCCCAGGCCCAATGTTGCTGCATAAACAAATGCATGCTGGAATAGCCATGTGATATCCAGAGCTCAATTGCTGGTGAGTCTGGAATTATTGTGGGGTGGATACAACAGTGGGTTGACTGAAATTTGTTCCTTATTGGAACAGCAAGCTGTGCAAAAACTACCGGACTGAAAAATTGAACAGTTGAAAATTTGCATTTAACTCATTGGCTGCCATTGACATATGTTTTTTCACAGTCCAGCCATTCAATCCCAGGAGCTTTATTTTTTTTCTTTCAATTTTTTTTCCCCCAAACGTTAGGGTAAAAGAGTGTCTGAAAATGTACGTCTCCCAATTTTGCTTCCTTGGTGTAGGCGCGTGAAAGAAAAGGTACTCAGTATTTCTTAAACTATACTTTGTATCGTGAGGATGCAAATATTGTTATAAATAATGAACATTTAAAGAAACTGCAGCCAATGAGAATATATTTAAACCAATCAAGTGATACATACATATGTTTTACAGAACAAATCTAGCAAGACTATTAGAACCGATATTAAGGGGGGGAAGGCACCACACATGCATCACCTGCTCTGTGATGCATCACTTGGCAATTTGGGGATTTGGTTTAGCAAAATTCCAAATCTGTTGGGTAAAAATTGAATGAGACAACTTTAGCTCACATGAAGCGTCTGCGCTTGGGTCCGACAAAATCGATCCAGAATTTGGACGAAGTCTGGCCGTAGGTGCCAGACGTTGTTCGCTGCAAGACACACATACATATTATACAGACACACATAGATTAGATTAAATAAAACATGTTAGATTCAAAGAGATTAGATAGATTGATCTGATCGATGATAGGGCAGACATTCCAATGAGACGTCGCCGCCGCGGAGGGCTCGCGATCGACTCAAGGTTATCCAGGGTCACCAGACTTGTGCCCCGATCGATTGATCGCCAGACGTGATCGACCAGACCCGATTGATCGATCTATCCTAACTGTGTATTTAAAAAGAAAAACATAAAACCAGGTTTACCCACGATGCCTGTGGGAATGATGCCATGAGCAAAATGTACCAACCCTGTCGATGAGTAACGGAACAATTTCAGGATCGGGATGCAGCTGCACGTCCGTTTTCACAAAGAAAAATATGACGCCACTGGAAGAAAAATCACACTAGTCAGGTCTGGAAGTGCATTATTGCCTTTTTAAATCTGACAAAAATGGCTCCAAGGTAGCTAGGGGCGAACACACAATGGTGCTAGCTAATGCCAACAGTAATTTAAGGGGGGGGGGGGATATTGCACAATCCTCACAGTATTCACATTAGTCTTGATTTTAATTGAACAAGAAACCTGATTTTGAATATTACACCAACACCAAGCCGTTTGTTTGAAATTGTAGCAAAATGTTTTGTTGGGTATAGGGGAATAAGTTAACCTGTTGATTTTTAAGGATATAGGACAATAATCACTGAGAACTCTTCAACCTGGTGTTATGGCAATACAAGACAATAACTGATATTGAAAAATATCCAACAAGTAAACCAAAAACAAACCTTATTTTGTAAAGGTTTCACAATTGTTGGTTTGTCAGTGCCAATTACATGTTGATGTTCAAGAATATACTGTACACCAAGATTATCTTTATCTACGTTTTGGCACAACTAGACAAATTATTTTGAATCATATTCAACTAATTTTAGCAATCTATGGTCCTGATTTCGAAGGATAACAGGACATGATGTAACAGTTCAAAAGGTAAAATTCTCTAAAAATCCAACACATTGCCGGCACAACAAAATCTATTAATTTTCATTTGTCCAAAGTAAATGAAGGTTGCTGAGATTTTACTTTCGATGAACCCTCCATCATTACTCTTCTATTCAATTTAAAGATATTTTATACATGTTGCTGGGTGAAACTAAAATGAATAGTTTACCTGAGAAAACACAATCCTGCACCACAGTAATTCAACATGGGCCGCGAAACATCTTCAGCGGCGACCCCAAACCAACCGAACCTGAGCCATGCGGGAAGACAATCAGATACAGCTTCGTATGAATTCAGAATAAATTAATTCACCTTGAAGTGGCCCAGCCAATTAGCAAACTGGAGGAGCTCCAGATTAAAATCCCCAGGCCGAGACCAATGGCTTTGACGATGGTGACAACCATCATGCTGCCTGAAAATAAGGCACAAGGACAAAATTTCCTTGTTACTTATCCGCAATGATATGAGCAACAAAGCAATTCATCACGACAGATTTAAAAAAAAAAAAAAAGTGTCTGTTTTTTAATCCACACTGTTAGACTTGACTCTCAATAAGGCAGAATGTAAATTATTGATGGACACACTGCACTCCAGTGTGCTCACCTTAGCTTGCCTGCAAAGAAGAGGACAGTCAGAAACAAGTTCATTTTGATTTCCCATCGGTCTAATTTCAAGCACAATGTGTGGCTCACACAGACATGACGTGGGGAAAATCCAAATTAACACGTTCAGGCTGCTAGATTTTAAATTAAAGAATAAAGTTAGCAGGGGAAAAAAAATGTGATGTACAAAATCATATTATGAAGGTAAATTGAATATGACAAGAAAAAAAACAACTGAATGGTCTCAAAAGATTATGTAATACGAGAGGAAATTAATCAGGAGGTCATAATGCTGTCAATTGGTAAAAAGGTGCAATGTTACGTGTAAAAAAAAAAGCTGTTATATATTTGAAAAAGGGCTCAATTCAAGAAATTCACAATACAGAAAAAGTAATATGAGAAGGTCAATACTATAAAATAAGTGACAATGATACAAGAATGAAGTTATGATATGAGAATAAGAAAATATAACGAAAAAGTCAGGTTTTTAATTGTGTTTTCTGTAAAGGTTCACAGGTTATTGGTCATATGGATTTTTTTTTTTTTTTTAAATGATTGATCTTGGCCTCTTTTTTAAATGTCACAAAAATGGGTCATTTAAACGGGTGTGTGGACCTTTTATATCCACTGTTCACTCAGATATATCAATCTCATACCTGTGGCCCAGATGGCACCCCCGAGCATTACAAAAGGATGAAATTTGGGAGAGCGGAGCATCACATCTCCAACCATGGCCGCTGACCAGATGCCTATGCAGTACACCCACTGGAAAAACATTCCTGTCCAAAAGAATACAACAAAAGTCACGGAGGTAATTCGTGCAGACAAACTTCAATACGCGATCCACATGGTTCATACACGCAATTATATTGGAAGACCACAGACCAACTGTACTTTGATTATATAATTTTGACTCAATAGATACTGTTACTACCTTAATTTTTGGTGCATCATTGCTAACAAACTATAATTGATCCGGTAAGAACTAGAGTGGGCTACCTCCATTTTGGTCATTTTTAAGTAAAGTGATGTGAAAGTGTGCAACTTTCAGATTAATTCCGGTCTACAAGAGCAAAAGAGCACCAAACAGCTACAGCTCATTCTGAACGCGGCAGCTCAGGTTCTGACCAGAACAAAGATCAGAATATATCAGTCCAAAAGGCTTTACACTGGTTCTCAGTCAGATGTGGAATCTGTTTGAAAATGATGCTACTGGTCTATAAATCGCTGAATGGTTTAGTTCCTGATTAATTAAAGGAATGCTCATGGAATATAAACCCCAAAGGGCTCTGACGTCTGCTGACTCGGGTCAATTAGTGGAGTCCAGAGTTCAAAGCAAACATGGTGAAGCATTTAGCGGTTATGCTGCATGCATATGGAACAAACTGCCAACAGAAGAGAAGTCAGCCCCAAGTGTAAACGCTTTAAAATCCATGTTAAAAACTATGGGCTTTCCCTATACCTGTGATTGAGGCCTTTCAAAACATTTGTTCCTGCACTGTAATTTATCATCTTTCAAGAAATGTTGATGGATTTGACAGATGTTTGGACTTAGACCAGTATTGCACTCAACAACCATCCCCCCCATTCCGGTTTGTTTGTTTTCAGGCATTGTAGATGACACTGAAGATAATGACAGTCAGTTGTGGATAGAAATGGAAGCAATATGATCTAATATGAATATACAATATGAGCCGAATCCAAAAAAACTGCAAAACTTTGAGAAATCCACAATTTCTGTAAATTGTCATATAAACCACCAAGACATAAAAAAAGTAGAAAAGTATTTTAAACTTTCCAGTCAACTAACCACAGTAGGCTACTATCTCATTCATCTTTTTTAATCAATATCACGCAAAATTGAACAAACGCTTCTCAATGAAGCATGAAAAACGCAAAACCGAGCAAACAATTTACATTTTGGTGTTGGTACAATCAAAAAAAAAAAAAAAAAGACGTTATAAGGGCTCTATACTTTCATCACAATAAACTGTTAATTTGCTCTAAATATAATTAGATAATTTTTAAATATCTTTGTTAATCAAAACCAGCATCCAATAATTTTCCATAAAACATGAGGATTACAAACTGAGCACATAAGCAACATACACCAAACTGTGCATTCTAACAACAAAAATAAGTCTATCCGGAAAATAAAATCATACTTTTTACTGTTTAAACAGCCTGTTTTGTTTTAAGTCTCTTCAACGTCTTTCTAAAATGTTCCATTTCTATCAAAGTGTTGTTCATTAGCTCTTTCATATTTTGTTTCATTGTCCCATATTTACTGTACCGTACTCCAACTGGGGTGACTCATGATCCTTCTCAGATATACAATTCTGATATGGATCCCAGAACTCTTTGGTGTATAGACCCTCACAAAATAAATGTTCTCAGAGTTACAAATACTTACTACTACTTCTAATTAAAAAAAAAAAAAAAAAAATACTCCACATTAAACCTATGATTAAAGATAGATTTTAGCATCCTAAAATGTGTTTATCTCCCTTTACGTATTTTGTCCTTATTCAAACACTAATTTCTTTAGTGTAGTCATTTAATAGAACTTTTTTTTTTTAAAGATAAAATATATTAGACGGGAGGGCACTTCATAAAAATGTATTAGTACGTAAAATGTATTGTATATAAAAAACATTTTTAAACTGCACTGCTGATTGCACAGACATTCTATAGGTATTTAGTCTTAGCGTAGTTGCCATAGTTGGCGATCAAAGATGATCGACCTTCTACATGTGTGCGACTAACATCACTCAGTTGTCACAGATAGTGTATTGACACAGCTGTCATTTCAGTTGTCAGAAGTGACAAAATGGCCGCCCCCTGAGATAACTAAAAACGGATGCATTTCGCTGCTTAAGTCATATTCCACAAACGCAATATTAAATCACAATGCCTCATTTCAACTAATGGGCCTGCATTGAAACATATGCTTGAAAAAAATGGTTGGGTTAACTTCCACTTTAAACAAATATACTTTAAGTAAAATGTGTCATTTTAGAAATATGTACAGTAATCAAACGTGTTGGAATTAATCAATCCCCAAGAAGAAGTTTCTCAGTTTCAAAAGGTTCGGTGACCTCTGACCTAGAATATTGTCTCGTCTTCAAACCTTGTGGCAACAAGAAAACAATTTCTCTTGAGTCACATTGAACAAGCAGACCAAGACCAAACCTTATTTGGTAATTTTAGTTGCAATTTTTGGTGTTTCGATACTAACCTATGTTTTATTGGACGATATGAGGTATCTTCTGCAATACAAGAAATGTGTTGATTTTGAGTCATATCCAACAAGTAGACCCAAATCAAACATTTTCAATTTTTGAAAATATCCCAAAACCATATTGTTTTGCATAATCACAATTATTTGTCTTTTGTACAAGCAAGTGGTTGGGGAAAAAAAAAAGGTTGGATTCCTCATTTTAACACCATAGAGCCCAGCCCTTTGTACAATGTAATTAAACTGGAGATTATAATCAACAGCACTTACCATCTCCCGTCTCTATCCGTTTAACAGGAACAAAACTGCTTCCATAGAGCAGCACAGCAGCCAAATTTGCCATGATTGCGCAGGTGAAACGTGTCATATTCTTGGTAGAGTTAAAAGCTGACATTCCACCTTTTGCTTCAACTTCTTCATCTCCATAGCTACCTTCAAAGGTAAGAACAAAAAGACATTTTCAAAGCAAAGATTTCAAATTTTGCCATCAATTACTTTTTTGGGGTTTTGTTTTTCAAACCTGGTTCCTTTGCTTGTTGGCCATGGCAACAAGCAATCAAAAGTGGGATGACAAGTAAAGCACATTTGGCCACAACCATGTTCCAAAATTCAACGTACTATCCAGGCCGGTCAGATTTGACCGGGGTTCAATTCGACAGGAGGTCAGCGTGGAGGAGTGGGTGCTCGACAGGTGCTGTCAATCAACTAATCACTGTGTGAATAGAGCCAGCAGGGGGCAGCGCTAATTGGATCACGTCACCCCTAGCTGAAGTGTTAATTGATTTTTAATGAAAAAGTCTGCATGCTAGTGGTCTAATTATATTGTCCCAGGGCAGATTGTTAAATAAAACTGGAACCCAAAATTAATTGTGTTATGTGGCGACAGCAGCCGTAATCAAGTTGAACCCGCAAGAATTATGTTACCCAAAAAAGATGTCATGTTATGAGAATGTTCACAGTATTAAGAGGAAAAATGGTGCAACGTTATTATACAATATTTTGCCGGAAAAAAAGACGTTCTATGTTGTAATATAGTGAACAAAAGGAGACTGTTACCAGAATGATGTAACAAAAGGGCACAAAGTGGCAACCCTGGACACCAACCCTTGTGCTAACATGTTTTCATTATCCTGTATCAACGGCATATACCGTTAGTGTGGCGGCGTCGCCACGGCAACAGGAGCTATCACCATATTGACAATTCACTGTTTACCTTCACCTTCTTGATTTCAGAGTTAAGATATTTTGCCACTCAAACTAATAGTATCTTTATTATTTATGTATGCAGAATGCAGGTAGAGAGGGGAATCCATAGACAGCCCGGAGGCACAAACACAATGTGCCTATATTTGAACCAGTTTACATCCACTTCAGGAAATCCTGTAAAAATGTTGGGCAACCTTTCCTCCTTCGTGAACTGAAGTTATTTTTCTCGCTGAGTATTTTCCCACCGTGTTGAAACATTTCCCACATAATTAATTCAATATCCACCAGCAGATGTCGCCTTTCACGCATCAATTTCTAATTACCTGCTCGTGGTTAGCATTCTCTGGCATCTTATTCAAATGACATTAAATGACTGTCATTCAGCAAATGTCGTTTCCAGCCAAAGTGACTTGCAACCATTCACAATGACGTTTCTTGTAACATGAGCAAATGTAACTTTATTTTGATGTCAGTGAAGACTTGTGTTATGTTAAAAGTGAAATTTTGCAAATATTGTTGCCCCCTCAAAGATGTTTATAATTGCCTAACTTATAAAGTAACTTGTAATCTAACAAGATCAAGTAATCAGTGCAGTTACTAAGTTACTGTTAAAATCAAGTAATTAGTAAATAAGTTACTTAAATCAAGTAATCAGTTTTGTAGGAGCCCCATGTCTTGCTTTGTATATTTTTGTTATTCCTCCAACCACTAAGTAGCGGTGTTTTTGTTTGACCTATGCCGAATTGGGGTTGGTGGCCTGACAGGTTAAATTTGGGGTTCCCTGAAGTGACAGGTGTCAGTGACACAATGTCACTGATTAGGAGGAAGCAAACAATTTTTCGACGAGCCGGATCATGTCTTGTACTTTGGCGTTTTTTGTTGTTGTGGATTTTGGTTTAAACAAGTATGATTTAAGAGATTAAATATCAATTGTTACTTTATTCTGATGAGTATTCTGTTGTTTTCCATTTTCACCGAGTACAAAAAGTCAAAATTGAACTCAAATCAGTGATCAAAAGTGTTGTGGACGAAGTGGTAGTGGACAAGTCCCATCAAGTTTAGTAACTAAGTTACTTTTTCAAGGTAACTGTGGCAACACTGATTACGGATAAAGGTTAGATTACATAAAGTCACAATATTAGGAGAATAATTTATTATTACAGAAAAACGCTGCAAATATCACAAAAGTGCAATATTAATATTAACGCAAATGTGTGTCATTTTCAACACCGCTTGTCTTGTACAGGGCCGCGGGGAGATGCTGGAGCTTATCCCAGCCAACTTTGGGCAAAAGGCAGATACATCCTTAACTGGTCGCCAGCCAGTCGCAGGGAAGCAATATAAAATATTTCGAGAAAATGTAATATTGCAAGGAAAATGTCACAATGTTATAATAAAGTCACATCAGTATATGAGAATGAACAGCAACATTATTAAGGGAAAGTAATGGAGTTTCTTGAGAAGTCTTACGAGTGCAGCAACAAAAGTTGCTATTATAGAAAATACACAGCAATTACGTTGTTGTTTTTAAACACTTTTTTTTTTTTTTAAATGAAGCTGTTTTTGGATGGAGGGGGGGTCGGAGGGTGAACTCAACTGACTGAACTGAACCAATCAGTAACACTATACATTTTTGTTAAAAAAAAAAAAAAGTTTACAAAGTAAATGTCTACGCAGATGGATGTACCGGTATAAAAGTGGACCATATTCTGCTGGGTGGGAATAAGAACTATAAAATGTTCTGGTTGGTCCATATGGGTCAGGAGTGAATTCCAGTGCGTAGTTGCATCCTGTCAGCACAACACTCCCAAACCTCCCTCGAGTTCAAGTTCAGCTCGGTCCACCATGCCAAAAACATACATGGCTCGGAAGGGTCGCTTCCACCGGCTGTGCGTCTTTCTTCCGTCCGGACTCTGGTTCCGAAGGTGCCTTCTTCCCAAAAGAACTTTAACAGCCGCACTTGTATGCGCCCTATATATTTTTCTCACCCAAGTGGACCTCTCTCTACCGAGCCCCACCTGGACTACAGCCGGACGGAACAAAGTCACGCCGAGGGGTATGTTGAATGTGGATGTGTTGAACCAGGACTCGGCGTTTCCGACCCGCTCCAACGTGGTGTACATCACACTCAAATACAAACGCCTCAAGCCGGCTAATATTCGCGGCACGGTGCGACCGAAACTGCGGAGGAAAGTGAGACGAACTACCCTTCCGCTTTCGAACTCAAAGAATGGATCCGAAAAGGAGCCTGCCGTGAGTTCTATCCGGATATACAGCCGCACACCTCCGCCTTGGCTGAGCGCGCACGACGTGGGCACCATGCGCGCTCTCGCCGGTGCCAAAGTTTTACGCGTCGAACAACCACAAGGAGCCCCTTGGCCACTCTTGATCTTCGAAGAAAACCGACCGGAAGAGCCTAACACGGCGTGGGGACTCGCCCTCGGCCCAGTGGACTCGGTGGAGGTGTTCGCCTTCCATTTGGACCGAGTGCTCGGACTCAACAGAACTTTGCCGGCCGTGAGCCGGAAGTTGGCCTTCTTACACGGTGGGCCATCAAATTAAACAATAGAATAAGATAAAATAATTAGAGGTGGCTGAGAAAGTACTTAGTGACGCTCTTTACTTCAGTGGTACAGATACTTAAGTAACCGGTAAAAGTTGAAGTAATGATTTCACTTGGCAGCAAAAACAAACAAAAAACACTTAAATTAGTTCTACCCGTATACTGTTCCGCTTTCGGCAGCACCCACACACATTTTAGGACAATTTGCTTTCTTCAAGGAACCCAAGCATGTTTTTGGAATGTGATGAAAACGCACAGGAAGGATGGAGCTGAGATTCAAAGCCTGCAGGCCCAGAACTGTGAGGCGGATGTCCTAACCACTCATTCACAGTACAAATAAAAGCAACATAACAAAAGCAGCTAAATTAGCTATCATCTATCACTATTAAAGACAAGGGAATTAATTCTATTAGCTACCCACCTGGCTAATAACTGATCAGTTAATCGTCCCATTATAATTATTTTTGTTAAATGCCTCGATAGGTATGTTGGTGACGAGTAATTAAATGGGTTGCCAGCTGAACGGATACATTTGAGTAAATAGCTACTTAGGTAGTTAGCTAAGTAGATACAGTATATACAGTAGGTAGCTAGATCGAAGTTAGCAAGGTTGGTAAACAAGTTGTTGCCATTGCTAATGGATAGCTATTTAGATTGTTTTGTAAGTAAAGAGTTAGTGCTATTTAAGTTGTTATTTAAGTCAATAGTTATCTATTTAAAATGTCGAGAAGGCACCATTTTAAATTGTTAGCTAATTAGTTGTGTCTCTACAGGCTTAGTGGATAGCTAGCTGACTAGATTGTATTGCAGTTAAAGTAGATGGATGGACGGATAGATAGAAGTACGTAGTTTAGCAGATTGCTATCTTAGAGGAGGTACAGTATATACGGTTGGTGGTAAAGTATTTATTCTGCTGTCTTCCCTGTCAAGATGGCCAGCCCAGTCCAGTGGTGGCATGGGAGGCATCACTCTACCCGGACGGTGTGAGCCTAACATGGGCCCAGTACCAGAGGTCCCTAAAACAGAGGTGCTGGGTTCAGAATGTGGCCCCGAAGGCCGAGTCAGGCTGCTCTGCCGTCCATCACTACGAGTGGAGCAAACTGGCACTTTTCGATTTTCTCTTACAGGTAATGGAATGTTGAATGCCATTTAAATGAAAAAATATATAATATAACATATATGTATGTATGTATGTATGTATATATATATATATATATATATGTGTGTGTGTATATATATATATATATATATGTGTGTGTGTATATATATATATATATATATATATATGTGTGTGTATATATATATATGTGTGTGTATATATATATATGTGTGTGTATATATATGTGTGTATATATATATGTGTGTATATATATATATGTGTATATATATATGTGTGTGTATATATATATGTGTGTATATATATATATATGTGTGTATATATATATATATATGTATATGTGTATACATATATATATATATATATATATGTATGTGTGTGTATATATATGTATGTATATATATATGTATGTATATGTCAAGGCTAATCTCTGATAGTGAAGACATAAACCATCTTCTGCAAATGCTTTTCAGATAAGTCTTGCCTTATCGAGCAACATCAGTATAGTCCAACAGCTGTTTTCTACTGATAAAAATATATTCTCAGAGGAAATGTCTTTTGGCTCCACAATTTCCTGTGTGGGAGGCCTGAATCACCAGTCTGGATTTTGGCATCGTGCGCTATTAAGGGAGGAGAGATTGTTGTTGTTGGGGGTCAGACAACTTTTAACGGAAAAGTGTCATTTCATTAACTTTCTTGATAGACCACTACAGCAACAACGCCCTGACAGCTCAATTCAAAGTTGTTTTTTTTTTCCTAACCGTCCAGGGGGCGACACTGAGTGACCATTGGCGCATGGTATTTTGGACATTTTGAGGCCCCCTGAAAGACTATTAATTCATCGTAACAATAACAATAAATGGCAACATTTCATTCAACTCTCAACCCAATTTTATTTATAGAACACTTTAAAAATAATTGAATCTTAAACAATGCTGTAAATGAATGAAAATCAAACATAAATCGTAAGACAATTAAACTTTTCAAAGTAATAAAAACAATAGCAAAGTAAAAACAATCAAAACAAACAAGACGCTAAAATAAGGGCTCAAGTCTCATGCTGTGTTGAACGCCAAGGAATAAAAGTGACTTTTAAGGCGGATTTGAAAAATGGACAGCAAAGGATCTTTTTTCAGAATAGAAGTTAAAGTAAGTGCTCTCTCTTTCGTGATCCAGTTAAATGAAGTGAGCAGTAGCATTTTGATCTGACTGGAGCTGTTTGACTGAGGACTGGCTGACTCCAAAGTACAGTAAATTGCAGGAATCCAGATAAAATAGATGAAGGTATGGATTAAAGTGTCAAAGTGCTGCTGTGTAAGAAAAGGCTTCATTTTTGCCAGTTGCCTGAGGTCACAAAAAGGGGATTTAACTACTGCACCAATTTGCTGATCCAATTTAAAATCACTGTCCAATTCAAAGCCCAAGTTAAAGACTGCTGGGTTTACAAGTAGACCAAAGCATGGGCTTCACTCCAACCTTGATCGTCTTTATGTTTTAATTGCATCTTGCATTGATTCAAAAGCAAAGAAAACAGAGCCTCAGCTTTCACAGTAATCACTTTCTGACACCTGTGCTCAACATTGGACGTCTATCTGCCATTAACGCTCTCCAGTATTCTGTATATACAGTGTATATAAAATGTGTGGTCTCAATTATGGTGGAGGCAGCTCATGTCAGTACAAGGTTTGTGTCTGCACAGCTGTTTTTTCCCGCCCCCCGACCTCTATTCCATGATGGTTTTTTGCGGATGCCACGCTGTGACCCGAACAGGTTTGCCGGCGTGTCCAAATAAACTCTCTTCTCCAATTCAAAACAAAGAGGACCTATATACTGTATATATCGCAGTCAAGTCCAATCTGATGTTCCGTCTTTGTGTAGAAATCAAATAGCCATCAATTGTCAAGTGATTATCAGGGGAAGCGAGTGCAGCATGTTTCATACAAACTGGGATACAATACAACATCGACTGTTACCTTTGGGTTTCATTCAAACTAACAAGCCCAGGCTGATAGTGTTCTCCGTTCCGCATCAAAATGATCTGCAGAGGTGGCAAAAGTACTCACTCTGTACTTATCTAGAAAAACAGATAGTTGTTTAAAAAAGACAGGAAGGAGCAACAGTATTGATTCAAGCCTTTTACATAAAAATAAAAGTAATTAATCAATACATTTCTCAGTCATGGTTGACTTAACTGCTCTCTGTTTACGTCTTTTTCTCATTGCCATCGGTGGAGGTTTATTTTGTCAAAGGAGTACTTAGGTACAGATACTTGTTTTCAAACGTCAGGAGTAAACGTAAAAAGTCGTCCAAAAAACGTATACTCAAGTAAAGTACAGAAACCTGAAAAATCAACTCAGTATTTGTACTTTGTTATTTCCCACCACATGAAATGTACAGTAAATATTTAAGTAAATATTCAGTATGGTGTTCGACAGGGTTCAATTTGGGGGCCCCTGCTATTTTCATTATATTTACTACTCCTGGATTCCATCTTAAAGGACGGTTCATTTTATATATTTTTTGATCAGGAAAATGAAAAGAGTTGCCATTTTCTATTTTATCCATTCATTTTGGAGAAATTAGGAAATAAGTAACTCCATGAATAACGCCCCTTTATAATGAGCAGAATGGGCGCGCCCCCTGGCGTTCTATCCTTTGTTCGGCCGGAGTCACGCGAGGAACCGATTCCAAACCCTCCATTGGAAATCATTGTACTTTTATTGATTATAACGTCCAAAAACGGCGATCAATTGGCACCAAAATTTATGTGGACATCTCTACTAATGCCCACTTCAACATATCAAAATGATTAACCTCTCTGTAGCTGATTTATATGAGAATGAGGAAATGTGGAACCCAGCAGAGCGACATAGATTTAGGCTAGGACGAGCGCACACTGCTTCTTTGCTTATAATAAATAAATCAATAAATAAATAAAACACTGCTTCTTAGCTTTAAAAAAAAAAAAACATCTGCTTCTTTGCTGATCACGGTTAGGACGGGTGAGGCATTAAACACCAGTCAGGATATTTACAGAGACTGAAATGGGAATGAGTAGACGTGCACATTTATTTGGATGAGGAATACACCCAGTTTTTTTATTTACAACGCGCCGTCCAATTTGCAAGGTAACAGCCGAAATGGCACGTTCCAATGCGGCCACACTCGGCTGTGCGGTCAGCCTCGCTAGAAATTTTTGTTCGCTGTTCGATGAGGGCTTTCGTCACTCTCACGCCGCTTCACTCGGGCAGAAGGTGGCGGCTGCAAGCAAGCAAGCAGAGACATCGCACATGACTGCTTGCGAGGCGACATGAAGACACAGGTTCATCTTCACCTCCACACGCTGGGCGGACAATAAGGAGCTAATGTTGTTGTGCTAACGCCTTTTGTTTTAACGGCATGAAGCTAGTTGTTGCTATTAGTCGTCCCATCATCCTACCTTTAGCCAGGGAGGGAAGAAGGGGACATAAAGCTCCAATCTGCCTGCTGCAAGCCGCCATCTCTCTCCCTCCTGAGGCACGAGTTTAGCCTCGCTAAATGTCCGAAATGTAACTAGTGTGTGCATTCATGCTCTTGTCCGCTTCAGCTTGTGAAAGTGGAGGAGCAATCACCACGGTATTTTTGATTTTGTGGAGGTGATCGTGATGAGATCACGTTTTATGTCAATAAATCCAAACTATTGTGCAAAACACTTTTATACTTTCACAGGTTGAAGTGGACAAGAGTAGTAATGTGCATTTGCATTTTGGTGGCGATCGGTCACCGTTTTAGACAGCAGAACTGACAAAGCGAGCAATATTACCAAGCATGCCTTCCTCGCGTGACGTAGACCGCTGAGACCGAAAACATAACATTAGCCACGCCCCTTTTTGGGGCGGGGAAATTTGTCATAAACCTAACCTCAAAAAAAGACCTGAAATCACTACAGAGTCTTTTGAGGTGGGCATTTTAGTACTAATGTCATTTTTACATGAAAACCTATTATATAAGTGCCAATGTTAAGCTCACCCAAACAAAACATTTTATTTCCGTTCACTGCTTTGCGGATGACAGCTACATCTGTTTGGCCGCTGAGCAAAAAGGATGATCTCTCTTTAAGGCCACTGTTGTGCTACCTGGAGGAAATCAAGGCCTAGATGGCTGAACTTCTTGAATTTCAATGAATAGAAAATAGAAATTGTAGTATTTGGTCCCAGTGGCCCTGTTTATCCCACCCTGTTGTCTTGGGCCCAATGGCGGCTTATCTAAAGCCAACAGTCTCGCGCTTGGGTTTTAAA
This sequence comes from Filicampus tigris, assembly GCF_054856515.1. Lineage (NCBI taxonomy): Eukaryota > Metazoa > Chordata > Actinopteri > Syngnathiformes > Syngnathidae > Filicampus > Filicampus tigris. Next base: position 13,785,818 of record NC_141218.1, read on the forward strand.
CTGGCCAGTCATTTTTAATTGGACCGGCCAATTCGTACTGTTGTTATCTCCATCTTTTTTCATTTTAGGCAGTTGGCTAAGGTAAGGTCCAGAAACAGTAATCCCTGCCTTTGTTACATCTCGGCAAGATTGCTGTAATGCACTTTCTTTTGGGGTCGCTCAGTCCTCCATAAAGTGTTTTATGGTGTTAACTGTTTTTATGTTAAAAAATTATTGTTGTAACTGTCTTTGTTTTTGTATGTCTGGTTTTACTCCATGTGCAGCAGTTTGTATGCAGCGATGATAATAATATAATTCAAGTTGAGTTGAGTAAGCGGTCAATCAACTGCTTCCTCCACTTTCTTTTTTCGCGGCAGATTCACAAGCGTCTGGATCCCAACTGCTGTGGGTTCAAACCCCGGCAGCTGGACGGGTGCCACGAACCCGGCCACCATTTTGAATGCACGCAGCGGGACGGCGTCCGACTGGCTAATATGGTGCGGCGGCGTCACGACCCACACCACCTGGTACTCACCGTCAACAAGGGCTACTTTGACCGCAACGAGGACAACCTGGACTTCGTGCTGCTGGAGGGCATCAAGGAGTAAGTGGATTGGATTGGTTTCTTGTGCTAACACCTAGCTTTTTTTTTATTTTAAAATTGTTTTGCAAGAGGAAAATGGGCTTACAATTTGATATCCATTGAGCCCTGCCTGCTTAATTTCCAGCAGCAGCCTTTGACTCTTAAACGTTTGATATCATCAAAGCTGATTTACAGTCGCTGCTAAGACTGTCGATGAAGAACAGCCAATGACGGTTTACCTTTCTTGTTGGAAGTGTGCCAGACATTTTTCAGGATTTTCTTTGAACTTTCCTGATTTAACTGTACACACATGCACTTTTGTTATATATGTTCGCTGACCTGTGAAAAACATTTATGTCTATTTTTCTTATTTTTACCTGAATGGTGTTTCCGTGTTACAGACATTGCATTCATGTGAAAATTTAAAAAAAAATCCAAAATGGACACAGTGTTTTTCACAGGACAGCGACGATATGTTTTAATATTCAACATATTCCTCTACTTTAGTACAATGTTGTATATAGTTTAAGAAAAAGGCAATCTTACACAACACTGAAATGCGTGTAAGCACTTCACAGTTTGTTTGAGCCAGTGGGGGGTGCGGCATACGCACGCAAGCAAATTATCAGAATGCTGCCTCCGCTGCCCCCAGTTTAACCAGGACAAACCCTTGTAAAGGTCGGACTTCAGCAATATTTTCTTGGTTAAATAAAACTGCCAATCAATGAAATGGTATTTTCTATTTTTTGATACCTGAATAGCAATGCACTAACTAGCTAAAAGTGGTCTTTATTCTCCCTTATTTTTCCCTTGGCCAGCTAACTAGTTGAAACAGAATGCTAATGTGCTCCCAATGTGTATCTCTGCTCAGAAATAGAATTTTTATCTTGAACAATTGTCTGCTTGTTAACATTCAGTAATTAGCGCTAATTAGCAGTGAATCGACTGCGGTTTTCGAAAACAGTAAACAGAACATGGAAGCTCATTATTTTGTGTTGCATGCTAAGCATTTTTACATCATGTAGAACTTTTTCAGTGTTGACAATTCAGAGTAGAAGTCGAGTCATCTTTTTTCATTTAAAAAATGTAAAAAGGTTTGTAGGTGTCTACAGACGCTATGATATGGCAGTAAAGCCCAATTCTTGCCTAAATTAAGCTCCTCGACTCACAAAAATGTTTTTCAGTGAATAATGGAGGATATGTTCCCCAAAAATTAGCAGTGTTTGATTGGTCCCGTGTCCCATTGCTTTTGTCCAGGTTGCCCGATGGTGCCGTGTCGGTGCTGAAGAGCGGTCGGCTGCGGCAGAAGCTTCTGCAGTCACTCTTCCTGGACCAGACATACTGGGAGAGTCGAGGTGGGCGGCCCGGCATCGACAAGCTTATCGACGTCATCGAGCGGAGGGCCCAGGTTCTCCTTACATACGCCAATGCTCACGGCATCCGGGCCGTGGACATGAGCGAGTGACAGCGTGGGAATGACGGTAACTTTGATAATGATGTACTGTAACTTTGGGTAAGATGAGGCCTTGCATCATTTACAAAAAAGAAAATATGTGCTGTGTTCATAATCATTCACTCATTCCTTACTCCCCAATAACCATTTGCAGATTTTTATGTACAGGTACACGGCCATATACAGTATGTGCATACCGTAGTTCACTTATCAGACAGATCCAGTCAATGTATTCATTTTTCTCAAGTGTTTTAATTCAACAACTGTGAGGATAAAGCAGTACATAAGTTTAAAATAAGTTTATGTGCACACCTGCCACAACATTAGGTACACCTACACTATTCTATCAAGAGATCAACACGAGAACAGTATAAAAAAAATCTGTTTTTTGATTGATTTACTGGACAGAACTGAGTAATGCCATATTACATTTTCTAATTGTCTCTCATTTATTTAAATAGGATATCAAATCAAATGTAAAAAAAAAAAAATCAAATCATTTTATATTATTTGTGTTATTCTTTTTAAATGTTAAATTAAATTAAACCATTTGAAATAGCTTTTAAATATGATAACGTGTTTTTCATTTGTTATTCAAAACTGGAAAAAAAATACATCACATTGTAAAAAACAGCACTCAGTATGATTTAAATGTACCAAAATGTGTACATGCATTTTAAATTTATATCTAAACAAGATATATATATATATATATATATATATATATATATATATATATATATATATATATATATATATATATATATGTATATGTATGTATGTATATATATGTATGTATGTATGTATATATGTATGTATATATGTATGTATGTATGTATATATGTATGTATGTACTATTATGTATAAATACTGTATTAACGTGCTTTGTTACAGCTGTAGCTGTAGTGAAATGCGCTATATAAATAAAATTGTATTGTATTGTATTGTACAGAGTGTGAATAAAATGTTAACTTAAAACCTTGTAGAAGCAAGATGTGTGATACAACACTTGTCTGGTGTACATAATAAAGATTTTCCATACGCTCTTGTTTTCGACTCAACCTTTTTTTAAATTTATTTTATATATAATTTAAAATATATAATTTTACCATCTATTTTGTGCTCTATTTGTAATGGCCCAAGTGATGGTCAATCAAACACATAGATACTTGACTTATTTTTGTTGGTGAACAACAGACGGACTCAAGCGTCATGTATAAAATATATATGATGTCTCAGAGTGGTCAGGCTGTGAAATCCGAGTCCTAAGTGAAGCGTACTCTGCTGTTGTGTGCTCTGGGATGCGAAGGGGCTTTGTGGGTTATTTTATAGTGTCTGTGATGGTCATTCACGCGGTTGTTATTTTAACCCCTTTTCACCCGCATTAGTGAACCAGCGGGGTCTGAGCTCCGATGTGTTTATCTTACAAAGACATCATCTACTTCCCATACCGCTGCCTACATAACAATTATTTGGCTACTGTACGTCCATGTGGATGCACACTTGCTCAAATATAAAAGAGCTCTCATTCTCATGTGGAATTTTGCTTTAAAATTGTGATTTTTATGAATTAAAAGATTTTGAACACACATTTACAAGAAATGATTCATGAAAATATTTAAAACAATTCTCCAAACTATTTAATTTTTTAAAATAATCCTCAAACTATTTCACCCACTCCATTCTGTGCCTTAATGCTTATTTATCTTTTTACAGTATATATATTCTCTCTCTCGCCTTATTATCCATAAAGGACATACAGACAGGTGATTGGCTGTGATTTGAGGGTTGGGCCTCATCAAACTCTCACTGGTACTGTGTCATTACAGCTGATGGTGGCCACAGATTGAAAGGTTTGCGGTGGCGACCGTGGCGAACGGTGCTAACTGTGTTGTTGTGTGTTCTTGTGAGCACTGAGCGGAGGGCACGGCCAGCCAAACCCTTCCAGACTCAGCTTGCTAGCTATGTGACCGAAGAGCAAGGGTGGGCACATTTTTGTCCCCGCATTTGCGTTTTTCATTGTAGGCTACAGATGTTATTAGCAGATGAGAACAAGAAAAAAATAATCAAAAAGTGTATGTAAAAAATGTGAAATGGCTTGTTTCAATCATAAAACAATCCACAATCCTCATCTTTAGATGTTTAATGTGTATTATTATTAATTCATTCAATTATGATTACTGAACCAATAATTTAATATAATAAATATTTTTTTACTAATATTTTCTTTTAGTATTTCCAAAAAGTAGATTATATACGTAAAATGTTGTGCTTTGTTATATTAATGTTATTTTTTATTTAGAATAAACTAACAATAACCAGTTATTTAACAACTTTTGGATGAATACTGAATGTTGGATTCTTTGAAGACTAAATTATCCATAGGTGTGTATGTGACAGTGACCTGTGATTGGCTTGCGACTAGTCTTGCCACAACCCTAATGAGATGGGGGGGCTAAATTTATGCCAGGATTCCTGGTAATAAAAATGTTTGCAGGGCCTAATTCAAGAACGGAGTGGGCCTGTGTATACTTTAATTAATATTATATCATATCATAACTGGGTGCAGCATCGCACATAAATGAAACTGTAAGAATAATAATGCATTTTATTATTCATGTGTTTGATTTTTATCATTAGGCCAACTTGCTTGGTGTGCTTTGCTTTCACATATTGTATGTTAATTGCTCACACACACGCACCCCCCCCCCCCCCCCACACACACACAGATAGACAAAACAAGTTCATAGTGTTCCAGCTGCTTTCGCTCCCTTTTCCCTTAGAGCTGGAACACCTTTGTTATCAGGGACACTGAAGAAAAATAAAAAGAGAGGGGGGCGCAGGAGCCGGGCAGAGGGTTTTAGGAACTGTAATCGTACACTTCCCTGCGCTCTCCTTGCAAGTAAAAAGACAATATTGTTGTAGAGTGTCTTCTCACCTCATTGTGTGCATTGTTTATGAATATCTCACTTGGTGTGAACCTGACAGAAACCAATTGACGTGAAAGGCACTGCCATAAAAGAAAAAAATGCCTGAAGATGGAAAAGTTGCTACCAGGCAACTTGGGAATTTTCCTCTTGAAACTTTTCAGGAATGTTGAAAATATTGTAGGATGTGCCTTTGGGGGTGTGAACTGATGTCTGAAGTTTGACATTAATTTGTCTCCGCCCCGGCATGTTTGCTCTATTTTTTTGTCTGCGTGGCCCACTTCCCTTTATCCCTGCTTCGTCAAGCTCGCTGCGTTATTGTTTGTCAAGCCCAACTTGGCAGGCTTCGATGAGCACAGTGAAATATTTGGTGCGCTGTTGAACCTTTGAATCACCTCTGTTTGAAGGTGAGCAAAGGAAGCTAAAATAACAGCAGGTTTCGCAATGTGCCACGTCCGCAGATCATGCCATGAAACACGGGCGTGCACCGTCTGAGCCTTGAGGACCTTTTGGGAATGCATCTGTGTTACTTTTGTTCACAGTGCATTACTAAATACCAAAGCAACCGGTGGTTTTATTTCATATGATAAGATGGTAGGGCATTAAACAAATGGAATAGGGCCATGACACTCACTAACCTTTTTTTTCCAAAGCTTTTTCAAATTTGTCTAATTTTTCATGGTCTCTTGTTGCCAGGCAGAAACTGTGGGGCAATATCATTTGTGCCCACAGGTCCAGTCAAAAATAAATTGTCACATGGCAGTTAGTTACACTTAAATTGGTTTTCCTGGTCATGTCAATTCTTTGATCATCCTCTTGTTGCTAGGCAGAATTTGAGGGTGAACATCATTTATGCCATCAATACTGATTGTTTGTCCAGTCCAGTCTCTTGTTGCCAGGCAAGATTGGCAGAGCAACATCATTTGTGCCCCAAAGACTATTCAAAACAATAGTAAAGAGCAGACTCACAGACTAAGTTGGTTGGGATTCAGATTCTGTATCCAGGTCACGTCACTTGTTTCCACGGCCTCTTGTTGCTAGGCAGTGTCTTTGGGGCAACATCATTTGTGCCCCAAGGTCCATTCAAAAATAAATTGTCACAAGGCAGTCACACTGGAGATATTTCCATGTCATGTATCTTCTTCGTTCGCCCCCTTTTTGTTAGGCAGAATTTGCGGGGCACCATCATTTGTACCCCCAAGTCCACTTGTTTGTCCAGTACAGTCTGTTGTTGCTAGGGAGAATCCACAAGAAAACATCATTTGTGTCCCAAAAACAATGGCAAATGGCAGTCACACTCGATAAATTGATTGGAAATCAGATGCTTTATTGAGGCCACGTCACTTGTTTCCACAGCCTCTTGTTGCTAGGCAGAATTTGGGGGGCAACATCATTTGTGCCCCCAGGTCTGTTCAAAAATAAATTTGCATACCTGAGTGTTGCCACAGAGGATTCGTGGGGCACAAATAATTTTGCTTCTTTTTCAAGTCTCTTATTGCTTGGCAGAATTTGTGGGGCAACATCCTTTGTGGCCCGAGCCCATTCAGAAATAAATTACAACAAGACTCTTGTTGCTAAGCAGAATCTGTTTTGTGCCCCAAAAATGTTAAAAGGCAGAATACAGGAAAAATCCCAATCTAAAGACTATCATTTTGCTTTGAGGTTGCATTCGTTCTCTCGCTCCTTTTTTCCCAGCTTTAATTTATCTTCAAAGGCATTATGTCAAGCCGTGGCCTTGATGAATGAGAGGATCATACAATTGCGCTCACCTCACAGCACTCAGGTGGCCACTCGCTATACAGTCATATATCATACCATGATTTCCACCATAAAGAAAAAAAAGCAATAAATTGAGATTCTTTGCTCTTCTTTTTTACTTGACACCATGTCGTTGCTTAAGCCTTTGTCTCTATGGATTTTACCAAATGTTCGTTCGGGAAACTTGAAGGAAAAAAAATGATAGCGCAGTCGAGAAACTTCAATTGAGTGCTTTTAATCAACCCAAAATTGCACCAAGACGTGAAAAAGATATTTACAGTGATTTCATGTGAAAAAAAATAACAAAAATAAAGCGAACCAAAACAAAGAAAAAATATTTACAATGGAATTCCAAGGAGAACGATTTCAAAAGTTTGACAAGTTCAACTTAACTCCCCAACGTCACTATAGGCTCAGCCGGCCTTCAAATGGATTTGGAACCCCTTAAACACGCTAGGCCCCTCCCTCTGGGCAAACCATTTAATAGAATATTTGGTATTAATATTCCAGTTTCCAGTCAACCAAATAGGAACAAAAATTCACATCAATGATTTCTGCAAAGCTGTTACCTTATTCACACATAATACGAAATAATACAACAACATGCTAAAATGGTTCCCAGGGGAACAGTCTCAATGGAGCGTGGCTCCGCGGGAATAAAACGGCTGATGTGCGCTCATGTCAGCTGCATACCCCAGCTAACGACAGCGCACCAGTGAAGGAGTGACAGAGTTAAACGGCGCTCCGTCGTAGCTTGTCAAACATATTGTGCAGTTGACTTTCATCAATAATCAGACAGCATACACCAGGCCTTACAAGCTTTGACCCTGTTTGATTTACTGGAGAAAAAAAAAAGTATAATTATCCCATCCCCATACACCCTTGGGGCGACTTGTGTGTTCACAGAACGTATTTTTTCAGTAAATGCCAACCGCTAAATAAATGAATCAATGGAGACAAATGGCATGATGGCTGCGGCTGTGCATGCTGACATCTTAACAAGCTTTGTTTCCCCACTCTGTATCTGTCAGGAAAAACAATGAAAAACAATGGAGTTTGCATGTTCTCCCCGTGTCTGCGTGGGTTTCCTCCGGGTACTCCGGTTTCCTCCCGCATTCCAAAAACATGCACGGTAGGTCGATTGGACACTCTAAATTGCCCTTAGGTGTGATTGTGAGTACGGATGTTTGTCTCTGTGTGCCCTGCGATTGGCCGGGATAGGCTCCAGCACGCCCCGCGACCCTTGTGAGGATAAGCGGTATCGATAATGGATGGATGTCATGGGGTCATTAATTGAAGTTCTCCAAGAATATTTGTCTCCCCCTCCCAAGATTAGTGTTATTTTTTCCAGAATGTAAGTTTTGGTGGGGGCTAAAGAGAATAAAGTCATATTTTTTTCAATGAAGTGTCCCTTTTTTTTTTTTTTTTTTTAAATCCTCACTACCCCGCACAAAAAGTCACATTATTTGAGAATGTTATATTTTTTTAAAGAATAAACATGCATGTGTTTGAATATCTATTACATAGTCATTCGATGGTTTGTTGTTTGAAATGAACGCAGTGTCACTGTCCAATAAAAAGTCATTTAATTACAGAATGCAATTCTAGCCATTCACATTCTATTACCATTTATTTTTTGAGAATAAAGTACTGATTGTGCAATCTCTGAGCACTGTAAAAAAAACATCAGGCAGAAGTATTTTCTGTAGTTGTTACATTTTGTCTGTTTGTGATGAAATGTAACCTTGAAAGAAAAAAAAATCATTTTGGTATCTGGAGGGGCACTGACACACTTGCCCCTAATGCAAAATCCCCATTTAATCTTTGAGTTCCAGTCATTTTAGCAAGATATTTTGGACAATGGTATTCCCAACAAACGCATGTCAAGTGTGAAATATTTGTTGCCCCGTCTCACGTGCTCATTTTGCAGCCGTCTCTTCTATTTCTTAATTTGTTGCGGTTGATAGGGACCAGAACCCGGCACGATACGTAAAAAAACACGAAGTAGAGTTTGACTTATTATTATTATTATTTTATACTAGATTTATTTTAAAGTTTTATATTGGGGGGATTTTGCGCCTGTTTTAAGACAAACTTAAGACAAAACTAATCAACACTTTCACACTTTATTTGCCGATGTCTTGTCGTACGTGCCGGGAGGCTGAGCGCGCTGGCTCACAACTTGTAAACACAGCTGTTGTATTGTACTATCCTCTTATCCGGCTTGACTCTGACTAAATTAACGGCACATTTCAATAACGTTATGAGTTTCCGAACATAACGTTGCTTGTTTCGTCGTCACATTGTCGCGCTGAGCACGTTCGTGCTTGCCGGGTGGCCGAGCGCGCGCTCTGCTCACAACTTGTAAACACAGCTGCCGAACGGCACATTTGAATAACGTTATGAGTTTGCAAACAGAACGTTGTTCAAAAGTGCCGTTAGTTTGTTAGCGTGTACGACACTGGCGAGAGGCTGCGATGATGCCAAACCCAGTCAGATCACATACAGTACACAAGCGGATACAGTAAATCCACTTGTGCTCTCGTTGGTCGATCGCACGCTGGGAACAAATCACGCGCCTTTTATGAGTGCCTGGGGGTATGTACAAAGCCTCCGAGTCAACTCATATCTTTGAAACAATACGTCGTTCTGCAATATGGCTGCCGATAAGGCTGTGTTATTTCATTTTTAATTTGTTATGAATGCTTCTGAAATGCCCTCTGAACTGAGGGAGCAAAAGTCGGAGTGCGAAGTAGCAACAGATCGCTGTAGTGTGGTTCGTTGCTGGTGAGGCACTGACATTCGAATCAGATTCACACGTTCATGAGCCACACAGAGTGACGAATTTGCCATTCAATTAGCCGTTTGATATTACAAAGATGATATTTTCTGACCTGATGTTTGAAACAAGTCTTTAAGATCTGGCATTGGTCTTACTTTATTAATTCGATCCCGTTTCAATTGGTTGTACAGTTTTGAGAAATGTTTAAGATTTGATACGTCTTCCATGTTTATTTGTTTAATTTGGAGCAAAAATTTTGAGCACGCACGGTTTCATTTCCCTCACATACACACCAACTGTTTGTTTTGCTATCATCTTCCTAAACCACGTCTGTGCATGTGCAGTAAGACGATGGAATAATCCATTGCATGAGAAGGAAAAGGGGCGCAGTTGAAACAATCATGATGAATGAAGCCTTTTATGTGTTTTGTGAATCAAGACTAAAACGATAACTGGTGCAGATTAGATTGACATGGCGACACAAAGAGGCTGGAATCTGATTGGAGAACTAAATCTAATATCCATATACATTTACTTGAAGCAGCGCAGTCAAGAGAAAAAAAATGCAAATTTCTTACATGGAAGAAATATTTGAGTGGGTCAGTGGGTCAGTGAGCTACATTTGCAGCTACTGCGTCCCAGCTGGCTCCCTAAGTCTTGTCATTAACAAACCACCGTGGAGAAAATTGGCTGACTAAACAGGTAGCGGCTTGAAATTGAAAAGCGACTTGGCCACATTTGCTGGCAGGTGGTGCCGGAAAGATCCGTAAGCTCCAATTTACCCTTCAAGTGTTCCTGTATGCTGCTTTTGAACCGTGATGAAATATTAGTAGCAGAAAGATGTTTGGAGAGAGCAACATGACGAGAGGAATATTCCGGTGAATGTGAACTGGAATCTAAAAACAGGAAATGAGGGATTCCCGGCAAGGCCTCAGGGTGTTGCCCGCTTCCGAGTCCACTGACTCCTTACAGTTGCGAGCAGTGGAGCTGCATTCTGAGTAGTGATTGATTAATTCAATTCATGAAATAAAAAAATATTAGTAAAATAATTGGTTGATGTATTATTCATTCGATTAATTGTAAGTACTAATATTTAAATTATGCCAAATATTTCTTTAATTAAAGTAAATTGTTTTACAAATGCCATTTTAGCATTTTTTATACATCTCATCTACACGAGGTAAATGCATTTTGAAATGTACATATAAAAAATAATTATTAATTAACTTATCTATTGATAACTATTTGATAACTAACAAATTGTAAGACTAAAATATATTCAGGATATATTATGTCTGTTTATGTCTTATGATTTGTATTTTCCTAATTGTAAATATTTGAAAATTGCAGTTTTATTTTTAAAATCAAAACATTTCAAAATATATTTAAAAATGTATTTTGATTTTTTTTAAATCAATTTATCCAAGTTGATAATTGGTTGGTAAATATAAATTTAAAATCTTTATTGAATGACATAATTGGTTATTTAATTATGATGGCATTATAGTTACATTAATGCATTTTAACACAATAATATATTGTATTATTAAAATGAACTGTACAGTATAGTACTAGACCCCTTTCAACTTTGCTGTTAACCTCATATATGCATGAGGTAAAAATGTATGAACTCATTAAATCCCAAACACATATTTATGTCTTTTCACAGTCCAGCCATTCAATCCCAGGAACCTATTTATATTTTTTTCAAATTTTTTTTTCCAAACGTCAGGGGAAAAGGTCTAAAAATGCTTGGTACTGAATGAGTTATTTTCATTGAATAAGTGGTCAATTCTAATTTTCATAAAATGAAGTATAACCATAATTTCAAAATGCAAATGTTTTTTTCTGCTTTACTGTCTCAGTGCAGTTCATAAACATGGAAACAGCGTCATCTAGTGCTGGCGTCAGTATGAGAACATACACTTTTCTCTGGAGCCACTTTGAAAGCGCTACACTGCTGTCCTCGATTGGTGAAATGAGGTGGCACATGTCGAGCGGGACAGAGCACGAGGCGGCTTTTGACTTGCCACTGAGGACTGCTGTAATATCCTGCGATGAAAGTGGACCCTAGTTTATCCACAGCCACTGCAAGGGCATAATTTCACATTTGGTTACTGTTTTGATATGCTAAAAGCTAGCAAGAAAGTGAAACAATCAATCAAATTATAACAATTCATTACTCTAAATGACCAAACTTCAGTGTCAGAGTTAGTTTCACTTAGCAACATGAAAGTTGGTAGGCTTGTCTATCATGAATAGACTCACAAAAAAACCATGCACAAAAAGGCAAGGCAAGGCAGTTGTATTTATATAGCACATTTAACACACAAGGCAACTCAATGTGGTTCACACAAGCAAAGAAACAACACATACAAAAAGACACAGGAAGGCTGCCATTTTGATGTGAAGTGACCGTTTTAGGCTAATTTATAAACTTTCATTCAGTAACTCCACAATTTCAGCCCCCAAAGCCAGTGTCACTTAGAAACAAAGAATTTGCTGATCTTATCATTCATGAGTAGACCCACAAAAAAGTCTCAAAAACCCATACCCAAAAAGCAGGAAAGGAAGCAGTAAGTCAGCCATTTTGGTTTGAAGCGACCATTTTACGGTAACTTTCAAATCGAAAAACTTGAAAGTTTAGCCCTCGAAACCAGTTGCACTCAGCAACATGAAATGTACTAGGCATGTCTTTCATGACAATAGAGCCACAAAATAGTCTCTGGAACCACTGCCCGATAACACAAAGAAAGTCTGCCATTTTGTTATGAAGTGGACAATTTAGTGTTACCTTGAAATTGTAATGCATAACTTCACAAATCTGAAAACTCAGCCCCAACAACAGTTGGGAAGGATGTCTTTCATGAGTAGACCCACAAAAAAGTCTCAAAAACAATGCTCTAAAAGACATCGGAGGGCAGCCATTTTAGGGTCATTTTGATCATCCAGCAGGTCTTATGATTTTGTCCTATTCCTACAGTGACCAACAGTGATTTTTCTTTTTTTTCTGTCATTGCGTGTGGGCGCAGCATAGCAGAAAACAAGTAAAACACAAAACTCTGAGAATTCGGATTGCCTTTAGACACTGCTCAGAGTAAGTAAAGTCACTCAGAATTCTTCACGCTTGTCTCCTGTAGTTTCGAAAGCAACGCCTGATGAAAAATGCATGGTGGGCACGCCCTGCCGGCGTCCCCCATCGCTCTCCGTTGACACGTCCTCCCGACATGACGCCTCCTCCTGCTCGAGGGAGATGAGACAACCGAAATATCTTGACCTCCTTGTCGAGCTGCCCTCTCTCTCCCTCTCTCTCTCGTTCTCTTCTCTGACAAAGTCACTACATATTTCTGGAGAATGTATAGTTGCAAAAACTATAGAACATTCCCTTTTAGATAAGGTATTCATTCAACGATATATTTAGAGCACCAGGCAGCGAGAACGCCCTCTTGGAATCACTGTGTATATTACTCTTATGACAAATCAGTCACCTTTTTTGGGGTCCCCAACAAGTCTACTCACTCCAAAGCTCCCTTGGGGGAAAAAAATCAGCCCTCGACATCGGTTTCATCAATCAACGTTAATTTGGGTGCACAAGTCAATAATGCTCGAAATTGACTAGGAAGTCAGTCAGTCAAATTTCACTTTTACCAATCTATAAGAAATTGTGTCATAACAGGATGGATAGAAATGTCTCTAGGTCCCATGCCTGAAATTAACAGAAGATCGTCCATTTTGGTTTGACGAAGCCATTTCGGATAAAATTCCAGGTTTTGCACTTGAACAAACTCCTCCTAAGGACTATGCCCCCAAAGCTGGGCATTCCACCTAGCCGACGGACCAGTCAGTCAATCCGCCTAGGACAGACGCCCATTTTGCCGGCGATAAACGATAAACAGGAAATAAAAAATTAAAAAAAGACGGATTAAGCATTAGTGGATTTTTGCCCGTCTATGAAATCGTCTGTAACCTGACATTGATGATTATTGTTTCGTATGATGCAAGTTAGTTTGCTGCTTGATTTTTGTATTTTACATCAGGCATTATTTTGGTCAGCTAATGTGTCCTAATAACGTTCAGTCAGTGTGACATTAGTGTCCCACCATGGACTCTTGACAATGATAGATGCATGCTCGCAGACGAATCTTGTTAGTGCTGCTTGTATTCTGCCCGGATTAGACAGATAGATGGATCAAAATTTAGTGGTAGTTGGTCGCAATTTGTAGTCGGAAATGCTGACAGAAATGAAACCCATTTAAAATCTGGCCCATAGGCGTGTACTATTTTTTTCCGGCCGGACAAAATGGTGGAGTAATGGAGGGCAGAAGGGTACCCCGGCTGTAGGCGTGAGGTGATAATTAACCGCAAATTTTTGGTTAAATGCCCAGCTCCGTTTGCCCCAATGAGCTCCAATTGAAATCAGGTAGGCTATTCCAGGCAGGTGAGCAATGCTAAATTGTGAATCTTTTTGGCATATGCTATCAAAAATAGGGGCCATGTTGGCTGAAGTCTGATGATGATGATGATGTCGAGGATTTTCATTTAAAAAAAATTAGCCCGTGACACCAGTTTCACCAATCACAGGATGAATCATAAAGTTCAAATTAAGGACCATTACTCAAAAACTAAAGAGGGATTCTGCTATTTGTTTGTTTCATTGCATGTTTCATTGTTCAAAAGTATCCAATCTGGGCTAATTTCAGTGAGGCATCACTGTATAATGTTAACTTCCAGGCTTGTTTATCGATACTTGCATCTTTAATTAATGTGATTGCAGTTTGCATTTCTAGCACTGAGTTGTCACCACCTGGCATCTAATTTTTTTAGCTCATTGACGGAGGAGAGAAGGCGCCAAAAAAAAAGGAATCATTTCTATAAAATGAGTCATCGGCTGGGGAGGAACAGTGTGTGTCGTGTCAAAGTGACAGCAGCTGTTAATGCATTAAATATCATCCACACTAGAACGAGACTGAACTAGTAAAAAGGCTGGAAAAATATAGCAAACAAAGTAAAGCCTAATGGGGTGAAATGGGTCCTGTGAGAGCTAGAAGTGATTTTTCTTCAAAACTATTTGTTTAGTTTTTATCGTGGGCTGGCAGTAGAGAGCACTAATGAGCATTTAAACAGGCCGCTACATTTTTTAAATAACTTTATTTAGAAATACAAATTTTACAAAAACAACAGCCAGGGGGCGACAAACTAAGCTAAGTACACAAGAAAACTACTCTACGAAAACATTATAAAGAACGCATAAATATAGAGTCTTCTGTCCTTTTACATTTGTGGATTGTTCAATAGTTTACTATATTTTTAATTTAGTTTACTATATTGTTTGACTTCATTTGCAAACATATAACAATGTGATCTCTGATTAATATAGGTACATTTATGTATGTGCTATTTAGCCAACAGTAATAATATAAAATGGTTTTTTTTATTCACAGATGGTTAGTCATTGAAGCCAAGCAATATATTTTCAAAATATGTGGCTCTAAAATAGCGAAAATAAAAATTATAAATATTTTTCCAAAATGTAACAGAAAATGGGAACTCACAAAACAAATGAAACACATCCTCAGTTGATTCATCACAGAAAGATCAACTAGTGTCAATGTTTTTTTTTTAAATCACTGTAAGAAAACCTTGCATGGATAACATCTGTGGATTTGTTTTAATGTTACTTCTTTTATCTTGTTGTTAATCAAATATTTAGCAGGTACATTACATATTTTTCCCAATTAAGATTATTGACAAGATTATTCCAATAACAAATAAAAACAAATAAAATAACAAATAAAACCATTATATGGAACAGAGGCAACATCTTTCTGAAAAAAGGCTTCGTAAATTGTAGTTGTTACGTTTAGGATAAAAAACAAATCCTCTCCAATTTCAGTTTTTGTCGGATAAGTGGGTAATAAATTCAAGTTGTAACCAGCCAAATGTCTAAATAACATAACACCAACAGAAATAGCATTTAAAACGGTGTTCAATTCAGAAACAGAAATAATTACATCATATTTCGAAACAAACTCTTGGTGTGTCAAAAGCGAGACGTTCAAATCAAACAACTGACCAACCAAAAGAATGTTATGCGAAAACCAAGTGGGATAAAATAAGGATTTACGTCTGTATACTTTGTTGTTCCACAAATAATATCTATGTGGTGAGAGATTATGTTTATAAATTAACGACCAAGAAAGAAGCATCTGCTTATGAAAATTACAAAATTTAACTAAATTTAGAAAAAATAAAATTTGGAATAAAATTCTAAATTGAAAATAGATTATTTTATAATTGTTTTATCCAATTTATTTTAAAGATATTGTCCAAAAAGTTAAGATGGCCACTAGATTGCGCTGTTGCACTTCAGTCCGTGGAAAAAGGGATAATTCATTGATGAGGACGTGCAAGAGGGGGAGGGGGGGACTCCAGCTGACAAAGCAGTGTCTGCATGAGGAAAATGACACAGTGTAAGCATGTTATGTGTCTGTATGTGATACGACTCAGAGTTATTTACATGCGGAAGAGCGACTCAGCATTTTTTTAAACGCCATGTTGAAAAAGCTTATCTCAACTGATAATCATCTGGCACTCCAGTCAAGACACGATGCATCCATTGCTGCAGCTTGAAGTATTTTTTGTTTTATATATAAGTGCTTAAGGCGTGCTAAACTAATCTGCGATAGCAAATAATAACATTTAAAGCAGCAATGGTGAATCCTCGAAATGATCAATAAACATTGGAGCTGCGCTGCGCCCACATTGGCATAGGCAAGATTTAGCATTACCCACCTGTCTAGTATGCAGGCTTCTGATTAGAGCTCTTTTTGGTATGTCCAGGAATGTGCTCAAAATGGCTGAAGCGTGCGTCCTGTTAGAAATGCCCACCCAATTTTGTATCACTCAATGAAACTGGTGTCCAGGGCTGAATTTTTGTAGAAGGACTGATGGAAGCGCCCAAGATTAAAATAAATAAATAATAAATGGTCTCTTAAAACCAACGTAACAAACTTCTTGTGTCTTGAATTGCTGAGACTTTTTAATTTGTCTATTTGTGATAAAAATGGCTAACAATTTTCATTTTACTAAATTAAACTGGATTTTTGGGCTGAATACTCTTTGAAGTACACCTGGGGAAAAAAAAATTAGAAATGGTCACTTTGAACCAAAGTGGCGGTTTTCCTATGTGTTTTTAGGTGTGTTATTTGTTGTTTTTTTAAAAACAAATTCTTTATTTCTTTTATTATTGTTGTTATTATTATTTTACTTTTTTGCGGGTGGACATGCATGCCAAATTTCCAGAGCTGGGTACTTTTTTGCCCGTCCGGCCGCGACCCTCCACCTTTGACCTGGGTACCCTTCTGGCCCATAAACATTGTCGGCCGCCGCCCCGTCACAGCTCAAATTCAGAAAACAGGTCAGCCGTGATTGGTCGTTGTGAGCAGTTGTGATGTCAATTTTCAATCGACAGAAGACAAAATGGCCACCACCAGAGATGTCTAAAAACAAGTGCGTTTTTCTGCCTAACTTATATTCCACAAACTCAAAATTAATCAGAATGCCGTGTTTCAACTAGTGGGCCTGCTGGGAACATATTCTTGAAAAAAAATATGTTTGGCTTGACTTCCGCTTTAAAGACAATTAGCTGGCTCACTTACTATTCAAACCCGCTGTGGCCTTAATGAAGGCCTATTTGAACTGAAATGGTAGACTTCCTATTTCCTTTTTGGCATGGCTTTTTAAAACTTTTTTTATGGGTCTACCTATGATATATACATGTAACAAATTTCATTTTGCCAAGTGAAACTGGTTATGGTGGCTGAATTTAGTTTGAAGGACCCCGGGAAACAACCAAAATTACACTAAAATTACTGCATCCAACCAAAAATGACAGAGTGCCTGTCTCTTTTTGAGAATGGGTTCTTGAGACTTTACAATGGGCCTCCTCATTATAGACCTAGCTACCAAATTTCATGTTGCTTAGTGAAACTGGTGTTGGGATCTGAATTTCATTTGAAGAATGCCTGGAAACAACCAAAATTACACTAAAATTGCTGCTTCCAACCAAAATGACAGCCTTCCTGTGTCTTTTTGGGCATGGGTTCTTCAGACTTTTTAGTGGGTCACCTCATGATATACATACATACCAAATGTTATGTTGCTAGCTAAGTAAAACCAGTGTCAGGAACTGATTTTATTTGAACTTTCCAGGACACGCTACTGAATGAGTTTTGGGGGTGGTCATGTTTGAGAGTTTTAAAATACATAAATTTTTACCAGGCAACACTCACTTACAATACTTCAACCCTTAATCCAGTTTTACTCAGACAAATTTCCTAGTAGGAGTTTGTCTGTTCGCCAAGCCCTTAATATTGACCCAAAATGGCTGCTTCAAACTAAAATGGCTGGATTTTCTTTTTTCACTTTCCTGAGGGGGATAGCAAATGAATTCGAAGCTTTAATGTCAATTTATGTGAGTCACTTGCATCGTCATGTAAAAGTACTGCGCAAGATTTATAACGGGGGTGATATTTCTCCAGCATCAGTCACATTCTAAATGGTCTCCAAGGCTGCACACACACGCACACACACACATGCAGACATTTAATGAACTGACAGGGTCTTGCACAGTGCAGCATTGTAGGAGTTGTAGGAAATCAATATGTGTCATGCAATGTAACTTATAACTTTGCCACCTAATGAGATGCAATACAACATCTATTTAAAAAGTCAACCTTTATAAAGATGATGATCTTCATCTTGGTGAAAATGTACGTCTGCTTAAATTGGCTCCTAAGCGCTCTTTAGAATTTTGGGGAAAATCAATCCCGCAAAGCCAGTTTCACTCAGCAACATGAAATCTGGTATGTGTGTCAATCAGGAGTAGACCCCCGTCAAAAAAAACTTGAACGCATAATTGCTTGAAAAGGCACAGGAAGTCTGTCATTTTGATTCAAAGTAGCCTTTGTTTAGTTAATTTTGGTCATTTCCAGTGGTTCTTTCAGAGGAAATTTCGCCCCCAAATTCAGTTTCATTTCGCAATATTAAATCTAGAAAAATGAATGACCCAAAAACGCCTCAAGAAGCCATGCATGACTACATACAGACAGCCTGTTATTTTTAGAATGAAACGGTGATTAAATGGGTCAAGTTATTTTTTCCCAGGGATCTTTCAAAATAAATGTCAGCCCCTAAAACCAGTTTCACTAAGAAAAACTAAATTTGGTTGATGTGTCTATCATAAGTAGACCCATGAGAAGTCTCAAGATGTCATGCCCGAAAAGAAAGGAAGTCAGCCACTTTGATTCGAAATCACAATTTTAAGGTTGTTTTGGTCATTTCCAGGATTCCTTCCAGGAACAGTTTCATTTCGCAACACGAAATTTGGTTGATATGTCAGTCTATTATGAGTGCATCTATTAAAACATCAGAAGAAGCTATGCCTGAAAAGACACAGTAAGTCTGACATTTTAGTTCCAAGTGACCATTATGAGGTAAGCATGAAAAATGTATCCATTAATTGTGAGCGTTTTGATTGTCCGTTTTTCTATAAAATATCAATCTGATGCATTATTATTATTATTATTATCATTATTATTAATATTATTATTATTATTATTGTTATTTTGGTGGCTTCCAGGTTTGCTTCAAAGACAAATTGATCCAAAGAGACAAATTGGCAATGCTAACTTGAAAAATGTTTTATTTTTCATTTTTGAGCGTGGGTATGGTGGCAAAGCTTGATGACTCACCCGTAAAGCACAAACTTCAATTAACTCAACTCCACAAGGTCAGAGCCTGACCAAAACGATGGCTGCCATCCCATAATAATATCACTGACACCTCCCCATCCCCCGCCCTCGCCGCAAACATGGACGCCAGCCAGCATTCGACACACACCACAGGGAGGTGAATGAAAGCAGTAGAGTCGAGAGTGGTGGTCTCTAGAGAAGCAAAGCTGATACAATCAACACTGCCTGTCAAGCTCAACCATCACACACACACACACACATACAGGCACGCACACACGCACGCACAAACGCACGCACACACAAACCCCAGTAGTCGTGCGTTAGTGAGCGAGCTGATGGCTAAGAAGCTGACTGCCATAGCCGAGCATGATACTGATTATATTAGAAAGTCCGTTGTCAACAAGACTACTGTACAGAGAAAGATTCAATAAAATCAGACCAGAAATAGAATGTTAACACCATGTTTTTTGGGGCGGAGGGCTGGGGTGGGGGATTTTTTTGTGTGACAATTGTTTCTTAAGTCTGTTTTTTGTCTTTCAAAACTTTCAAAATGAAAGTGTAATAATGTATGAAAGTGTATAAATGTGTCATTTTTAAATTCTTCTATTAGTATTTTAAATGGAATGTTTTTAAATGCATTCATTTCAGTGCATTATGAAATAATATAATTGAAAATAAATAACAAAATAAAACATGGCTGTTTACATGAATTAATGAATGCATCTTTCAAATAAAAATATGTATTTAAAATAGATTCATTTGAAATAAATTAAAGTAGAAATGGAAAACATAAGATAGCATTAATTTGAAATCGTCTTTTGAGGTTGTATATAAAACCAGCAATTTTTAAGAAAAATTCAAAAAAATATATATATATATTTAAGCATTTTAAATTTTAACATGAATTAAAATGAAAATAAAATTTGCCTTGCCTCTTGTTTTTTTGGAGTGGGGAAATGTTTATTTTATTTATTTTTAATGTATTTAGCACAATCCTTCCAAAAGAAGCAGCAGCCTCAATGAATCAATAATCAACCTTTTTTTTTGTTTCCAATTATTGTACAATTCTCAAAACATTGCCTGGAAAGTGAAATAAGGTTTTAGAATAGTGATTTTCTTTGTTTAAAACTATATATACAGCATTTTGACTCCTTTTCTACAAAAATGTTTCCTCATTCGTCCTGCTCTTGGATGAGTATGTGCTGAAGAGTGTAAACATTTTGTGTGGGTGGTATCCTCACCGGTGTCATTTTGCTTGAAGATGGCTAAACATATGATTCATGAAAAAATACTGCGCAGTGTGGGTGTGGGCCGATTATATGCTGGAATCAATGTGTCACAGCCCACTCGGTGCATTCACGGCGGGAATGTGGATCTTGTTTTTCCTTTTTGCTCGTGTGTTGATGCCTCCATGTTTGAAACACATAAACTGTGCATGACATTTGCTACAATTAATTAATCCTCTTTAGTGTGCTTGAAAAGTGTAACTATAGTTGAGTCTTACTGAAATCAAGCAATTTATATATATTTGAAAAAAATCATAGCATACACTCAACACAAGGTCATAATTGTTACTCTTTCTAATGTCCAGACAGAAACAACAATGTAACATTTTGAAAGAAAAATGCAAATGTTAACATTTTAGGCTTTGTCTTTATTTTGTCAATGGGCGGGCAAAAGTGAAACCAGAGAGTCTGAAGTGATCTGTTGTCCCATTAGATCTGATCTGAAGTGGCAAAGTGTTTTTGTGTCTTCTTCATCTGTCACAGAACAAAGTGTAACGGCGTGAATGCACATTGCGCCGGCCGCCACTTTTTCAAATGTCAGTTTGGATCAGCACCTTTGCTCGCCACCTAAGCCTGTCCGGCGGGCCAAAGTGCACCCGTGTGACATTTGGGTGTCCTACTCTGCCGGATAAATAAAGCTGCAGTCTTCACATCACGTGAACGTTCGGAGGATAAACGAGCTAAATGAGAGGAGCTACTGCTAAAAAATATAAGCTAAAGCGAAATTCAAAGAAGTAGAGCTAAATGAGAAGAGATGGGTCTTCAAACAGAGTAGACGAGGGGTTAGCTTAGCGTGAGGTTAGCCACCTGCAGCGAAATGTATTCTCCATCAAAAGGCCATTCCTTGAAATCCTACTTTGAAACCCTAACCATGACTTAAAACCCTACTTTGGAAACATAACCCTTACATAAAACCCTAACCCTGGCTTCAAACCCTGCTTTGAACCACCAACCCTGCCTTGAAAAACCAATTTGAAGCCTTAATTTCAAAACTTCACCCTGACTTGAACATTAATTTGAAAGCCTAACCCGGTCTTAAAACCCTAAATCGAAACTCTCGTCTTGTCTTTAAACCATCATAATAAAGCCAAACCCTGGATTGAAACAATAACTTTTGTTTGTAACCCCATCCAGGCTTCCCTTTTATCCCTAATCATAATACTGCTGAGTGTCATGTTTTAAATGTGCGTTGATCTCAGTGATCAGAAAACTGACATTTAGTGCGTTTGTTTAGATGTGCAATGATTAATCGACAACCAATCGACTATCATATTTTTGATGATCGGTAATCATTAAGGGGCCTTGTTTAATTTAAAATTGACCACATGCTCGGAAGTACAGCCTCTCAACAGTAAATATTGCCAACGTTCTGTAGTCCTTCAGACTTATTATCTTAGTGTTGAATTAAAATAAAACCATTTCAAAGTTCTTCTTTTACTTTGAGAACAAAGATCAAAAATTTTGCCTATTTTCTGGCATGTTAACCAAACCAGTAACTGCACCTTTCTTAATTTACAGTATGTTTGTGCTTTGTCTTTCTGCATTGTCAATTTGTCCTGTTTTTTAATATAGGGCAGGAAATTAAAACGTCTTTTTTAAAAATCAATTAATCGACAAAATCGACATGCAATTATTAAAATTATCGTTAGTTGCATCCCTACTTTTGTTTTAACAATACACTTTTGGGAGGATCCTTCCCCAGGGCCCAGGCTTTTGTTCCTGTTTCAGGACGGTGGTGATGATGTTGTTGGTGGTTCGGAGTCGGACCACTTTGAAAAGACTGGTTCTCATCCATCGCGCTTTGCTCCTCCATGAAGCGTGCCGCAAATCTGGTTTTCAGTTTAATGTACTTTGCATCCTTAGATTTAAGTCTTGAGGAATTCGAGGGCCGGGAGAGGCTTCTTTCGGCTACAGGTTGTTTGGCTTGGTGGGTGCGGTTGTCTTCATCTTCACTTTTGAGTCTTTTCGGGGGACTGTATGTTGCATCACGGGACTTCTTATGGAGCCTCGTGGCGGAGTTCTTCTTTTTCTGGGTGCTTTTTGAGGACTTTCTCTGCAATGTTGAAGATTTCCTTTTGCTAATGTGCGATGTTTCCTTGTCGCAGTGGGACATCAACTCATAGCACGACTTTGCGCTGAAAGACAAAGCGATGTTTATGTTACAGGCTGGAAACCGTACTTTGAAACCATAATCCTATATTGAAACTGTAATCCAGTCTTGAAAGCAGCATTTGAACCCTCATTTGGCTCAGCTACCAACGTACTGCTGGCTGACATCACGATGAGGCTTCAAGTGGCTCATGGTGATGAACTGATGCGCCAGGACTTGACGCGGAGTGAGTCGTTGGGACGCGTTGAGGTGGAGCATTCCCTTGAGCACGTCCACAAACATCTGCTTGTCGTCTGCGTGCACATCTTTGTCAGCTGGGTACTTGGCATCGAAAACCCAAGACTGGAGCTGAAACAAATCGAAACAACGGTGTGCTTACTGGCAGTTTTTCGCTCTTCGGGGCAGGGCTCAGTCCCCATCCGGCCGTCAGGGGTTTAGTGTACGTCAGATTTTTATGACATACTTGTTGAAGGTGATTGAGAGAAGTCATCTTGATCTTCCGGGTGTCTCGTGCTGCAAATCCTGTCTCTTGTTGGTAATATTCTGGCGTCTGGGGAGACATGGTCGTGGTTAGCCTTAAGCTTTTCTTCAGCTTTTGACCTCCAAAATTCACTTTAAAATGAAGTTGCCTTCAGTCTCCAGGAACTGGTTTTGTTGTCCCTATGGAAAAAGTCCCCAGTCTTCTCTCCAGAGACTAGGATGTCCTCGGGAAATGGACCTTGAGTCTCCATAATGTACTTTATCTGAAGAAACCACACAGATCATGATTACGAACAAATTACATGGTCTTGTTTGATAGGGACTTTAATCTGGTAGTTTACAGTTTCATATTCCTTCTTGCCAGGGTACATGTGAGTGCCGATGTAGAGGAAAGCCGCCACGCAACCAACAGACCACATGTCTGTAGCCTCGGTGTATGGAGCCCCCAGTAGGATCTCTGGAGACCTGCGAGAAGATAAATGCTCAATTCCTGCTAGCCATTAAATTGATATTTTGTGATTTGACTGTTGAGCAACTAGCTGACTTGGATCAAAGATTTCAGGAAACAATGGTATACAATGCAAAGAAATACATGACCAGACATAGTGCTTGTGTTTTCGCTAAACCTAACAAACATGTTTTGGAATGTAAGAGGAACAGGCGACTGTGATTTTTGTATCTGTTTTGTGACAGAAGCGTGAAAATCGTTCAAGGAAAATGGTAATGGAAACAATAGAAACATAAAACCAGGACTGAACCAAGGCAAGATTCACTTTTTGCTCGTAAATAAGATGATACCGAGGATCCACTGTCTTTGGTTTCCCGCTTCCTTACCGGCATGTGTGGCTCTGACCCTTGGAGTTCTGTTTGGTGGCCGAAGCGCCTTGGGCTAAGCCGAGATCACTGATTTTGATTCTGTACGGTTGCCGCTGGTGATCGATCAGCATGACATTGTCCGACCTGATGTCAGCATGAATCATATGAGCGCGCTTCAAGTGGTCCAGAGCGCTGGCCAGCTGCAAGGTGATAAAGAACACGCTTTGTCAGCAGTCTTCACATTGGCGTCCAAGTGGCAAACATACCTGATGGACCACGGGTCGAATCTCTTTCACTTGAATTTGTTTGAATTGTCGTTCCCTCATGAGGTCATAAAGACTCTTGTCCAGGTACTCAAACTCCAGACATATGTGCCCCATGTCGCTGAAGACGCGTTTCCACAGAACCAGATGTCTTTTAGAGTTTTGCAACATTTTGACCTTCTGCAGCGTGTCAATCTGCAGATAGGACATGTCAAATTGAGAGTGTAGCATGGTGAAAGAGATCAGATTTTCACAGACCTCAGCTAGTTCCGGAACATATCCCCAACAAAAAACAGAGGTTCACTGTACCTCGATCTTGGCCTGCTCCGCAAAGCTGCCTTGATTCCTAATCATCTTCACCGCCACCGTCTTGTCGTTATCCATCTTGCGGCATTTGGCCACTTTCCCGAAGGTACCGCTGCTGAGCAACGACAGCACCTTGTAGCTGGTGGACGCCGAGTACAGCCTGGCGCCGGGGACCAAGCGGTCACCAAATATGCCGTAAGAGTCCATCCCTGCTGTCTTACCTGTGCACCTGGACTACGGGAGGTCTTAGTACCTTACCCGTAAATGAAGAGACGCAACAAAAACGTGCGGCGGTGGTGGAGACCTTTGAGGGCGCCATGATGCTGCGTGACATCACAATCACATAAGCGCACAGCTCATGGAATAGGTCATTTGACCAGGATGATGTCTACAAGTGGCATCATCTTGAAAGCTGGTGAGATGCTGTGCCTAGTGCTAGTGAAAACCTATGAGGTGCCGTCAGAGACGTTTTCGTTCAGGCTTACCTCGACCACTCAACACTGAAATGCTCTTACTGATGTAAGTGAAACACTTTCTCACACACGACTAAAATCCTCTCACACATCATACTAAAGTATGCTCATATGACATAATTGACAGACATTTCATTTGTGAGGAGGAGCATTTCAGTTGTGTATGTGAGAAAGTTTCAGCTGTGTGTGTGTGTGTGTGTGTGTGTGAGAGCGTTTCATTATTGTGTGTATGAGGAAATACTGAATTACCGTATGTTTCTTGGCACCAGGGGTGGAGCCAGAACGTGGTGGGCCTGGAAAAATCAGGGTGGGCCTGAATATTTCTCTCACTGAGCACAATCATACTGTTCCGACGCATCGTATATTCAAATAAAATGACAAAGTGAATAATATGAAGTTCAGATCTTCCTTAGACAACCACAATTATACCATTCTAAATATTCCATAAAATTGAATTCAATAAAATAAAAACCACAACAAAACATAAATTCAAACATAATTTAATAATAAAAATGTCATAATAATACAATTCATAGTAAATACAAATTTTAAAGTATATATTTTTTTCATGAATCTCACTGGGTGGGAAGTCTGTCAATTTGGCTCCGCCTCTGCTTGGCACCCCCTCATTTAAACTCGTGCTACTTCAGTGGTATGTGTTTCATCCTAATTTGGTTTGGAACTACCTGAATCAGAGGTCACCAGCGTGGTACCCGCAGGGACCAGGTAGCTTGCAAAGGGCCACATGAGTAGCCCGCAGACCTGTTCTAAAAATAGCTCACCAGTTATGTTACAATTGTGATATCCCAGGAATGTTGTAGTCGTGATCATCTGAAAATGTGAACAACGGCAGATATTTATAGAAATAAAAAGTTTCATATTGATATTTATAAATGAATACCAATAATTGCTCATTTTATTTCTAATCTTAACTATAGCCCGACCAACATGTTTTTTGTTTTGTTTTGTTTTTGCCCGGTGCTGATTTTGATACAGAATAAAATTCTGGTAACGATTGATGGGGCAATTAATAATAATAATAAAAAACAAACAAACAAAATAACTTTATCTGTAACAATTTTTTTTGCACACTTAACATTTACAACAATAAAGATATGAAGTACAGGCAAACCATTTGACTGTTTTACAATGTTGTCTATATATTTTTTTTGGGGGTGGGGGTTGATGTTTAAACATAATTATCTTTGTCTTTAATATTTACAAAAATAAATAAATATATATTTTTTCAGATTTTTGACCATTTTAAAAAAAGCTAATATCGGCTGATTACAAAATAAATAAGTCCGACCATAATAATGGCATTATTAAAGGTCATTTGAACACATTTCTTATTTCAGAAATGCGTATCAAATTGCTAGCCCATCACATGAATCAGTTCCCAGGAAGTAGCTCTCGGCTTCAGAAAGGTTGGCGACCCCTGGCCTAAATTAATAGTTTAAACCAGGTGTTCGCAAACTTTTTGGCTCCAGCGGCTTTCCGAAAGTGAAAAATTTGCAGTCTTATGACAATAATGTCACAACAATCAGATATTAAGGTCCAGCTGTAAGGAATTAAGTCATATTTTAACAAGTACATTTGAAAAAAACTAAACTTTATTCTCATATGGCCAAGCCTTTTATTTTGGAAGAGCTGCCTTTATTCTACAGTATAAAAAAAGGACTATGTTCTAGGAAAAATATCTCTTGTTGGAAAAAGAAAATCTCCTGATTTTTGTTTGGGGTTTAAGTCACAACTGGCACATTTGAGCTTGTCTAAAATGTTTTGATCATCCTTCAGCCGTCACCCTGAGTCCTAGATGAACATTATGCACCAAAACATGGCGTCTAATACTCAATATGTCAGTACTCTCGCAGTTCCTTTGAAGGGAGATTTTAGCTAAAAAGAAAAAAAAAAGAAAAAGATGACTACGTTATTTATTCTGATATTCGTACGCGAGAGAGATGCAAAGAGCTTTACGCATCCCTGGAGATGCTGTACGTATCAATTAATGTATGTAAATCTGCAACTTGAGGCATTTTAAGGCCTAAACATCAGCTCCGGAGGAAGAGATGTTTCAATCACGGTAAATCCACACCATACAATAGATGGAAGAAGTCTACACACCCTTGCTTTCTTCAGATGTAACTAGGGCAACCGAGCTTAGTCAAGGTGGAAGGAATTATGACCACTATATCGAATAGCATGTCAGTGTTAGCACAGAAATTGTAGGCATCTGCAAGAAAGCAAAAAAAAAAACTGTCAGGAGTAGCCTACTAGAATAGCTGAACTTTATTTGGGGTTAATCAGACAAAACGTTTTGAAATGTTTGATGTTGGTCTCATTAAACATGACATTTGAACAGGGGTGTGTAGACTTTTGATATCCACTGTATTCACCACCAATGTTTTATTTTGCTTTATTTGTATTTTATTTCTGTGTGATGACAACTGCTTTATTGATGGCACGCTGGAACGGACACATTCTCTGCTTGATAACAAGCAGCCTTTTTATCACCTCGCTGCTGCTTTCCACTAAATGGGGACTGGGGACACCTAGCTCATATATTTCCGGCTGCCGTGTCTCCTACAAATGGGATTATCTTTTTTAATACGTTCTTGTGAAAATGAGTGGCGTGCCTATTTGGATACAGGCAAAGAGGGTGTGCAGTGTAATGGCAATGAGCAGTGAATGTGATAGCATTTCATTAGTGTGTGAGAGCGCGAGGGGCACGCACACTTGCATACATACAAATCGGTTGTGCAGTATACTAGCGTTGAGTAATGTGTATGAGAGTATTTCAATTGTTTGTGGGGGTGTTTTAGTAGTGTGTGTGAAAGACTTTCATTAAAGTGTATGAGAGGGTTTCCTTTACACTCTAAAATCAGTTGGGTTCAAAATGACACAATTTGGGGTCAAAAATGGACCGATCCACTATTTGGGTCAATTTGACCCACTTTCTTGTGTTGTTTTGTACAAAAAAAGTTCAATATTTGGAGTTGTTTTGTTCAAAGCTACCCGTTTTGGGGGTTGTCTTCAGCAACAACCCAGAAAGTTGACCCAAGTAGTGGATCGGTCCATTTTTGACCTAAAAGGTTGTTATTTTTAACCCACCTGTTTTTAGAGTGTAATGGATATGAAAAGTGTTTCAGCAGTGTGTATGACTTGTCATTTGTGCGAGAGAACATTTTAGTAGTGCACTTGAGAAGAATATATTTCAGTCGTATGGATTAGAGCATTTCAGTTTATGTGAGTGTCAATTTTGGAAAAACGTGTGGTGTCTTAGAATGTGTTTGTTTGAAAATAGATGACTTTGTTGATGAATGAACATGCTAGGTCATCTAGGAAAACTACCAATAGCAAGTCAATCTTACTGTAAATTCACTTGCATTTTATGATTCATTAAATATACCGTATTTTTGCCTACCAGTACTATCAAAATATGACAAGAAATAAAGTGAATTTGACAATGTAGGACACCAACCCACTATGACGTGTGCTGTCAGTGCTAGCAGGATAAATGGACCAAGTAGGTCATCTCATCGTGTGTAATTTACAGCACGGGACAGCATTGAATTTCTAAACCATAACGCCAAGATAATAACAGCAGCCTATAGTTGGCCGTTGTTGTCTTAAAGTTACGTCACACCTGCGCGTTTGTTGCTCACCAGGATCTCACTTCGGGAAAAAACGATTACTTTGTTGACTATACGAAATATAAATGATTTTTAAAAATGTAATTACTTTACTTTGACTTCATTTGGCGTTTTCTGAAATTACTTCACACTTGATCTCCCCTCTAATAATCGACTCCAGACGAAAGACCCTACTAACAGTTTTGTTCATTTCCATCAGACTTTCTGTCAGTCAAAATCTGTTTTTGCTTATCCTCCATCCACGGTCCTCCTTGCCTGGGAGTCAGGAGGATGTGCAGAAATTGAGGCCAAATGGCCGTGTGCGTCCCTCTCAAACAAACGTGAACAGAGTAAAAGCAAACACCTGGCTGGGGTCAGTACACGGTGTTTGCATATGCGACCATTTTGAACGCCTGATTAACTTTGATGCGCACCCTGTTAGTTCACAATTGAATGCCTCGGAAGGCAACCCGATACATTTTGCTCACTGCGGAGGGAATACAGTAGAAGTCACACATCTCACTAAACCGTATTTGCAAGAGATGCCCAAATAGGTGGAAAAGGTTTTTGCTTCAACTCCATATATATATATATATATATATATATATATATATATATATATATATATATATATATATATATATATATATATTTTTTTTTTTTTTTTTAATGGACAGAAGTCAGGCCATGTAAATGGTTAAAAAAAGAAATTCATAATTATACTGTATACTGTACATATAATTAAACATCTATCGTTGCAGCTCATCATACTGAAAATTGTCCCTAATATTTTTTAAATACAACATACGTTTAACACTGTATAAGTTATTATTCTATATCAGTTGCGTCAAACTCATCTTTGTCACGGGCCACATTTTTCGTAGGGTTTCCATCAGAGGGCTGTTCAAAGACTATTTGATACGTATCTCAACACAAGGGGTGCAATATGATTCAAATACGGCACATTTTAACGTGGAACAGTGTTGATTTAATTCCATGCATTCACTTCTTTTAAATCAAAACCGATTTTTCTGATTGTGATTTATTGTTTATTTCTAAAATGTTATCTATTTTTATATTTTACATATTGTATCCACGTCGAACTATGATTGTTATTTTCTATTATCTAGACTTCGTTTTTAATCACAGGCGAAGATGGCATTCCCTAGAAAAAGCCATCTTGTCATGGAAGCCGAGGCGCCAAATCTCAATTAATAACGCCCCTCTCTTTCTTCCTAACTCTCTAAATATTTCACAACACAATTTATTTTTAATCTGCCGTCCGTCTGCAAATCAGAGTGATTCAGTTCCATATTGTCGTCTCTCTTGGGGGAGCGGTGTTGGCCCTCATGCCTTTTTAATGACCACCATTTGGAAACTCAACAGGGAAATTTGAAATGAATAATTGTTCACACTTGAAAAGAGTAAAATAACTCTTTCTTTCTTTCTTTCTTTCTTTCTTTCTTTCTTTCTTTCTTTCTTTCTTTCTTTCTTTCTTTCTTTCTTTCTTTCTTTCTTTCTTTCTCTCTTTCTTTTTCTTTCTTTCTTTCTTTTCTTTCTTTCTTTCTTTCTTTCTTTCTTTCTTTCTTTCTTTCTTTTCTTTCTTTCTTTCTTTCTAGGATTGTGTCTGAGCATGTGAGTAGCCTCGAGGGGGGAGATACGCATCGTGCGAGGATATGATGACTCCTCATGGTAATAGTAAATGCCGTAGGATGACAAATGTATCCTTGCGGTGATATTTAAAAGGACACATCCTTTGCATGCTTTATTTTCAGTGGATATAAAAAAAGGTCTACACACCCCTCATATGCCAGCTTTTTGTGATATGAATTAATGAGAGCAATATAAATTAGCATAAAATGTTTCCAGCGTTCATGTGATGTGTAATCTTGTACAACCTGAGGTCTTGGGGTTGAACAAGTGTACATAGCCCACTCCTGTTACCTCTGATTTGCCAAAAAATAAAATGTTCCAGTCGGATTTCCCTGGCATTTTTGTTAACACTAAATAAATAAATGAAATCTTTATCGGTCTGTCACTACCTCATGAAAATGAGTAAATTTAGGGAAATGCCAAAATTTGACCAAATTTCTGTCAAAGCAAGTATGTAGAAGAAATAATCATTATATGAAAATATTATATTATAAATCAAGATATGACCCTCAGTAACGGAGTTAGCCCAGTATCATTCTCAGTGGCATGACGGCAAGCAAAGAATAAACATTACAAGCGCGTCAGCTTGTGAGCCAGTAAATATTTTAATATTTCCCTTCGTAAGAAGATAAATTATTGACACGCGTGACCACAATGGATATTTTTAGTCAGCACCGAAATGTTTGCAATATTAATACCATTCTCCAAAGCCGTCCGTCACTTAGTAAACAAAGGGGCTTTTTAATTGAACGCAATGCAGCAAATTTGCCGACATGCAACGTGTCGTGACGACCACAAAAGCACAGTTGCATGCAGACAAATTGAAAGAAAATCACGATGTTTGTAATTTTGGGACATAATGTATTTGAAACTTTTCATTATTCTCATGAAAATATAATGTGTATAGTATTTTATCATTTTAATTTCACTTGACTGTAGTTATTGACACAAAATCCCAAAACATTTTTAAAACTATTTATTTATATATTATATATAATTTATTTTATTTTACAATATTTTTGCATTTATTCGTAACGTTTTCGTCAATTTATTTGTGTTTTTGTATATGTTTTTTATTTTTTCTCAGTTTAAAATTATTTCAGATGTAATTCTGTATTTCATTCTTCTGTCACATTTGCTATAATTTAACTGAAACATATATCCTTGTATTTTATTTTATGTATTCGAAATTGTATTTAATAACCACTTCACCATATTTATTCTCTTATTTAATTTTCTCACAAAAAAGAAATCTCCCAAAATATTTTTTAACCATTCATTTTGTAAAATTATAGTCTGAAATACGAGAAAAAAATAATTTCTTTAATTAATTTTGGACTAATAATTTCATGCTCACTTTTACTTCTTTATTTATAATTTTGATTTGTTTTGTTATTATTATTTTATAATTCTATAATTTATTTTTAACAAATGCCATACCTTATTTGATTCATTATTTAATTGAGTATATTTCTTTCTTAAAATTTGTCTTAAAATGTCCATGGAGGTAATTTAATTTGAAGAAAATAATGTCTTAAACGTGACCAATAATGGTCAATTTAATATTTTTTGTATTTTTTTTAATTCATGATGTATTTTATTTTACTGATTGAGTTGTTCATTTATTCCTGTATGTATTATTTTATTTGAATGTTTATTTGATTCGACTGAAAACACTGCAAAATGGTCATCATCGGAGCCAGCAAAAGAGAGGAATTCATTTGTTTCCCCAGCTCATTTCAGCACCGCAGCCGCTCGCCACTTAATAATTGATCAATTGGAGCTTTGAAAGTGTCGTCAACTTGGAGCGACTCTCTCACACCTCTTACTTGCCTCTCAGCCTTTCAAACAAAAAAGATTTCTTATTCAATCTCAGTGATGCCTGTGCTGTTTGTTTATTCTGTCAGATAAGAGAGCTGCTTATTGAACAGGAAGTTGTTTTGCACACAAAGTTAGGAGCAAGCAGGGGTGATTCTTGGATCACAAATTCAGGGGCGCTGACATTTTCTGCGCCAGAGCACATCCTATAGGGGCGGGCGTTCGGTCGGCACCGGGGAGTGGGCGGGGCTTCACATTTTGGGCTCAAAAAATGTCCACACATAATCACACGGAACACTGAGCCTTATAAGACAGGTATGTCACAGTAGCCACACACACCCACGCACGCATATACAATATCTACTGGCTTGTACGTACATTTTTCTTTTCCATCGCTCAAAAGCCATCCGAACCAACTGGCCCTTTTTCTCTGTACAGTGGACCCCGAAACGGGGGATAAAACCTAGCCAGCCCAAGAATAGTGAATTGGTTTTTTTTCATCCCCAAAAATGATTGAAAAAAAAATAACCTCCATTAAGCGTTTTTATTTTTAAAAATGGGCGTTTGCCCCCCTACCAAATAAAACAAAACAAAAAATAATAGTAAAAAATATATATATTGGAAGAAATATCTGCAAATAGATGAATCCACAACTGCCAAACGACGAGTATGTGGCGGTCCACTGTACAGTATAATAGTTAAAACAGATCACACCCATACGGCCCCCCCACCCCTCCTTAATCCACTCAAAAAGCAAAGATCGTGGTGGCCATGATGCGGATGGGAGGGGCCTTCTCTGGGTCCCCCAGCCAAATTTTAAAAAATCAATCGCAGTCTTGTTGTGAAATATGGATGACTCAGAATATCAATGAAATATTTGTTTTGACTTAGGTGATTAATTTCAAATGAAATAATCCCGTATACTGCACACACATTCAGAACAACATGTAAAAATCTGCTTTACATCCCAACACAATATGCAGGAGGGAACTACTTGAGCGTGCGCGCGTGCACTGCGCGCCGCCATCAACATCAAGGCTTGAGCGCGCCGCATGAGAATGTCCCCGATCAATAAATAATGAGCGTTGTGCTTAGCGCGGTGCAGCTGTGGAGCGTGCTGGGATGCCGCTGCTAAGATGTTTTAGGTAACAAGCTGCATGCTGATGTGCCGCTTTAAGCATGAACGACACCCAGGAAGTTCAACCGAGGAACAGGACGTGGGGGAACACGTCAGTGGGAACACCCACGGGAAGTGTCACGAGTGAGTGTTTTGTCTTCAAATTGTTACAGTGCTTCTGACTGGTGCTTCTGATTGGGCCTCATTTAAGAGAATTCACAAGTAGGATTTCATCAAAGCATGAGCCATGGAATTTGTACGTAATGGCTACTTCAAACCAAAATGGTCGAGTTTGGTCCTTGAGACTTTTTCATGCATACTGTTATGATGGACATGACCACCCAATTTCATGTTCATCAATGAAACTTGTGTTGGGGCTAATTAAAAAAAAAAAAAATCTGAGAATCCCCAAAGTGACCATCAAATGTTCATGCCAAGCCGCGGAATTTACCCAAAAACGGCGAACTTCCTGTACATTAGTTTTACATTGACATTGCATTTTACATTTAGATTTTAACACAAATTTATGCAGAAATTCAGGTCATTTTAAAGGGTTTGCATACTTTTCTTGCAACTTTTATATACGCGCAGGTGCTGTGCCACAATCTGTGTGAGTTGACATAAATGAGGGTGAGGTGTTGAGATGAAAAATGGAATCTGGAGACAGGAGATCCATCTTTGCAGACAAGAATGTCCCTGAATGTGGCTGCCGTGTTTGGCAGCAAGACTGGTGAAAGCAGATGGCACCTGGACGGGGAGCCCGCTCCCATTTTCTCCGGTTAACGCCTCACATCCTTCATTTACACCATCCAGCTTTCATTTGACTCCTTTCGGAAAGAGGATTATGACACATGGATGTTTTAGGTTTGGATTTTCTTTTTTCTTTTTGCTGCACAGATGGCATCTGACTTGGAGATGCCCCCAAACATCTGTTGCATCATTTGTGGCCTGCAATGTAGGTGACTAACATCATTAAGCTGGCAGACGTCAAGACGCACTCATTAGGGCTTCGGCGCAGTGGTGCCAAGGTATGAAGTTTGGTGGGCATATGTATCAAGAGAAGACAGGTTGGACAAAAAAGTCCAAAAATCCATTACTGAAAAGACACAAGAAGTCAGCCATTTTACTTAGTAGCAGTCATTTGAGCAACACCTTGTCTATCCCCCCCCACCAAAAGCCAGACTCACATATCAACCTGAAATATGGCAGGCATGTCTGTCATTAGTAGAACCACAAAAAAGTTTCAAGAACCCATACCTGAAAAGACACAAGAAGTTTGCCATTTTGGTTTTCAGGCAGCCATTTAAGGCTCCTTTTGAAACTTCAGACAGAAACTCTGCATCGTTGAAAATTCATCCCACGTAACCATACATGGAGCTAGGTACACACCATGAGTAGACCACAAAAAAAGTTCAAGCTATACCTAAAAGGAATAGGGATGTCTGAAATTGTGTTTTATAGTAGCCATTTTAGGCTTATTTGGGAAATTTCCAGGATCATTCAAACAGAAACTTGTCCTAGATGCTTTTCTTACGCTTTTGTCTGGTGGCTACCAAATTTCTACCACAGATAATTGAAATCTGGAAGGCAGTAAATTGTGTTTTTTTTTTTTTTTTGATTTGGTCATTGTATGTGGGCAGAGCATACCGGCGAAATCGAATGATTCTTCCTAAACAAGGAAACTAAAACAGTAAGTCCACATTTTTTTTTTCAATTCAGCCCCTCAAGTCAGTTTCACTTAGCAATATGAAATTTTGTACGCATGTCTATCATGCGTAGATCCACAAAAAAGTCTCAAGAAGCCATGCTCGAAGAGACACAGGAACGTCTAGCATTTTGTTTTGAAGTGGCCATTTTAGGCTCATTTTGATCCATTCCTGTGTAGACAAACTCATTTTGTACAATTGCTACCACATTGTGTCAAAGTGTGTAGGTGGAGCAGGGTGCCAAGGTTTGAAAACCTTGCATAGAGCAGGAAATCACTCACTCAGTTATACAAAGTCAGTTTCACTTAGCAACATTTATGTGCATCATCTCCAGTGCGGAAACTGCTGCTTATGATCATAATTATATGATTATTACCATTATTAATTGCATCTGTGACATTTCTAGAAGAAATGCCATCCCCGACGCGAGAGTCTGTCCGCGGGCAAAAGGCAACACGACAACATCTCCCCATGCTCTGTTGTCATGGCGACGCAAACTCGTTTCCGCTGAATTACATAATCCGCACGCCGATGTTTTCTGCTCACGGACGACTTTCAAATGTATGCATGGAAGAGCAACACCACCCCCCCCTTTTTCTCTTTCATCCATCCTTTTCTCTATGTGGAAGCAGCTGTTGCCATGACAACCCAGACTTGGGGATAACTGTTTCCCAGCAGCCGCCAACATGAAGACTGCCTCGGAGCCACGCAATTGTGATTTGGATTTCCGAACAAGAGAAGCCAACCATGTTGTAGTCATGCAAAATCGTCTGTTTGTCTTCTAGCTGTATTGGAGTCGGAAAATCGAAAGGATGCCACCTGTGTAACCTCCTTTCCACAGAGATTTTCAACTTTACAACCCTGGTGTCCTCCTATTTCATGTTTAAAGTACTGAAGATGACACATTCCACCGTATCTTCGCTCCCTGCTCACCATGCCATTATCCCATAGTCAGCACCACTTTTGGGAGTATTTTTGCCCCAAACATGTGGAACACTCTGCAACAAACCTCACTCATCCCATGTTTAAAACGTTAGTGAAAGATACTGTACAGCAGTAACTAATTTTTGTCGCGGGCCATATTGTAGTCCTAGATTTCCTTAGTTTGAAACCATATAAATGTTTAATCACCTCCTGATTGTATTACAGACAAAGTACAGTACAAAACAAATTGATGGATAACTAGTTTTGAAATCAGAAGTCAAGAATAATAGTTTGTTCAAGTTAATGTAAAAGGAAAATGTTCGCAATATCGGTTATGATTTAATTCAATGATTTAAGACAATTTGAAATTTTGGTACAGATTTCAGCTAGCATTATGGAGGTTGACATGCTTCATTTGCTTTCTCGGGCCACATAAAATGATGTGGCGGGCCAGATCTGGCCCCCGGGCCTTGAGTTTGACACTCGCTTCGATCCTTCCTCAGAATCCACAAAATTGCCAACTTTGGCCAACTCCTACATCGTAGAAAAGCTGGGAAAGGACTTTGAGAGGCAGTGTAAAAGGGGCCTGCGATATAGCATTGTATTGGATTTCATCAGACTCCAGTAAACCCGCAGCGTCACAGTCCTGCTGGAATTGACTGCTCATGCAGGAGCAGAGATTAATTTTGTTTAATCATCCCGGCCGAGCAAACGGCCCATAAGGACTTTTGATTACATGAAAGTGCTTGCGGCTGACTGGTGGGATGCTGATGATGGTGTCTCTCCTGGGGGAGCTAACATCAATAAGTCATTTCCACAACAAACGCTGGCACACTTCTAAGAATCTCTCTTCGAAATCACGCACCAAAACAGGAACATTAGCTGATTGTGCTTTTTCTTTGGCTTTGACTCACTCCCCAAAAAAATAGGCAGAATTCACACAAGATTCGAGGAAGTCAGACATGATTTAGCGGAATCCTCACAAAAAGTCAACCCAAACATATTTTTGTCAAGAATATGTTCTATGCAAACCCACTAGTTGAAAAAGGGCATTCTGATAAATATTGCGTTTGTGGAATAAGAGTTAATCCACCCGTTTTTAGCCGTCTCTGGGGGCGGCCATTTTGTCACAACTGCTCAGGGCGCAGGTAACGACAATCACGGCTGAGATGTTTTCTGAAGCCGAGCCATGAAAAATGTCAGGCCTGGTCTCGACCGGTCTTGATCAAAAATCCAGAGTCCGCACTGTCCGAGAAAAGACCAAGTAAAAATGCCTTCGATCCCGAGTCCCTTAAAAAGTGGTCTCAAGACCGGTCTCGAGATCAGTCTTGGTCTCGAGAACTCCAACACTGGAATTCGCACAAGGTCTGAGGAAGTCTCGCGTGAACAGAATTCTCGCAACATTTGACCAACGAAAGCCTCGCAGAGATTTCATGATAATAACTCAAGACCGTGTTATTTTGCAAAAGTATCACACAATTTATAGGTGCATGATAAGATTTGATAATCTCTCATTTGCGGGATTCTTGCAGGACTTGAGTAAGTCATGCATTGTTAGAGGAAGTCCAATGCGGAAGCATTAAGAGATTTGATAGCTTGTTTGAGCTCCTCTCAAGATTTGACAGTCTTGTGTGATTTAGCAGAAGTCTTGCGAGATTTTACCATTTGTCTTGCCACACTGCTCAAAGAGTGAGTGGTTAACGTAATTTTATTATTGATATCAGTTAAAAATGTTTTGTGTGAATAAAGAGGCACTATGTCCCAGAAAAGTCTTCGTAATCTCCAAACTGCTTTTTGATTTGACTTTGCTGCATCACAAACGACACCTGACGAGTCACAGATCAGTCATTTTTTCAAATTTATTTAAGAAAGAGTCCCAAAAATAAACAAGTTAGCACACATTCCATAATACAAAATGTCAGTGAGAATAGCCTGAATTTACGCCATATGGAACTTAGAAGCGACTACAAGTATATGCGTGTTATCTATTGTCAGAATACAAAAACAACAGCCATAGTAATAATATTAATGATAATAATAATAATACAGATAATTACCCCATATGTATCCTATATGGGGGCTTCTTTACAGGTCATAAAAGAGATAAAGTGAGTCTTGTGAGTTTAGAAGTGCTTGTCATTAAAAAAAAAAAAAAAAAAAATCGGACGTCTTTGTTAAAGAAGCTTTGACACTATCATCGAGATGGGGCTAGGCTTTTTTCAATTTTCACCTTTTTATACAAAATATATGTATATATGTATATATATGTATATATATCGTATGTATGTATGCATGTATGTTTTTTCAGAAAATTTCAAACACCGTCACGACTTCTACGTTAAAATGTAAACGCTGCTGTGTGCGTGTGTTGCGTGTTCATGTGTGTGCGTGTGAGTGTGTTCTTGGCAGTAACGGAAACAGAAACAAAATGTCTGGTCACAATGGCAGCAAACGACATGCAGAAACCGCTGCTACGTCATCGTCGGGTGGATGCAAAAATACATGGAAAACAACAACAAAAACAACCCCGAAGAAAGGCTATTTATCGTTATTAGCAGTGTCATCACCACCGACTGTACATCTATAGTTTACAAAAAAAGTCATTTACATTCACTGAAATGACAGTGATTGATTATATTAAGACTATGTTCATCATCTACTGGCACTAAGATTTGGCACCCGTCACTTATTTGGCATTTGGGCATTTTTCCGCGTGGTGGATACTGATGCCTCTTGTACGCCCTTTTCCATTGTGTTTTTGTGTGTGTTTTTTAATATATATATTTTGCATTCATGGCGTGTAAACAAGTTCACTTCCTCCTGAAAGCGCAACAAACGACCCTGGTCCTCGGCAGAAAGCAAAAAAAAAACACAAACAGTGGGCAGGGGATAAAAGAAATCACGGACGTTGAAAAACATGAGCGAAAACGTAGAGTCCAAGTGTCAAGCATTGACATATAGTTCGTATCAACACCAAATGTTAACGAATAAAATATACAGGAATTTAATTACATAACTGTTGCTGTTTCCTCTTTTTTCCTTTCATCTCCTCGCACGCGCCGGCGAGTTTCTTTAAAAGCTATTTTGTGAAAATACATAAAAATAGTTTCTTTGTTTCTATTTTCTTGGGTTTTTCTTAAGAAAAACTTCAAAGGACTATTTCACATTTTTAGAACGCGGATGTGCTTCCTGTTTGGGATGTGACGGTGGCGACCGATTAACACACGCACGCACATACACAGAGTTCAGATGACTCGGGAGAAGCAGCAGTCAATCAATCCCTCGCATTTAGGAATGGCACAAAAAATTCCAAGATATTCCAGGATTGCCTTTTTCTTAACGTTGAGGAAAATAGTGACCAGGGACCAAGTCTTTGTGATCTCCGACGTTCCCATTCAAGAAAAAAAGTGCCAGAACAGCGAGTGAGAGTAGGGAGCGTTGGGGAAAAAAAAAAACTTTTGGAAGAATAAAAAGAACAAAAGCGCTCTTTTTTTTCTTTTCATTTTGAAACCATGGTAAGGCACTCGGAAGTTGGTCTGGGATCAGGACAGGTCTGTCAGGCTGACGTTGAGGCCCATGTCGGGCCTGACGTACGGGACGGCGTGGACGGCCTTCGGGAACTCCGGAGTCATCACCCGACCATTCTCCCCAGTGCTCCCGGTGACCGAAAGTCTCGCTTTGTTCCTCATGGCGTCCCCAAAAGTCATCTGCAGGGTGGGGGGAAGAAAGGTGGGGAGGGTGGACATTCCCACAAACAAGGAAGTTAGGCAAGTCATTCCCCAAGTGCTCAAGCGTGAACGATTAATATTTATATATGGATAAATATGTATGGAGATGAGAACTAAAGGGTGTGTGGGGCCGGCGACACGACGACGCGAGGATGAGCATGTGCGTATGGTATGGTGGCAAGCATTAATTTAGCATGACAATGCGTTTTTTTTGTTTTGTTTTTTTTTACTAGGAGAGAGGCGTTGACAAGGGTGGCCATCAACAGTCATACATGAGCATGGTCTCAAGGGAACTTAAAATGGACAGACAACGTACGAAGCAGAGTCAGCGCCATCAGCTCAAAGGACAAAAATGACAGTGGTTGTCTGGCAGTTGAATAATTCCACCAATTGTTTTTTCTTTTTTAACAAGTGGTACAATCTCGAATGAAAATAAATGCTCATATTCTGTTTTTTGGTGCTTTCTTTGGTTTTTATTGTATCTCGGTAGCTATCTAGCTAGATACGTAGCTAGCTACGTATCTAGCTAGCTACTTAGTTGTCTAGCTATGGCTCACTCTAATCACTCCATTTATGATAATTATTCATTTGCTACGATGTGATTTGCTCCAATTACAATGCGATTTACTCCAACTACGATTAGGTTCCACCCCAATTATGATAACTTTCCAGTAATGAGTCAATTCACTGCAATTGCTATCAGATACGATACATTTTAATTTAAGTATAATAAGATTCACTCTATGATGCAATACAATTATCTAACGTTGTGATGCATCTGTTTGAGATACACTATTCACTCCAGTGATGATTCACTCCAACTATGACACCACTGACCTCCTGTGTGATATTTGTCATAATATGAATTTATATATTTGATCATTTTCCACCTTTTCCTCAGTAAATTAAAGATGTTCAACAATATATAATATTGTTATAAAATGAATGACTGCTACATACTCATACTTAGCAAATCTTCATTGACCATCATGCTATCCTTTCCTTAGAGATTTCACTTAACCAATTACACCTTTTTCCCATAAAGTGAAAACTTTTCTCTATCTTAATTGACATTGAAAATATCGTAACTTTTAGGGCAATCAAAATGAATGCTTGAGACAATTTTTCCCCCTTTTTCAGCATGGCACTGACACTCCTTTTTCCAAACACGATCATTATGCTTTAACAAAAGAGTGTGTGTGTGGCTGGTATGTCTTTCTCTCAGTAAATCATAAGTCACCAATACATACGATCCTTTGGCCAACCTCTTCATTCACTAACACTGAAGGATGGAACGGAGGATGGAGCCAAAAAAGCGTGCAGTTTGGGGGAATTTATGAAAACCTCGTGTCCCTACCCCCTAAATTTTTACACTTTCGATCCCATATACGTTGTAACCTTCCTTATAAGTTGCAAAATTCTGTGAATTCTGCGAGGAAGTTGGGTTAATATTCTGTGCATTCTTTGCCACCTTCATTCGTTTGGCCTCGGCTCGGGACTTGTAACAGAACTCGATCAAGGCCACCAGCATGGCCAGGCCGAGTCCTCCGACCAGTATGTAGAAGACCCCAGCCACGTTGCTCAGGCTGAGGGCGCTGGTCTTCTCCTGCGAGGGGGGGGGGGACGCATACGACACAGCAGTCAGAGGAGAAGCGACGGCGCTAAACGATAAAAAAATAAAATACACCGATACAACAGAACCACGTACAAATGCACATTGAATCATTTACCGTTTCTTTTACAATAACATCCAATAATCACAACAAAAACAAGACAGAAACGTGATTGGTCACTTGGGGTAAAATTTAAAGCAGTAGTAGTATCGTGGGTTGAGGTTAGTCAAAATGGAATGCAGCAGCAGTCAGTTACTTCACGGCTGGATTTACACCACATGGATCAAGAGACACAATTCATACAATATGGATGTTTGCATTTTCCTAACCGCAATTAACCCTAAAGCCTCGTTCTTTTGGAAGACGTCAGTTTCCTAGCTCCAATCCTAAATGCTTATCCCAACCACATTTATTTTGGACAGTGTTATTTTTCTAATCCTAACCCAACCTAAAAAATCAAAACGACAGTAAAAGGATAGCACTACTAAGACTTTAACTTCACTGAGATGCAAATAGTGGGAACTAAATTTTGTGTTCACGCACTCTAACAGATTGCGTGCGCCGTTGGCAACAGGTGCATTTTCGGTAGCTATGGTTTCCTCCACGGTTTTTGCCACACAACATTCGGGAGCGCACCATGAATTCAAAATGAATTTTGAAGAGCTGAAATTGGATGTTTAAGTGGCATAGGCAGACAAAGCCATCAAGTGTAGAAAAGCCCCGAGTGTGTGGCAATTGGATGTACGGGTTATGTGACCATCTTGCGTAACTGGGACAGCATCCGGTAAACTGAAAGAACAGCATCAATTGTTACAATGTGCTGAAAAAGACCCAGATGCACCAAAATTTGAATATGGCATGACTCCTTCTTGTGACTGTCTCGAAGTCACTTATACAAATTTTTGTGACGGGCTACATCGTAGTTATGGTTTCCCTTGGACGTCCATTATGACTGAGAACACCTATAAATCTATGATCCACTTATATTATCACATATACACAACAAATGGATGGATGAATAATTTTGGAATCAGAACGAAGAAAAAGGCGGGTTGGCCACAAAAATATTTTCAATATCTCAATGTTATTAAAAAGTGACGACAAATTGCAATTTTTGGTGTTTTAGCAAAAAAACACAAAGCACATGCTTTGCCTTGGCAAGCCACATAAAAAGATGTGGCGGGCCGGATCCGGCCTGTTTTGACACGTGTCTTAGAGCCTTCAAAGCTCCAATATTGCATTGCTGAATAGACGCTATGTTGCAAGACTTTTTGTTTCTGGGATTCCACCTCTCATTTTGCTTGTGCTATGCTGGCACCGCTTTGCATACTGGTTTGCACCTGTATTTCAGAAGGAGTATTTATAAGGGTAAAATGAGCCAGCGCGATTGGTCTCAGGTTTGATCAACCACATCGCACTAACTAAATCATTCAATTGGCATCCCACCACGTACAAAATGATTGCATTTGGCAGACGCAATCCTGGTTGGCCCGGTTAGCAGATCAGCTTCCACATCTGTTTGCATTTTTTTTTCCGTACACAGCCGCACACCTTTAATAAATCAGGCCCTAAGTATGGTGTTACATAAGAGGCGTGTCAACCTTCGAATAAGGATGTTGGCGTAATGACAAGGTTACCTTGATCCAAACCGATTGAAGAAGGCAACAGGCCAGGCTGAGAAAATGTAACCTAACATTTGCTATTTGTCTGATTTATTATTGTTCACTTCTTTCATGTATACTTGCTTGTTTCATGTGACCAGGAAATGTAAACGAAGTGGTATCAGATATAAAAATATCTACTATGTATTGTAAATTCTGTATATCAGGCAGGCTCTAAAGTAGAATTGAGCACTTGGACCTGCAGTGTAAATCCAGCGCGAGTGTCGTGTGTCTTTGTAAAATTTGGGGTACTGTGCAAGGACCATTTACACGGGTTGCCCACGACAACGGGCCAAGCCGTTACAAACAAGAGACAAAGAAGGGAGACAAATTGGTCCAAAAGCAATAGGGGTCTGACACAAACAGAGGGGTTCCCTTTTAGCGTCCCATATATTCGTTTAGGAGTGACGGTGGTCCAGAAACGGATACATGGGCATCGGGCTCGCCAGTGTGGTGCAGAATTGCAGTAAAGTGTCAGTGACTGACCTAACATCAATTGTGTGCAGATAACAGCCACGTTTCCACTCAATGATAATGCCAGCGCTAACACAAACCCAAACCCTGACGGTGTCCGATATGGCATTCTCATAATCCGAAAACATCTGACCCTAACTCCAAGTCCAGTATCGAAATCGGAACCTTTAACCCTAAACCATTATTCTTTGGTGCGATATCATTCTCCCAACCAAATCCCATTTTTGTAACCCAAAAGCTAGATTCTAACTGTTAGCCGTAATTATTTGTGGGGGCTG
>NC_141218.1:13834389-13896889 GCF_054856515.1 Filicampus tigris
ACATATATGAAAATATGAAATAAGAATTGAATTAATAATCATAATTTTAGCATTTTATTTCCTTTCAATGTCTACATTGGAAATT
This sequence comes from Filicampus tigris, assembly GCF_054856515.1. NCBI lineage: Eukaryota > Metazoa > Chordata > Actinopteri > Syngnathiformes > Syngnathidae > Filicampus > Filicampus tigris. Next base: position 13,834,475 of record NC_141218.1, read on the forward strand.
TTAAGAATCTACTTTGTAAAATTTAACATTATGAAAATTAAAACTAATCTTATTTCATTGATTTTAGATTGGTATATAATAGCAAAACTCATGTAGAAATAGGCTATAAAATGTGACAAATATAAAATGTCACTCTAGCACGTGTATTCCATTATAAATACTATTTTTATTTAATATGGGCAATTTATCAACTTTTCATCGGATGTCATTAATATTGCTTTTTGAAGAACTATATCCAAAATACCCCATTGTTCATGAAAACACTATATATATATTTTTTGCAATTTATCGACTTACAATAAATTGCAACGGGGATTTGAGGGTGGGTAGAGCGCATTACCTTATGTCCTAATACAAACCAGAGACACATAAGCAAAGCTACATCAGGGTAGGTGGGATACTATAACAACATTGGACACATTGTTATACTATTCCACCCACCTTAATGAGGATCCTTTGGGCGTGGCGATCCCGTAGCCTTTGGAGTCCAGGTTGCCTCCCACCTTCATGGTGTCGCACGGCTTGCGCTGCTCAATGTACTCGTTCATGGTGGACTCCAGCAAGTAGGCGTATTTGCCCTTGGACTTGCGGACTCTCAGAACCCCCTCGGCTGTTTTTTTCACAAACACCGAGGGCTCCGCACTCCGCATGTACGTCCACATTTTGTCAAAGAGGGCAATTTTAGAACGCTGTGGGGGGAGGAGAGGATATACATGAGGAAATTCGTGGCAGAATCTTCGATCAGCAACTAGTACATTAATTCCAGAAAAATAAACTTAATTAGTCAAATTGCTCTATTGCAACATCTGAAACAATTTCAAATGATGACAAATTGCAGACTTTATATAATAGACACTATACAGTGCAATGTACATATTCAGTATTGATCCCTGATTCTGTTACATTAATATGACAATTGATGTCTGTAGTTTATACTGTCGCTAATAACTCATTACAAAGGATTTTTGACCCTCAAAGGAAGCCAATTACAGTGGTAAGATATACAAACGAGGCATATATTCTTTATCCTCCACAAAGAACAGCTACGATTACTGCTGTTTACTGTAGAGTTTTAATGTCTGCATTATCCTGCCCCCAGGTGGCCGAGGCAGCACACACACCAAAAAAAGCAGCACAACGTCTATTGAATTGAAGCAAAAATTGCTTTATGTTCTAATTAATTATATCCAATACATTATATCATTAATGTACAATATTAGTGGTCTTTTTCTTATACACATTACAAACATTATTGCATTTTCTTTTTTTTTTTTTTTAGAAAAGCTGCATAAAAACATTGCAATCCAAATAAAAGTGCATGAGAATCATTAGATGGGAAGAACAACATCTACTGAGCACATCTAAAACGGTCCTAAATATGCCAGAGGATTAAACTTCATGCCTTACCCTAAAGAACTCTTTAGTGGAGCCTGAATCTAGCGTGCCATACGCAATCTCGGTCTGCTTGGCCAGGTCCTCAGCACTCTCAATGGGCGACACCATTCTCTCCACAGTGAGGAAGGCAGCCAGGTTGGCCGTGTAGGAGGAAATGATGATGAGCGTGAAGAACCACCACACGCCGCCAACGATGCGCCCGGACAGTGACCTGTCGCCCAAGTACAATCACTCGCTCTTTATTAGGACAAAAGATGGCATAAAAGGCTACAATTTATGAGGTGGGAGTCATTAATTCTGTGAGACTTTAGTTCATTTTACAACCAACTAATTATACCGCACATACAGTAGCATGACTTACGATGCTACAAGAGCCCACAAAATGGCCCCACCTGGTTTACATTGATGTACAGGAAAAGTACATGATAATTGCTTATATAAATCGTTTAGACGTTAAATATACCACAAACCATGCTCGCAAAAGTGTCCAAACACTCCGTACGACATAACCCTTAAAAATAAATACTGCAGTTTATAAATGATTTGGTAAAAAAAAAAAAAAAAAAATGGCACTGAAGGTGCTTTTATACTGTATATGCACATGCAGCGAAGACGCTCCATAACTTCTTCTAACAACCCAGGCTAAAATTAGCTCCTCCCCGACAAGCAAAACTCAGTCGAGATGTATTACTTCAACGATACTTCTTTGACATCAATTACTATCTTGCTATTGCCTTTGGCCTTACAGAAAGAGCACAAAAAAATGAAAATAGGTACTGTAAAATCTCGTGAATAACGCTAATTTTTTGAGGAAAAAAATGATCTCAAATCGAGGGGTGTATTATACAGGGGGCTTAAGAAACGAAAATGTTTCAAATTGATTAGACATTTACCAAGATTTAAAAGCAAAGTAAAGAAGTGAAAAATAGCTTATCAAAATGACTAAAATAGCTAGAAGATTTTGAAAACACGATTTTAAAAATACTTTGAAAGGCCTTAATCATAGGTATAGAAAAGGAGCATAGTTTTTAACCTGTCGAAGTAATAATAGGGATGTATTTTTTTTTGGGGGGGGGGGGTGCAGAATTAAATATGTGTGAATGCTCTTCAGCAATCACAGAATAAGATGGTAGCTACCTTGGCGAGATATCGCAGCCTTGTCGCATGAAGGCCCCCAAGGAGAACCACAAGCTGTTGAATATGCCAAACTCGTTGGTGGACTCGTTGGTCTGGATCTGGCCGTCCTCGTACTCCTCGGTGTGCCACTCGTAAGGGCTGAAGCGACTGACCAGGAAGAGCACCACGCTGACGCCGATGTAGGCAAACACGATGCACATCCAGATCTCATAGGCCAGTGGGTCCAGGAAGGAGAAAACGCCGGGCTTGGACTTCTGGGGCTTTTTGATCATAATGGAGATCCCCAGGGACATGAATGGCTTGGAGAAGTCGATCACCTCCTCTCGGACCAAAGTGATGGTCAGCGGAGCCACGGCGATGTCGGCTTTCTGGAAAACAAACAAGGGAATCACCATCGATACTTCCGGTTTTCCTCAATGTTTTGGAAAAAAGAGGCAACTCACCCCGTACACTAACTCGCCGACCATCCCGTTCCAGATCTTGGTCTCCGCATCCCTGGCTCCATACCTGCCGTCACCCACGATTTTCAGCTGGTATTTGAAGCCACAATGTTTGGCGATCTCTGCGGCCAGATCCACGCAGTAGCCTTCGTAGCGGTCGTTATCCTCAAAGAGGTCGGCATTCTTTTTCAGCATGACATAAGGAGCTTCCTGAAGGGCGCCCGTCACAACAAGACATCATTTAGGAAGCTCAGACAATGGAGCGTTGAATTTCAAACTGGCCCAAAAGTTGGATAGCTTGTTATCGTTAGCCTACTAGCATAAGTGCCTTAGCCATTTTAACTTACTGGCTAATACCATGAGCTTGCTATAAAATGTGTTTGTTTCTATACATTATTTGTCAAGCAGGTCATGGTGACCTGCAAAGGTTGAATCAAGGCAACTGGAATCTTTTTTGTTGTTTTGTTTTTTCTTGTCCTTAAAAAAAAAGTCTTAAACTAGCGATACGAAGTTCAACATTTTTTGTAAAAATATGGGCCACAGAGCCAAAAAGTGCATCAGAGTAGACCAATTTCCCAAAGTCTATTGAGCCGAGGCACAACTTTTGCATGATACAAATTTCACAGCACACCACCAAACAAAAATTTGATAGAGTATGTTCCACACCCATCCACAATATCTTTAAACTATGTAAGACCATATCATTTCTTTTTTTATTTACGTGGTTTTAGCCTCCCCTGATTTCAACACATTTAAATCAAAATACATTTTTTAAAAATATGTTTTACATTTGCACCAGTACCACCATCATGACCAGTATTAAAATATAGTAGCGTAATGGGCCCAGGTGACAAAAAAACAAAACCAGACTGATGTTTTATCCTAAAAAGTATATTTAGTATTATTGTTAGCTACTCTAGCATTATGCCTTGTTTGAAAATGAACACTGTACTTTATATAGCAAATAAAAGACTTGATTAAGGACTAAATCGAAATGTACTGTATATATTGTACCTTAATAAAAGTTATACTGCTAATACCTTACTATGCTAATACTGTATGCTTTACTAAAAAGTTAAAAACAACTGAACTGTATTTCCGCAGTGATTGTTTCGCGTACTACTAGAGGGAGCCCACATACAGTCAATATACTGGCATGTTTTCCATGAAAAATGGGTACTAAAAAAATTACGGAAAGACCAAGAACGGAGCCCCAAAAGAACGTAACTTTTTTTTTCTTCAATTGAAAAAAATCTGAGACTACACAAGTCTGGGAGGCTCGACTGTAGTTTAAACCACATACAAAGAGCCCACAAATAAATGCAGACAAAGTATGTCCAAACATATGCGTTGAAAAAACTTTCCAAATATCTACTAATAACCCAGACTAAACTTAGCTCCTCCCCTACATACATACTTTTAGTTGGGACCTATCACTTCCTTTGATACCAATTACCACTCTCCTATTAGTCAAATAGGTCAATTCTTAAATAGCGAACCGCGAACTGCACTTGTTTTATAATATTAGACCAAGTTAACCTGTGCTTATGACAGTGAGTAATGTAAAATGTAACATTGCCAGTAAAGATTTTATAATGGTGACTTTGTGGACTCAAGGGAGAATTAATCCTAATAGATGTGAAAGTCCAGCAATTTAAGGCACCACCATATTATTGCCCATCGGTTAGTGTTGCAAATCAAGATGAATGATAACGGAGCAGCATTTACACTGTGTGTCTTTCTGTCTTAATGTTACCTGGTGTCTGGGGAACCAAAGGACAAACACCCTGCAAACCAATTAAAGCAGCCTGAGCGGCCATAAATCAAAGTGTTCTCCTCGATAACTTACCAAGATGGTGGTGACAATGACCGTTTTGTTTTCCATCCCCGTTGAGTCGTTGGCAGAGACGTCGGATTTGGTGACGGCCATTTTGTCAACCTCGTTCCAGTAGCCAATCTGTCGGCCATGAAGAAGTAATGAGCGCCCGTTAGAGTAAGACACACGTCGTTAATCTTGAGAGCGTTTTCCCCCCCGCAAGGGGGATTTTACCTTTACGGGGCCGTTGTTCTTCAGTTCCATGATGTTGACTGAGTAGTTCACCCGCTTGCCATGTTGGTCAAACTGGATGTTGCCCGTCAAGCCCTCCACGCGCACCTGTGGCAACAATGTGTCTTTTAAATTCAAAGATACTGCAGATAATAACGGAATCACGCATTTTAATGGAGCTGCCACATATTTAAGGATAAAGGGAGTGACACTTTCAGCTATCAAACGGAACTGATTCCTAAACAGAGTGATGTTGGACCTCTGTCACACATGAAAAAAATCCCTCGATTTGTTGGAAGGGCTGATGGACAATGTGTTCTTAATACATACCTGTCAACTTGTACGTTTTCCCCGTATTTTATACGTTTTTTTGATCATTTCAAATTGTGTACGCCGTATAACAATTTTTGTATGGGGGGCAAAAAAATTTAAAACTCGTTTTTTGTTAGACCAATCGCGTCTTGCCCATTTCGGCTCTAATCCGGAGCGTCCGTTAGCGATTCCGTCTGCAAACTTGGGCCGACTTTCACAAGCAAATTCCCCCCCGCCCCCGTTGAGCGATAAACACTGTGTAAGATTCTATATAGAAATATCCGTTCCGTTTCCACCACCTCACCCGCTGAGCGATAAATACTGTGTAAGATTATATATAGATACTGTGTAAGATTATATACAGAAATGTACGGGCAAATTACAACTTTTGTTGATTCAGCACAGCCCGGGGTTGACAGGTATGTTAATATGTCTTTATATGTTCCCAAAAGAGAAGAAAGTCTGGAAAAACAGTTTTGTTTTTGTTTTTTTGCATTTGGTTTTAATGGAGCCCAAGTGGTAATCCGAAATGACTCCATAAATAAGCTTTTGTGAAACCTTTTAACAATAAACACCCTCTTCAAAACCCCCATTGGGGTTAGTGCACTTCTGCCTTGCACAAACCAGCAAAGTAAAGTCATTTAAGGCCTCATGTTTAGTCATTAGGGATGCAATATAGTATAGCATCTTAAATCTTTTGGCCACTATTTGAGTCTGAGTTACAAAAAGAAATACTGAAAAAAATGAATCATCTTATCCATCCATCCATTATCTGTTCCGCTTCTCCTCACAAGGGTCGCGGGGCGTGCTGGAGCCTATCCCAGCTGTCTTCGGGCAGTAGGCGTGGGACACCCTGAACTGGTTTGCCAGCCAATTGCAGGGCACACAAAGACAAACAAACATCCGCACTCACAATCACACCCAGGGGCAATTTAGAGTGTCCAATTAACCTACCAAGCATGTTTTTGGAACGTGGGAGGAAACCGGAGTACCCGGAGAAAACCCACGCAGGCACGGGGAGATCATGTAAACTCCACACAGGGAGGCCGGGATTGAACCCACGACCTCTGAACTGTGAGGCGGATGTGCTAACTAGTCGTCCACCGTTCCACCCAATCTTATTTTTTAATTCGATTTTTTTTTTTAGTAGAGTGCAACATCATTTTTTTGTCTTCTTGTTACATAACAGATGATGTCTGAATCTGTATATAAGAGCTACAATCTTTTTACCTAAGGAAGTGCAGTAAAAAAAAAATGACAAAGACCAACAGGAATTTTTGGGGGGTATTCCCTAAGGATGTGGGCAATACAGTTTGAAAATCCCTGGCATAGAGGGTTTCACATGCCAAGATACAGACTGGACAGTAGGCGTCTAGACAAAAAAAATATCCTGCGTCTCGCCTTTGACTGGCAGCCAACTTAGACGGCAAAGAGCTAAGAATAAATTGGAGTCTATTTGAAGGAAGCTAATATCATCCCCCCCAAAACTGATTCTTTGGCTTTGGCAACTCAGTAGTACAACTGTTCTCTACGACGCTGGCCAACGTAGGCATCAATACACTTTTGGGGAATGGCCTACATAAGTGGAAAATGAATCGTTTTATTTGGAGGAGTGCAGTGGTTCATTCGGTGACACGTCAATGACCACCTTGCGAATTACTGGCAACCAATCTGGTGCCTAGTTTGCTTTTCCCACAAAAACAGCTGTGATACACTCCACTTTACCTTGCCTGGGGAATATGTTGAATCAGTTGGCCCATATACAGTATGCTGTGGCGAGATAAATTCCAGTATCACTTCAATTTTGACTGTTTTCAACAGTACGGCCGCTTCTTATTTGAAGGTTTCGACTAAAACACTAGAAAAGCGTCCCTTGGTTTAATCTCATGAATGTTCACATGCGTAAGAACAACATCAATCATTTCCGTGCAACACCCGCCGCCTTTGTTGTCGTTTATGCCTTCCCATTCCCAAAGGCGGCTAAATCTACTGTTGCCGTGGCAACCGGTCACAAGACGAGCACGGCTACGTCTTACCTGCTTCAGCGCTCGCTCGATCTCCACTCCTTGAGCCCAGGGAACGGCCGGGTTGGCCAGGCAGTCGCCGGTGTTTGCCCGCCGGGTGAAGTCGATGCGCTGCTTGTGCAGGTAGCGGAAGGCCTCCGTCATCACCTGCACCGCGTCGTAGGTCAACGCTGACGTGTACTAGGTACAAGAAAACACAGGGAGGAACACTAGTTAGGAAAATCCAGGTTTATGTAAAAAATAGATAACTACAGTAATCCCAAGCATATTCACGGTTTATCCTTCACAAATTCACCTATTTGCGTTTTTTTGTGCGGTTGTTGAAATACCCTAAGATGCCTCAAAATGACACCCAAATAGGAGAGTAGTACAGTAATTTGGTGTCAATACATCTGGACTGGACAAACTTTGTGTGTCGGGAAAGAGCTATGTTTAGCCTGGGTTGTCAGTGGACGTTACGGACAGTCTTTGTAAGTCTTAAGATGAGTTTTAAATTATATTAAACTGTTTCGGAATAATAGTTTAAGGTATATCCGCAATTTCAACTATTAATATAGACCAAAGTGTGGTTCATGTACCTTTAACGGTGTGCGGGCTCCCTCTAGTGGTATGCAAATAAATTACTGAATCAAATAAATATACAAATTAAAAAATACATTAAAAACGGTAAACGAGTAAAAACAAAGGAGTTGATGGTCAATCAAATCATGGAACGCACATTGAGTAACCTTGTGTATGAAATGTGCTATATAAATAAAGCTACCTTACTTTTTAAAATTAAATGTTCCCAATATTTAAGCATACTATTGATGTTCAAACTGTGTATAATGTTAGAGTGGCTTATAATAATGTTGAATACATTTTTACAAATAAAACAGCTCATTTTTTAAGACCACTTGGGCCTACTCTGCTTTTTAAAAAAAAAATTTAAGGTGGAACTTTCTGAATCAGTGATTCCGATTCTACAAAACCTGGAAATCTTATCATCTAGGCGGCCATTGAAAAACAGGCTCCTCCAGCAATATTTCAGATTGTTTTCTTGCATTAAACTCATTCATTACAAAGAGGTAAATACAATATGTTGGTATCTCCTGAGAGTGCTCGGCCGAGGCCTGTGACTTGCCGAGTGCCATTCTAGTTACAATCTACAGTGCTTAAGAAATTTAATAAACCACCTATCCCCTGTCGCTACCTACTCGGCATTATATAGCGCTTTAATGTGGACTCTTTCAATTTGAGTGAGCTTGAAAAGGAAGGAATCTCAAAGTGGATTCCGTAGAACAACATGGGATTCATTACAAATCCCAAGGCCATGAGGCTGGACGTTGCTGGAGTGCATACATGCAGTACATGGTGTTCTTGGCCAGACTTGCTTAATAATGCACATAGCGTACATGTCTGAAGCACTGTGGTACATGCAAACATGAAGTCCGAGGCTCACCCTGATCTTGCTGTCCGCTCCAGGATACTCCTTCTCCTCCAAGGCTTCCCACCTCTGGTCGAACTTGGACACCAGCGGGTCGTCAAAATCCACAATCTGGAAGCCCGATACGTTGGCACCGCCGTACTGGATTTTAGATAGGTCGCCGTCGACAAAACCCTGAAAACATGATGCAATGTGGTTATTTTTGCGGCCGAACTGTGTAAAAAACTTGACTGTTGTTTTATTCTTACCAGATTGGCTATGATGTAATGGTAGCCTTTCACGTGTCTGCCAATGGTGATGACCTGCAGAATCATAGATGAGATGAAAAAAATATATATATAATTTCATACAAAATTGAGTACATTATTTTATTTCTGGATTATATCAAGATTAACAACAGATTAATTTTTATGAATAAGGCGGGGGGGGGGGTCGCGGCCGGAAGGACACCCAGGTCAAGGGTGGAGGGTCGCGGCCGGACGGGCAAAAAAGGGTCAAGTGCCCAGCTCTGGAAATCGGATTTATCTGTCACTACTTTAATTTCAGGCATTTTATTTTGTTTGTGTAATGTTCTCAATTATAAAAGAAGTACTGCGTTGTATGGCTGAGCAATTCATCGAAAAAATTGTTTATGGTTCTGGCTGATCTTTTTTTTGAAGAACATTTTTTGAGGCAGCATCTAGTTTAAAGCGCTGACTTTCAGTGTTTTTCATTAACAACATGCCAGAAAACAGAGAGGAGCTAGTTTACAAAAGCGCAGTGTTCCTAATCTAATGACTTTTCAGACCCACCTAGCCACTATTGTTGAAATAGGGCAACTAGCGAGTGTAATTCTAGCAACAAAACGGACAACACCAGCAGAATATTTGTCACATAGTTTTTGTATGACAAGAAAGGAGACGTGCGGAAGGCAATGGTGTTAAACGTGTGCTGAACATTGCCAAAGACATGGTGCCCACTTTGACACTGCAAAAGCAAGGAATTATCAACAATTTTAGATCAAAACATTTTGAAATGTTGATTGTATTAAGGATTGTGTTTATGCACTGTAGGAAGTGAGGAAATAGTACTTACAGTATTTCACAATATCTGGTAACATGTTTTTAAGTGAATCAGTTCTGTGGAATTTGATTCTAGTTAATGCTGGTGGAAAAATACTTCCTGTAAAACTTGTTTTAAAGCTTGTTTGGTATCAGGGGAAATCTCACAATGGGCAAAACAACAGAAATCAAAATTTAGACCTTGGATAATGTGATATTTGTTCTCTCATTTTTAAATTTGATTCAAATGGGAAATTCTAAAATACTTCAGCTGGGTCCACCTGCTACAACCTATTCCATTGGAATTTTCCGTGTGTATTACCCAACTTTATGAGCACATCCTTTTTGAATTCTTTCCAAAGGCCAACTGCGTGTCACGCAAGCTAGCGTAGCTGATGCTTGCAGCCATTATCGCTGTATTAACAACCTGTGTAGTTGACAGTAACGACTGTGGCAGAAAGAGATATCCAATGCGACTTTTCCTTATCAACAGCAGCAGCAACGGGGGTGGAAAAAAGGGATGGAAAATTGATCGGCTTTGTAGTGTTTGAAGGCGTGACAGGTGCGACACACCTGAAGCTAATCCCGCCGCTTGACTGGCACCTCTGTCTGTCGGGATGACGGCGCCGGGCAGATCTGAATAGTGACGTTTTGTATCTGCGACCGGTGTACAAAGCCTGGAATGCCTAACTGGAGTTCCCTGATACACACGCGTGAAGATGTCGGGTTCATTGCGTGCAGCGAGAAAATATTGAATTACAGTGAACCCTTGCCAATTTGCAATTCATTATTCAAAAATTCATGTTTTTTTTTTTTTCTGTGTAACCAGTTCTCAGCGATTCATAAATTAAAAAAAAAAAAAACCTTATCAATTGGGATTTTTGTCTTCTGTCTATAAAGCAAAGCCCTGGCTGGTCAGAAAATGGTAATTGGTGTCAAGGAAGTATTTTGAAGTGATAAATCGCAACTGTCAGATTTAATCTAGATCTTTGTGTGTCACAGAGGAGCTAAGCCTTGTATGGGTTGTTAGTGGGAGTCAGGGAGAGTGCAATGTGACTATGAGGAAATGTGTTCGACACTCCTGTAGACAGTTACAGTACATTCTTAAGGGTGGGCATACTTTTGTTATGTCAGAGCTCAGTCCTGCGCATAGCATGTTTTACTATATAGTAGCAGAAGTGTAAAATAGACCTGGTCCATGATGTCTTTGACTTTGTCCTGTTCACAGTCCAGGATCACCCTGCGCTCCTTCTTATTCTCCAGATCCTGGAAAAGCGAGCGATATGCTTCGTCCTTGCGCTCATCTTTCAGGTTGCCCACGTTGATGGCCGTCACTTGCCACTTCCTCTCGGCCGCCGTATCCAGGACCACCTGAAGCGTTGTCAGGCCTGACAAAGGGGGGAGCGCAAAATCACATGAAAGCATCTGGGTTTCATTGTCCTGACGACAAAATATCAAATTAGGCAATAGAAAACAGCAGAACAAGACAAACTACGCAGAACGCTGCCTAAGCCTAACAATTTGCAACATTCCCTACCGTAACGGATGAACCGACTAACTGACCAACCAGCCAACTAACCAACCAACCAAAAAAAAAAAAAAAAAAAAAACGACTAAGTGAGGAACCGACTGACTAGCCAACTAACTGACTACTCTAACTGACTGACAAAACTACCAGAGCAACAAACCCACCAACCAACAACAAACTGACCAGCAGACTAATCAACCAATCGACCAACTGACTAACAAACTAACTAAACAACTGACAGACAAACCCAAAGACCAATATATGAACTGACAAACTAAACAACCAACTCCCTGACTAAACAACACAATAGCCAACCAACTGCCTACCAGAGTAATCAACCAACCCACTAACTGACTGACTAACCAACAGCAGCCCAAATCTCTCCCCTAGCTCATGTGAAAGCAGCATCATTATTCTGGAAATAAGCTCAATAATGTGGCAGACACGACATATTCACGGTCAGCCATTGTTGGTTTATTGCCGATCGGCTGCCATCTCAGGCTCGTTAAAAAGCCTGTGATTCAGTGCTTTTATGTAACGAGCTTGTCAGGGTGAGTCACAGGTATTCTGCATCGCAACCAAGTGTGGGAGTGAAGTGTCTCGAACAGCTCGCAGTTTATGACAGGGTACACTTTCCATCATTTCTTATCTTTGTTGGTGAGTTCTTTGTTGATCTGTTTCTTTTTCTATTGCCTTAACTGTCGAGCTCAATTTAAATAGAGGAAGGAAAAATATAATCCCAATCACGGCTGACCTGTTTTCTGAATCTGAGGCGTGATTGGTCGTTGTGAACGGTTGTGATGTCGTTTTCAGTCGACAGAAGACAAAATGGCCGCCCCCGGAGATGGCTAAAAACGAGTGCATTTTGCTGCTTAATTTATATTCCACAAACGCAAAATTAATCAGAATGCAGAACATATGCTGCTGGGAACATATTCTTGAAAAAAATTGACTTCCGCTTTAAGGGCTCCCCTACAAGTGGGAGTCACAAATACCTGATCAGAGGCTAAATTCAAGACTATGAATGTATGTGCTAAACTCAAGGGAATTAATTTTGTAGCATCATCTCTAGATATCAATATTTTAGCATCCAACAAAGTTTGTACAGGAAAACTTTGAACAATATAGCATTAGCAGCAAAGCTAGCACAAACAACATGAGAGGGATGTATTTTATCATAGAGTATTTTATACCTTTGCAACATTTTTCCAAAATTGACAAATGACATCTACAATGGGTATCCTGAGTTTACGACTGAATTCTGTTCGTTTGTCGAATTTCTAACCACCGATGAGAAACAATCGCTTGAATTTGAGAGTTGGCTCGTGAGGTCTATTTTGGTCTATTATCAATTTCTGTTTTCTACTGTGTAGTCTACCTAACACACAGCAACAATTCAATCTGAGTAAATAAATAAATGAAATTAGGGATTTGTAAATAAATAACAGTAAATTTGACTCCGTATATGTTTTTCTTAAACAAATAAATATACCTAGCCTCAAAAAAATTCACAGATGTCTTAAAACTTGTGCATTTGTATGAAAAAGAAATACATCTGTAGTAATATAATAATAAGAAAACATTTAATAATTATTTTCTGAACGTTTAGGAAAACATGCTAAAATCGAGAATTTGCTAGTTCAATCATCACCCCCTTTCTTATTCTAAGGTAACCAGGAATAAAATCTCATTAACAAATTAGAATTCCTTATTAAGATTTTTAAGTAAAAATGCTAGAAGCAAGTGAAATGCTCTCACATAAAAACTGCCTGTTAAGAAAAAAAAAGGGCATATTTTATCGTGAACGTGAAATATTTAGTCCTAAGTGGATTTGAGTTTTTGCACTAATAAAAGCAATCTGCGACACTATTGCCATAATTGTTGTACTAATTGTAATTGTAATTGTAAAACTATGACATATTTCTGCTTTAATTCATTTTTGAGCTGCCAGCTGCGAGATGACTAATCGACAGATCCAATGAAATGAAAGTGTGCAAAACGTCCGTGACGGATCTGATTAACGAGTCTTTGAGTGCAATGGAGCGGCCAAATGTGCTCCTCCAGTCTTTATATCACCATCTTGTTTGGCCTCTTATTTCCCCCCCGCCCCCCGAAAACAGATTCCCGGCCCGAACGAGACGTTTAATTATGCCTCTTGATCAATGTGACGTTCCCTGCGAATTAAAGACGTTTCACAGCTGAATCTCGCCCGTATCGATCCTCGGGTTGCGCTTTAATCTAAAAGCCTGGCGTATGTAATCGTGGCGTGACGGCGATGGGGTGAAATATCGATCAAAACTATTTTTTTACGACGCAGGAAAATGGGAGACTCGCACTTTGATTTGAACGAGCTATATGTGTCATAATTACAATGTGGACACAATGTTCTGGCTGACCCATGAGCTAAAAACAGGACAATCTTACTTCAGGTCGTCATGTATTTGATCTTTAGATTTGGTGAAGCAGCATGTGGTTTGTTGTGGAAGGTTGTTTTGTGTACTCTCTAGTCTAACAATCAATAATCAGATGTTTGTAGTCATGTTTCAGTACAAGCATGATCGCAGCTGTCGTTCTAGTCAAAAATGATGTTCTCATCTACAATTGTGATCCTGATTAAAAACATACAATTGCGAGCATCACAAATATGCAGTTGTGATCCTGATCCCAAACACACAATTTTGATCATGACCAGAAACATATTTGCATTCCCCATAACAAACATACATTTGTGATCCTGATCACAAATATATAATTGTGATCTGGATTGTAAGCATACAATTATGATTCGGATTTTAAAAAATACAAGTGTGATCCCCCTTACATACTGAATTGCCAACATACAATTACGATCCAGATAAAAAAAAATAACATTGTGATCCTGCTTACAAACAGCTAATTCTGGTCTTGCTCACAACCATTTAATTGTGTGATCTGGATCAAAAACATACAATTGTGATCCTGATCAAACATATACAACTGTAATCTTGCTCACAAATTTACAATTGTGATATGGATTTCAAGCACACAATTACAATTCGGATAAAAAAAAAATTGTGATAATGCTTACAAACGTACAATTGTGATCTGTATGGCAACTATACAACACAGATCCTGAGCTCAAAAACACAATTTCAGTGCTGCTCACACTCAAACAATTATGATCTTGATTGTAAACATACAATTGTGACAACGAACAGAAAACTGCTATCTGGATCACAAAGACGCAATCTCAGTCCTGATCACAATTGTCATCCTGATCAATTCCATACTTCTTTTGATTGAAGATAATTCTATGTTTTGCTTTGAATGTTTTAAAGCACTTTGAGTTGCATTTTTATGTATGAAAAGTGCTATATAAATAAAATGTGATTGATCGATTGATACTGAATCATCGAGATCCTGACCAAAAACATACAATTGTTCTCAATTACTTGGAACAGGGCGTTCAAACGTCACATAGATAATGAACCATATGCTGCTTTACCAAGCCTTAAGACATTACTATCTGATCCCATGCCTCAACAACCTCCATTACAACCTGCTACACTATGCAGAGTGCACCGTATACCGTATATAGACATGGACTAGTAGCGCATGTTGCATGCATGAGGCCTGCTGAGTGCACACAGAAGGCATCACGTGATTAATGCACTCGTAAGAAGAGAGTCTATTGACTTGCCAGCGCTTGCTTGTTGGCTTAGCAAGGATTTAGTGCAGTGATGCTCTTTCCTCCATTTCACTCCACACTAAACATGACACGCGCACACACATTCTCTGTGCATCTACGGCATCTCCTCGGATGGCTTTCATGATGTACCCGACGCCCCCCCCCTCCTCCGCCCACCCCGCACCCCCCCATATCTCCTCTTCACGCTCTCATTCCATTCAACAACGCAACTCAGAGCCTGTCCCCGAATAATAAATAAAAGGGGGCAAATCCGCCTCCCCGCAAAAATCCTGCCGCATGAAACCTGCTGCTTACTGTACTAGTGCGACGGACACCGATGGGACCGCAGTGCATATATTTCGCCATCGCACGGCTGTCTAATTAGGTCAGTGTGATCCTCTCGTTTCCATGGCAACCCGTGTGTGGCACTGGCAAGAGGAAAGGATGGAAGGAAGGAAGGCGGAGAAGAGTGGTGGAAGTGACTGCAGGTCGCTAAGTGATGCAAAAATGTGTGTGTGTGTGTGCGGGGGGGGGGCGCGCGTGCGTGCGTGTGTGTGTATTTGACGGATGTGAGGGAGTTGTCATGGGGTTAGGATGACTTCAATTCGCACATCGAGCCACTTCACTTGGTTTATGTAAGACGTACATTTATCAGACACTACATTAGGTACACCTGACCAATCTAATGGGAATCATGAAAAAAAATCAAATCAAAATTCTTAACTTAACAGCTTAACACATGGGTTCCTGGGACTTTTTTGTGGGTCAAGTGAAACTTGCTTCGAGTTAGGGTTGAAGTTAGGGTTAGTTAGGGATGAAGTTTCATTGAATGACCCATGAAAGCAACCAAAATGATCAGTGGCCATTTCAAAACACAATTGCGTTTGTGGAATATGAGTTAAGCAGCAAAATCCACCCCTTTTTAGCCATCTCAGAGGTCGGCCATTTTTTCACTTCTATCGACTGAAAATGACATCACAACTGCTCAGGGCTCAGGTAAAGACCAATCACGGCTCTGCTTCAGAAAACATTTCAGCCGTGATTGGTCGTTACCTGAGCCCTGGGTAATTGTGATGTCATTTTCAGTCGACAGAAGTGACAAAATGGCCGCCCTCTGAGATGGCTAAAAAGTGGTGGATTAAGTCTTATTCCACAAACGCAATATTGATCAGAATGCCTTGTTTCAACTAGTGGACTTGCATGGAACATATTCTTGAAAAAAATATGTTTGGGTTGACTTCCTCTTGTCCTTTTTGGCGATGGCTTCTTGAGACTTGTGTTTTCTTTTCTTTGTCTACTCACGAACAGACACGCCTACCAAATTTCAGATTGCAAAGTGAACCGGAACCCTCCCAATCACAAACAAATCCCAGCATTATTATTTTCATTATTATTATGATTATAAGTGTGGAGGTCCATAGCTGCAGGGCCCATCACCTCCACTGCATGTCACGACTACCACACACTTCCAATAGATGTTACATAAAACACACACGCACAAACTCATAAACACGCGTTGCAACTGATTGTATGTGACAAGCCCCCTTTCATTAAATACACCTGGGGGGTCCAATACAGAACCGCATGGGGGGGCAATGCAAACAATGAAGACTTGAGGACATTTCTGGCAGTATGAGGACAAAATCATCAAGTCACAAGTTCCAAGTAACACCTTGGAGCAATCTTGGAATTTACTGAAATAGAATGAGAAGCCTATGGTATGCCTGAATAGAATAAAATATTTTTATTGCATTATTATACTTTTTTTTAAATTTTATTTATAATGTTGTTTCATTATATTGCATGATTTAAATATTCATGCTGCAAGATACTATATCACACCATACTATAAATATATTACAGTGGCCCCCCTGACTGTATATGTGTTATATACATATAAATCAAAATATTATTGTAACTAAATATTTTTAAAATAGTTGATAATGTTGAGCGGGTGTTTTGGGAATAACCTCTAAAAAAATATTTCAAAAATTGAAAAAAGTCCAAGAATATGCAAATATGCTGGTGCTTTACGGGGCTTCACAAATGCACTATATAAATGAAATTGTATTGTATTGTATTTTGAAATGATAATAAGAATGATTCGATTTGGTTCGATTCTTTGGAATTACGATTCAGTATGGTACGCCTGTAGTTTTTGTTATGTTTCTTATTATGCAACACAAAAATTTCTCCAAAGCTCAAACTATCCAAGTTATTTAGATTCACAGAAAGAACAAATCATCAGCAACGTCAATTCATATCTGATATACGTCTCTCATAAAAGACGATTTGATACATACATATCTCGAGACGTGTGGCGCTTTACAATTCAAGGATGCGACACTTTTCAAATGTAACGATTCGATTCGGTTCGTCAAACCAAAAACGATTTTCTGATTTGACTCGCTTTTTGTTCCACCTCTAGATTTTTCTTTTCCTCTAGAATTTTCAAACCGCATCTTTGCCCACTCAAATCCCAACACATGTGAAGAAAGAAATGGCGCGTTAACGGCGTGCTGTCTGACCTCGATCGCTGTCGTACAGGTAGGCGAACTTGTCCCACTTGTAGTACTCGATGAGGCTGAGCAGCGGCCCCTTGATGTCGGGCCTCATCTGGATGATGAACTGCTGGTTGCCATCCAGCGGGAAGCTGGGCGTGATGAAGGACACGTGCAGCGTGCCGCAGAACGACGTGATGGTGTTGACCGACTTCTTGTCGTAGAATCCAAAGATGGCGTAGACGCCCCTGGAGAACTGCGAGCAGACTGCAACGCAGAGAGACAAAACAAGTTAGTTGTTTTACATCCGTTAGCGCGCCTCGGGAACGCGCCTTGTTCGCCGTGTCTGCCGGCTGATTAATTGATTTCCGTCTTTTAACTTGCGCCGGGGGACTGCTTGTACTAAAGAGGACATATGCAGGAGAAAGTCACTAAAAGCCAACAAGCCAGCTGAATCTCAGAATGTTCGATTGCTCGTCTACTTCTTAGCAAGCGGCAACAGAAATAGTTAGTCCTCTTTTAGGCTAAGAGCAAATGAGTATGAGTTTGTCTTCTTAACTCATTCACTGCCATTGACAAATTTATTTGTCTTTTCACAATCCAGCTTTTCAATCCCAGGATCTTATTGATATTTTTTTCAGGTTTTTTTTTCAAATGTCAGGGGAAAAGAGGGTCTGAAAATGCCTGGCAGTGAATGAGTTAAAGATACGACATCAATAATGCAGGGGAAATAGTGCCCGCTAGGCCCGGTGTAGAGCCATCCCTGTACTAGAATTTAATATTAACCAACAAATAACTTAGTAGAATCTTTGTGTTTCATCAAAAATGTTGCACGGATTTCCACAAAATAAATGACACCATCTTTGTACAGTTAAGAATCCAAGAACAGATCCAAGTGAATTATATCCCAAAAATGACATATTTGAGTTTTGGTAGTAATTCAGTGTGAAACAAAAACACTCAGAACAATTGTATGAAACTCTACACACAAAAAATGCACAACCATCGTTCATACAAGAATTTAGTTGGAAATTGTAGGAAAGACTGCCCATTAACATCTAATGACCCTCATGTTATTTAGCAGTGTTTTAATGCTAATATTTATTGTACATATGAGCAAGACCTTCATGTCTTTCTAACTTTTGCGGTCTATGCCGCATGTAATCTACATTTTCATGCCCATGATTTGTGCTACATCCTCCATTCTGTTGACTTTGCAAAAATCACCCCCGCTGTATAATTTACGAGCCGTGCCCCGGCGCCTTCGACAAAGTGGCTTTTTCCGACGTCTAGCATTCATTATGCAGCGAGCGCCTACAAGTCGTCCGTCGTCGCTGCTGCTTTTGTTGCAGTAAACACACGGAAAACCTTTCCCGCCGTCCTGAGGTCGCCGGCCGTTTCTCAAGCGTTACCCCGTGGGTCAGCGGATTAGTGCGTTGTTCGTGCGGCTCGTATTGATCACATGTAACTTCATCAGCTTTATTGACCGCGCTCTGGTGTAATTAATGTAATGAGGCATTTCTACCACTGCAATATCATGGGAAGGACGTGCTGAAGAATTGAGAAGAGGATTGTATAAAAATGTAAAGTAATTATTTTCTTCAAGAGAATTTAGCATGACATTATGAACACATATTATGCACAAATTGTGCACATTCTTTGTATTTTTCCCCAAAAATGTTTTCTGAAATTGCACAAAAAATATGGTATGTTTTTCTTCAAAATTTTGGATGTACAATGTTTTTACTCTCCCGCGAGAATTTAGTATGAAATTGTAAAAAAAGAAAAAGATTTTTTTTAAAAGAAGCCAAAATCATTCTGTTCTCAGGCAACACTTGTTTAGCTATTTCAAAGCAATTTGAAATAATTAAAATTCAAAAGAAAAAAATTACTGCAAGAATTTAGTTGGAATTTGGACAAAAATAAACAGGATTTAATAATTTAATATGAAATTATAGAAAAATGTGTACAAGTTTTGTGCTTTTGCAAAAAAATAGTCGGAAATGATACAAAAATGTATTTGGTAGGAAATTGTACTAACAAATATCACAATCTTTGCGTAGTAACAAGAATAATATAAGACTGAACAAAAATGTATATGGTCATGTTCACCCAAGATTTTTGTGGGAAATTTATGGAAAGTTGACCACGATTGAGTATCATCATCATCACATGGCAGTGAAGCGACGCAATGTCCTCTGCAATTAATTTAACATTCTATGGTAAGAAGACAAAAGAAACTTTTTGTACAAAACCCTACTAAATTGTCCAGTCTTTGTTTTTTTCACTCTCTTCACAAGATGTATTTTTTGGTGGGAGCGACAAGTCAATCTGTCGCAATAAAGCAGTCAGGGTCGCTTAATCGCTGGCTGGCAGAAAGAGTGAAGGATTGTGGGAGAAGCCATTAGGCCTTTGTCACATGTGACTGCCTCTCAATGAATCCTACTCACAAATCCCTCCTCACACTCGCAACAACTAAATGACTATTATTTCTCAAGTCCACGTACAAAATGTTTTACTGTTCCACTAACTTCACTGAGAATCTACAGCTGCATGCTGTCTTTATAATTTATACAATATACAGCACATGACACAAAATGACTTTGTCTTAGGTAACGGGTGTAAAGTACAATGCAAGAATTGAGAAGGAAATTCTACAAAAAAAAACTAGGACATTTATGGTCACTTTACTGAAACTGTCGACAACTACATACAGATGTATTTTGCTGCGTCTTTTGGACGGACGCTCTTGCGCCTTGTCACCTTGCAAGAAGGTGAACAGCGTGAAACAAATTTAGCCGTTCCAATTAGCTGACCCGCTTTTTGCCGGCGTGCTACCCAGAGGGCCACGTCGTCTCCTTTTACGCTGCCGTTTATGCTGATCAAAGATTGCATTTGCATAAATTATCATGAAACAGTCACCTTCGCCTCACTGCGAATTGAACAAAAGAAATTGCTTCATGTTCTGGAGGAAATTTTAATCGACGATTTTACGGGATATTGTGCTAATTTTTGTGCAATCTTTGCGTTCTCCAGGGCATTTAATGTGAATATACAAAAGTAGCATAATCTTTGCGCTGTAACAAAAAAAAATTACATAAAATAAATGCACAAGCTTTGTTCCTTGGACAAATTGGTCAGAAAAGCATCACACATTTTGTGGGAACCTGAGAGTGTTTTAGGAAACACAATTAAAATTTTGTAGGAAATTGCACACAAAAAATATCACGTTTCTGTTCCAAGAGAAATTTAGTAGGAAATAGTATCAACATTTTGCAAATTATTGTGTTCAGACAAAAAATTCATTGAAAATTATACAAAAAAATTCCAAAATCTTATCCTTACAATAATTTTGTTAGAAATTGTACCAAAAAAATGCAGCTTTATATTTGTATTCTCAGAGAACCTAAGTATGAAATTGCCCCAAAAAAGTATTAAAATTAAGTAGGACATTTTACCAAAAAACAACCATCACAAATTCCTTTCTGACAAGAATTTTGTGGGGTGGTGTACAAAATTTTCTTTCTGTTCTCTGAAAAATTGAATAGGAAATGTCACTAAAGATGGACATCATATCAAGAATTTTATCAGATATGACACAAAATAATTGCCTCACGAGTATTAAGTCAAAATTGAAAACTTTCACATGAGATGTCAACGCATCCCATTTCAGTATTTTGGACGTTTTATTTCAAGCTTTTCTTTTAAAGACCAACCACATTTGCATCAATTACATCAGCCACCTTCACGGGCCTTGCATAACTCTGGAATTCCATGACAAGACATTAAAATGTGTCCCTGCTGTAAAACCCTTCTCTGTATGGATTAGAGCAGGTCTTGTTGCCATGGTGACCCCTCCCCCATCCTCCACCCCATTCCGTCCCTCACACATTTTCTACCAAAGGACACTAGCATGAATCAACTTCATTTAGTTGGTGTGGATGGATTGATAATGAAAGACAAACTGAATTGCTAAAACGATGAATCAGCACACACACACACACACACACACCCCCGCACACGCACGAACACACACACGTCAGTGACACAGCAATCACCAGCAGTGTGAACAGATTTGACTGTTGTCCCACTCAAGCGCCGTGTCGCCACGGCAACAAGAACCAGGGACCTTTTCTGTAAATGTGGAACTGATGAAGGACCAGTTAGCTCATGGACTGTTGTGCCACTTGATACAGAGGCCGCAAACCAGTTTTTTTTTTCCAACTTCGACCTTGTCTGCGGCATCCCAAAAAGCCCAAAGGAGTGTTTTGCTGCTCTCTTGGATTTCATTTGCGGTTAAAAACCCTGAGAGGCTGAAGAGCAGCCAGTCAATCGGCGTGAGCGCACACGGGCCGTAAACCTCAAAGACGGGACAGCTCAGAGAAAGTCGTGTTTTACAATGAAAAAAGATTGTAATGTTACAAATAAAGATGTGCCGATGTAATGTTTTCTGAGGATGACATTTAAATATGTCAACCAAGAAATACAATTAGACATAGAATAAAATTGCACATTACGATTAAGTTGTACTTTTATGAGAAAAAAAATAAAATTGTGCAATGTTATGGAACAAACATTTTGACAATGAAGTTAAACTTTTTTCTTGTAATATTCTGATTATTATTCACAGTTTTTTTTCTTGTTAAAATAAATAAATACAAAGTTGTGGCATTAAGACCTTTTGGTTATATCAATCATTGTAATTATTATGACAGTATTCATGTAAAATTAAGAATATTTCTCATAAAAATAGTAACTATTATCTCATAATATTCCAACCGGTTATGTAAAATTAGGCATTTTTTCCCTCAAATTTCAAACATCATTCATCTAAAATAAAGTTTTTCTTATAATAATAGTGTCTATTAAAATCGTGCACGTAAAATCATCACTTTTTTCGCATAACATTTGACTTATTATATATTATATTATTATAATTAATAGGTTTTCTTGTGAAAATAGTGACTGTTATCTCGTAATATTACGAAGGTATTCAAAAAAGAAAGACGTTTTCTCAAAACATTACAAGATTAATGATGTAAGATTGTGTTTTCTATCTAAATTTTTTACGTTCTTCATGTAAATATGATTTTTTTTCTCATTAAGATACAACTTATTCTCTCATAGTTTTGTGTATTTCCTCATGTTATTATAACAATATTCGCGTACAATAACACATTTTTCTCTTGTAAAATGATAAATTTACACATTTATTTTTTTTTCATGAAATTTATTCTTCTTTCCCATAAAACAATATTTTATTATATTATATTGTATTATTTACATAAAACACATTCTATTTTTTTTCCTTGTGACGTTATGATATTCATGTGAGAGTTTTTTTTTCTTGTAATATTGCAACAATTATTGGCGTTAAAATGCATTTTATTTTATGTAAAAATTGTTGGTCTCTTCTTTTTTTGCATGAAATGACCTTCTTGATAAAAAATGAAAAAAACATAACTTATTCTCATAATTTTTTACTATATTCAGGTTGTCATATTTTTTTTGCGCTGTCGTAATGCTTTATTATGATCTAGGTAGCCCATCCTATAATGAGGCAGTGCCTTTCTGGGACGTCGTGAGACGTTGCCGTGGTGACTGTCGGCTATATTAAAAAGAAGGACTGGTGGGAGATGTGACTGGCGGCCACACTGGCTCTACTTTTTTTTTTTCTCCTCCTTTGAGCCGTCCTTCCGGCAGCTGCTCTCGACAAGAACACTGCAGCTCAGTTCTTGTCAACTTCTATCGCCAACCCCCCCCCCCCGCTCCTCTTCCTCCCCCTCTTCCTCTGCATCGCTCGCCTTTTGTGCACTGACCTGTTTCCTGGAGGCGTTCTGATGGCCTGCGACAAAGCCGTCGCAAACGACTTCACGCGCAGCGCAGTGTAGCGCCCCCTAGTGTAACGCCATTTTCTTTTGATGCTTCCTGTGGCCCGCTTTAGATTTGGAAGTAGGAAGAGGTGGGAGAGGAGGAGGAGATGCGACACCATGGCAACAGTCTGAACCACTTTGTCTTGCTCATGCGAGGCAAAGAGCGTCCTTCACAAGCACACTCGGGTGTTTGTTCGTATAATTGAAACTTTTTACAAGTAAGAATATAAGAGCATTCACACAAAACTATTATTTTTTTCCCATCAGGAATCTTTTCATCAGGATTTTTTTTCTTTTTTTTGTTTTCTCGTAAAAAGGTTACTTCTTTTCTCATAGCGTGACGACATTTCTCGTAAAATTATTTTGTGGGAAATTGCAACATTTTTTGTTATCCCCATAAAAATGTTGAGTACTCATAGTATTATATAACATTATTCACATAAAATCACATTTTTAATCCCAAAAAGTCTGAGTCTGCTCACACAACTGGGGATTTTTTTTCACATATTAAAACATTATACATGTGAAATTAGGAGTTTCACACACTACATCACATAAGATTAGGTTCACTTATATATACCAATACCTGAATACACACAATTGAAAGACTTTGTGCTTAGTATGTATGCAAGGCAACGACGGTTGACTGCTAACGTGAGCCGAAGGCTGCTAGCCGCTAATTTGTCTGTGATTGCCGTTTGTTATAAACGGCAGAGTGTAACAATGATTTCAAGGTTGAGCGGTATCGATAATGGATGGATGGATGGTTAACTTTTACACTTGTGTGACATTAAAAAAAAAATCAAACTCTCTTAAGTTTTTTTGCAGATAATTGTTCAGATATATTACAGGCCCCCCAAAACAAAAACGTCTTGAATCGAGAGCTGTGCGTGTTTACACAACGATGTGCCACACTGAAGTGTAAACAACTATCGATCAGGATGCGTGAATCGCGGCTACTTCCTGTCATAAAAACACAACGTACGCTCCATGACCTTTAACGGAAATACCAAAGCGCACTTGGTGTGTCCTAATGATCTCACAACAAACGGACAAGTGCCGCCACGCATGCGAAGGATGGCGTTGCCTGGCAACCCAAGTGGACTGACTCCACTGTTTCTCTCTGTTTAACCGTTACTGCTCTTTTTAGATATGGTACTTCCTCTAATAGTGGCTAATTCAAATATTCAGCACCATGAGCTTCATTACTAACAGTGTGAAGAGGACTGTTTTTGCCAATCATTTAAAAAGGTTAAAGAGTGGTGAGTCATTTTGCACTTCCGCCGCACTAAAAAGTGGGACTACTTAGCATAGTAACCACACCCCACACAGAATTTCTCCACCAGAGGTTCCAGAACCACATTTATGTGGTGGTCATACTGCTACCATGTCAAAGCGAAAAAGTAACTAGAGCTGCAATCCATCACATCCATCCATTATCCATACCGCTTCTCCTCACAAGGGTCGCGGGCGTGCTGGAGCCCATCCCAGCTGTCTTTGGGCAGTAGGCGGGGGACACCCTGAATTGGTTGCCAGTCAATCGCAGGGCACACAGAGACAAACAAACATTCACACTCACAATCACACCTAGGGGCAATTTAGAGTGTTCAATTAACCTACCATGCATGTTTTTGGAATGTGGGAGGAAACCGGAGTACTCGGAGAAAACCCACGCAGGCACGGGGAGAACATGCAAACTCCGCACAGGGAGGCCGGAGCCGAGATCGAACCCACGACCTCTGAACTGCGAGGCGGACGTGCTAACCAGTCGACCACCGTCCCTAGAGCTGCAATGTTAGCACAAATTAGCATCAACTAACAGGGTCACTAGCATGATCTTGTGGTAATCTATCTAATCTAATCTAAATTGTATCGGGGACATTTATGTTTGGCGATGTCATGCACCAAATGGCTACATTGAGTCATAAGTATAATTCGGTGGATTAGCGGTAGAATTCTGCATCCCGAAGTGATTTAGAAAAATGTTTCCATTGTCCTGCTAAGTGAGACATACAGTATACCTCAGTCTCATCTAGTATATTTGACCCCTGCGCCCGGGCTTTTATACGCTCCATTTGTCCATGGCCTTCAACTCCCTGTGACACATCATTCCGTGTAATGCATGACATAAATACCTACATTGCTGTGAAAATAAATGACACGTTGGCTGAAATATGAAGCAGGGTAGGGTCAAAAGTCTAAGTCATCAGATGCCATTAGGTTCCTAATACAGAAGAATATTCAGGGTAGTAGACGGATTGTTTGAGAGTTCTTCTTACCATAAAACATTGTATCATATCATCATATCATATCATCATCATATCATAGCCGTGGTTCTACTTAATAAACATAAAATGGTTGACAATGACAATTAAACCAAAAGACGCTATGAATCATAACAGTGTGATTAATTAAATTGCTTACAGCCAAGGCTTACATGGTCGCATTTGGTATTCTAAAAAATTGTAATATGAATTCACATGTTGTTTGTGTTTACACTATGACAACACTGTAACTTTCAGTGGAGAAATGATCAAATACTAACATTATATATATATATATATATATATATATATATATATATATATATATATATATATATATATATATATATATATATATATGTACAAATGAATGTCATGGCAGATCAGGATTTTTACATTTTAGATTTAGACTTGACTGTCATTCAGTTATGTATTCCATTCAGTGTATACAGAACGAAATTTTGTTGCGTTTAGCTTAGCTGAGGATAGACATTTGAAAATGTAATAAATAAAATCACATTTTAAATGCATGTCTATATACTTTTGCCGCAGTAATTTAAAAATAAATAAACAGTCTGATTTTGAGAATTGCACAGTCATGTACAGCATAATATGCAAAATAAAACAGTAGTGCAATTGGGAGTTAAATTTTAATTGTAACGTCCTTATTTGCAATGTATCAATCTGATGGCATGGGGGATAACGCTATTTCGGAACCTGGAATGCTGCGGCACCATTTTAGGGACAAAGTCAGGTACTTTATTCAATAAGAACAAAATGAAACGCTAACATGCTAGCTGTTGATATTCCAAAACGTTATAGATAAAAGTTATCAAAACCAACTGCAACGTACAAAAACACTACGGTGAATCGAAAACGGATTGCAAAGGTTTAGCTGGAATCACAGACGCACGCCCATTTAAAATTAGAGGCAGATCGGCCTATTTTTTCATTTTTACCCCCGAAAAAAAGGCAAATCACGGATGACGGAAGGGTACCCACGCAGCAGACGGATGTCAATTAATGGACTCTCAATTTGTAGTAAAATGTCCAGTTCTAGCAGTGAGTGTTCTAAAAATGTAAACAAATCAAAACAGCAACAAAAGTGAAAGATTTCTAGATTGTCTGACAGCTAAAAATGTAAAACCATTTATGATTAAAAAAAATGTTTTGACACAACAAAAATCTGTGAATTATATGTGTATTTTGTTCTTTCTCACACAGGAACATAAACAGGAAATTAGAAAATGTCTTATTTTTGCAACCCTCTTACTAACGCATCTCCTGCTGTTTTGAAAGCACCAGGGGAGCTCATGAAACATCTGTTGGCGCCAAAAGACGGGACAATCGTTTCCGCATCGTTCCCGAAAGGACTCGACTTGCCTTTTTATGCCTTCCCTCACTTTGTCCTCGCCGGGGTTTATTATTTCTTATCTGCTTGATTGTGTGACATCCACTGGTGGCACCAGTGGCCATTTGACCTCGTCCGAGAGGCTCACTTCATGATTTATGCACACATATTTTAGAGTTATGTCGATGACCTCAGAGCCGGGGCAGCGGGGGTTCAGGGTGTCGGTTTGATTGACAGCTGACGCAGAGAGGGAGGGGCAAAGAAGATAAAACGGCCAGTGAGAAAGACCTTAATTGATTGACGAAATAAACGTATGACAAATTGTACTTAAACACAGTAGTTCAGAACATGTATTCATATCTTCCATCCCTTTACAAAAATAACAGAAACAAAATGGTTGAGCCCTTGTGTTCAATTAGCCTTCGCTGTTAAGGCAGACAGCAAGTGGACGCTCATCCCGTAATTAGGCCGTTTCGTGAAACGTGTCCTGAAATGAGTGACGAAAATCAATAAGCAGATTATCTTGCATAAGTGTTAATCAATTGAAAGTTGCGTCTTTTACTCTCACAATCTTGGAACAGAATGGCCAATGAAAGCATATTACATTGTATAAAGGATTCACAAAAAGACGCTTAATTCTGAAATGTTGCCGTTTTTATTACGCTTAATAGCAGCGCCATCAATAAACGGATTCGACATCGGTCAAGGGACAAAATGACTGTTGTTTGGAACAAACGTGCTTTCGTTTTTCTCCGTCTGCAGATCGTCGTCGTCGCTCAACAGATTCAAAATCAACCAAAGGACAAAATGTCTGTCTTCTTCTGGACAGGCAAGCTATTATTTTTCTATAATAATATACATATCAGTAATATTAATATTACTTCTCCGAAATGTTAACACGTTTACATCGCTCTGCAGATTTGATACTAAAGAACAAAATGTTGGTTTAATTCGTGAATAGGCGGTGTTATTAATTTTGACCCATTTAAATGTGTAGGGGTTCTGAAATTAGCCGTTTTTATTAGGCTTAAAGCGGAAGTCAACCCAAACCTATTTTTTTCAAGAATATGTTCCCAGCAGGCCCACTTGTTGAAACACAGCATTCTGATGAATATTGCGTTTATAGAATAAGTGTTAATCCACTTGTTTTTAGCCATCTCTGGGGGCGGCCATTTTGTCTTCTGTCGACTGAAAATGACATCACAACTGCTCACAACGACCAATCACGGCTGACCTGTTTTCTGAATCTGAGCCGTGATTGGTCGTTATGAGCAGGTGTCATGTCGACAGTCGACAAAATGGTCGCCCCCAGAGATGGCTAAAAACGAGTGGATTAGCTCTTATTCCACAAACGCAATATTTATCAGAATGCCCTGTTTCAACTAGTGGGCCTGCTGGGAACATATTCTTGAAAAATAAATGTTTGCGTTGACTTCCTGTTTAAGAGTAGAGCTTTGCTTAACAGACTCAATGGCAACTAAAGAACAAAACAGCCGTCACATATGTGACTGGCATGCTATTGTTTTTGTCCGGCAAAATGCGTAACGTTCTGACAGTTTGCTGTCATTTTACATCACCTGGCAAAGTTCAATACTGAAATGGTTGCCGTTTTTATTTACATTTTATAGCAGTAAGATCGTACAGCATATTAAATAGCAATGAAGAACAAAATGTCCGTCTCAGTGGTGACTTTATTTGTTCCCCGTGTAAACCCCTTTAAAATGGCAAAATATCAAGAGCTTACTGAAAATGAAAGTGTTAGCATTCAAGCATTTCATGATGCCCAATGGACTCACTTTTACGAGTCAGTATAATAAATGTGGAGATACGGCATCAGGTAAGGAGACAACAGCAAGTCCCCGATGGATGTGTCCGCTAGCTCACTGGCTAGCCTGAGTCATGTTGCCCTTTCAAAGGACACGGCCCGAAGACGTGCACTTACATTTACAACATGCGCACACACACAGACACATACGCACGCACACGCTAAGTTTAACAGGAACACAGTGCAAGTGTAAAACCGATGCAAGCGCATCAAAGCTAATGACTTGCATGCATGCTCATGAAACCTTTAGCGTTAAGGTTATACTCGCATTGCTAACAAACCCAAGAGTTATTATTAGTGGATTAGCAACATGAACCCAAATGATTTTAAAGGGTGCATGAGGCAGATGTTTCCACTTTGTGCGAACAGCAACTCTTTAGCAAAGAAAACAATTGTGCTTTAATTATTGTTGTTCGCGTAAACATGGTTGATTTTGTACTACCTTTTCCTACATGTTATGTAAACTACGTAAATAAACACTAAAGTTGCACATCAGTCTCTACTAAGCTCAAGCAAAAAAAAGTGCTTTAAGTCTTATAAACTTTGATATGGTAAATTTTGTTAAAGCATTTTTTAACATGTTATATAAACTAAATAAACACTGAAGTTGCTCAGCAGCCACTAATATGCTCAAGAAAAAAAAACAATTGTACTTTAATTATTATTGATCTCTTTGTTCTGGTTGATTTTGTTCACTTTCAACATTTTATCATTTTATAAATTAATTTCCCACAAAAATTACACAGCAGCCTTGACTATGCCGATGCAAATCAATTGGGCTAGAATTCTTATTGTTTGCTTTGATTTTAATGTGCGTTGTTCAATTTTCAAAATAAAATATTATTAGGTAAAGGGCACAGCAATCTCTAATATGTTCAGTCAAAACTATTGCGTGCTATAATTCTGATTTTGTTTGCCCATTTTCCAAATAGTGTCATTACGTGAACTAAATAAATGCAGAAGTTAGCCATGCTTATGCAAAACTATTTATTTAGCTGTAATTCTTATTAGATGCTTTGATTTTGTTGGCTTTTGCTCTACAACTTTCAGCTTTTGTTTTTATTAGGTAAACTATGTAAATACAGAAATTCTCATCATTTGCTTTGATCTGTAGTTCAACAGCACAGTACACTGACAGCAGTTGTAATATCAAGCAAAGTAGCTATGCTTAATTCTTATTGTTTGCCTTGATCTTATTTTTCCCCACAATTTTCGGCAAACATTTCATAAATGAAATGAATGTAGAAGTGCGCTACACACTATACTCGGAACTATTTCATTTGCACTTGGGCCAAATGATTGTGCTTTACTTCTAATCGTCGAACCATGTTGGCACTGAGAGCACATTCTTGTTGTGCTGCAGTGTTTGTGTGCTGAGCACCTTGATGATGGTCGCCTACTTGCATCAGGCTGCCCAGCGTGAGCGCGTGCATGCAGGAGACGGAGGGTTTTTTTTTATGCAAATGATTGGATTGGACAACGATGAGGACCAATCACAAGCCTTTGATTTATATTGAAGGTAGCAGTCGCATAGCAACCAAGCGCCTCAACATGAACTATGTGGGGGGGAAAACGTTATGTAAAAACAATCCAAATGCATTTAAATAACTGCAAAATAAAAAAAATGACTTCAAAATAAAAACAAAAAACAATGATCATGAAAAATAAACATTTAAAATGTATAATTTAGATATTTGGATCAAATATTTAAGTACAGTCATCGGAGAAGTAAATTTAAATTTAAAACCAGACTAAACAAAAGTAATCATAGCAAATGAAATATTTTATACACAAATGAACCACAATATATAATAATGATCATGAAAATAAATGAATATTAATGAAAATAAAAATGTAACAATAAAAAGACATTGAATAAAAATAACAAAATATTTACATATTAGTTATAGAAATTTAAGAACGATTTGGAATCTAAATTTAGACTAACACAAAATTATAACAATATAGTAATAGATAAAATATTTCATATGCAACAAAAATATTTAATAAATAAATACATGAATAAATACATAGACTAATTAAAAGATAAAAATGGAATTTAGCAATAAGAATTCAATTCAAATGTTAGACTAAAAAATACTTGTATGATTAAATATGATTAAATATATCAAATATATGAATGTAAGAACTAATTTCAAAATGACACAATGAAATCCGGAAAAAACATAACTAAACAAACAAAAATGATCTAAAGCATGGCAAAAATAAAGTAATGATAAAAAAAGAAAAAAATATATAGTACCAATGTAACAAATAAAACAATGTATATAAAATAAAGTTAAAAATGCTATGAAACAAACTGAGAATACATAAAAATCAATAAATTAAGAAAAAAAGAAATAGAAAATCCTGCTTAAAAAAATAATACATTAAAATAAGCAAAAACACGGCAAAACAATTAATAAATAAAAATCTACCAATGGAGTAATGAAAAATAATAAATAAACAGAAATACAATAAAATCAACAAAAAATACAAATAAATAAATTGAAAAAAATACAGAAAAATAAAACAATGGTTAAAAAGTCAAAATAAATTTGAAAATAAATAATACAACACTTAAATAAAGACTAAAATGTCTATGTCTTAGAAATGCTGAAAAATGTTGGCTGTGGGCAAATTCCATACACCACTTCCCTCCCCAAACTAATTGGACAACAATCTTATTCTCCACTTGATGAGCACCCGAGGATGCTCTCCAAAAAGGCGCTCACTTAAATCAACTAAATGCTGAGGAGGAGGAGGAGGAGGAGGATGCACTCGTTTGCCTCACTGACGACAAAGACTGCGAGCTATGCATGGTGTCGTGGATGTGAAGGAATGAAATGATGGATGCAGCCGTTGCCGTGGAAACCAACTTTACCCCCCCCCCCTCCACTCATCCTGTCTCTCCTTGCATCCATCCATACACACATCCATACCATATGGCGCAATGCATTTTTTTTTCCAAGGCACTCACAGCAATTGGTGACAGCGAAGCTGTTGGCCACCTCCAGGTTGTCGATGTGAGGCGTCAGCCGGAACTCGGCCGTGCCGAACTGGACCATGCCTATCCGGAAGGCGCTGTACTCTTGGTCCGCGCCCCTCGGAAAGAGCCCCCCTGTATGGGTGGAAAGACACGCACCAGTCAGTCTTCCTTAAACGCAATGCGCTTCATTTTTGGCGCACATTTTTTTTTCCGTATTGTTTGGGCACACTCACCGATTTGGACGCTGGGTGAGCCTCCGTGCGCGCACCCCCACAAGACGAGGAGGAAGGACACGGAGAAATGTACAATCTGCTGCATGGCCGCGGCGGTCCGCATCTACCGTACACACACTCAGGGAGGGGAGGCAGGAATATTCCAGGAGAGAGACGGACAATTAAGGCGCTAAATCCCACACATCCTTTTTTTTTTTTTTTGGGTGCAGCCGGGCGTGCAATTAACGACGACTAAGGTTGGAGGTGGAAAATAAAAGGGGGGTGACCCCAGTAGTCGAGGAATAAAGGACCCTTAGCGACGGAGCGGCGAGCGCGGCTGATTCCTGCTCCGAGTGCGGCGCTCCTCTCTTAGCATCACCCCCCCTCTCTCTACTCTTCCCTCCCCCCTCCACCTCAAGCCGAGAGCCGAATGCTAATGAGGCGGCGGCCGAAGATTGCCGAAAAGCGAGTCGGCCGTTCAAGTGACGTCAGCGACGCCCCGTGCGCTTCCATGAGCAATGCGCGCAGACAGGGATGTTTCTACTAGCAAACAAGTAATTCATTAAATTGTATTACCATATACAGTATCAGATTTATTAGACATAAATGTTTTGGTCTAAAAGGTCAGGTTTACACTAAAATAATGGCAAATTACCCATGAATGAATTTAGACGTTTTTTTTTTTTTTTAATCTACTTAATCAGAGTTCTAAACTTATGAAACACTTTGACTTGCAATATTTTGAGTATTCATTACAATGCTTCACACACATACACTTACATACATACATATATATATTTATATATATATATTTATATATACATATATATATATATATTTATATATATATATATATATATATACATATATATATTTATACATATATATACATATATGTATACATATATATGTATGTATATATACATATATATGTATATATATATATATATACATATATATATTTATACATATATACATATATGTATACATATATATATATATGTATATATATACACATATATATATATATACATATATATGTATATATATATATATATATATACAGGGAGAGAGAGACAGAATTTATGTATCTGTCTGATGCCAACGCTCTTTTTTTGTTTTTTTCTCTCCTGTCTGATGTAGTGGAAGAACAAAATGCTAGCCTAATCATGCCTGCATTGTAATAGATCAAAACTTTGTGATTTACTGAGAAAATGAATTGATATACAGTAAATGAACTCTCAACCATTATAGCTTTGCTTTTATGCCGATGTTTTGGTTTTTGTTTGCCTGTTCCTGTCTGATGCCACTTATTCCTGTCCTTTCCCTCCAGTGTGATGCCGTATAGAGAAAAATGCAAAATGATTATTTCTCTCCACGTTTCTGTCCCCCCATCAATATCTATACTAACATAGACCATGTTAGGGTGTCCTTCAGCACCATGGACAGCAGATAATTTTTCCTCACATGAGTCCAGTAAAGGAAATTTACCAAGGAACAATTTACCCGGATGTCCGGTAGAAAAAAGACACAAGAAAGATTAACTTATAAAGCTAGAAATGGATGAGTAAGTATAGGAAGACTGTTTCAGCTCGAAGCATGGAGGTGTTATGAATACATAACAGTCAAGTTGCAATGTCAAGCATCCCCTGACACGTGGGGGGTTGAGTTCTTCAAACCAGCAGGGATATGTCCCTGGGTCAGCGCTTGTCAATTGAACATTCGATAAATATGTGACCATTTTATTTAAATATTTATGGAGAGAGAAAAAAAATCAACTGATCTTGATTGCAAACGTAATAGGCAGAAGAAACCAATGTAGGGAAGGAAATATGTGAAAGTAGAAGCACTGCAAAGATTAAACGGTAAATGTGCGATTATGAGAAACTGCCTTCATACTTGTCGTTAGAAGGAAGGGCAAGGTTAGTCCTGTATGGTTCATGAAAATTTATGACACAACTAAAACAAAAATCGTTAACCAAGTAAAATTAAAACAAGAGTGCGTTAAAAAACACAAACTAACTGAAAATACATTTTACGTTTATAAAACTAACAATAATTATAGCAAAAATGTCCAACGTTTACATTCTTGTCAATTAACTTCATAGATGAGCTTTTGCGATTTACGGTATTATAGAAGAAAGCAGGTCAGGCAGTCAGTCATTTTGGAATTTTATTTTACTTTATTACCATTACTTAGTGACATTTTTTTTTTTTTAAAGCCGCATTGGGGAACTTTCAGTTTTCGTTGATTATGGCAGCGCCGTATGGACAAAAGCGGTAGTGTTTTACCTGAAGTCGAACACGTTTCCCATGAGCGCCAGCGCAAAGTGTCGTAAAATCCTGAGCGCTCACTCGACTGCAGGTGGATTGAATGACTTTTGTTTTCAGTGGATGTGTGAAGAATGAAGCAATGAGGTAATGAATCTAATTGTATCTAAAGAATATAATCTAACCATGTTGAAAAGGAACGTTTAACTTTGGTTTTGGACCGTATTACCCCACTGAGCCCCTCCCACTCTCACCTTACTCCGAATTGCTTGAGTACCAATTGTTTCATCTACTCGTAACGCTATTCCCGTTGCACGCGGGTTTTGTTTTATTGATTTATCAGCACGCGACACGGTTTGACTTGTTTTGCAATCACTGTAGTTAACTCAACAAAAAACACAAGAATCACATTTTTTTTCTGAAACTATTACATAATCATCAGAAACAGTTGTCACGCACACAAAACGACACGATATAACCACAATGATGATGCAGGGTTTCCCCCAGTGCAACATAAGTTTGGCGGGCCCCGCCTCTGGGTAGCGGCTTCATGCAGCCGTCGGAGCGCTTGGACGCTGAAGTGTGACGAACGAGCCGTGCATTCCTTTTTACCATCGCTTCTGGATACTATAATCGTGTGCATTTGATTGACATTGGATTACAGTAAAAATGGACGAGTTCGACAGACTTTTTACCGCACTTTCCACATCCCGGATGAGATAGCGGAACCTGCGTGGATTGTTGTCTGGTCTGACAGGCACCGCGGGCAATGGAGGCAATGTAAACAAAAGCAGGGCTGCCGAGATGGGCTAACTAACAACAACTTATCGCACGTTTGTTGGAATACAAACGGCCACGGCTCG
Organism: Filicampus tigris; assembly: GCF_054856515.1. Classification (NCBI taxonomy): domain Eukaryota; kingdom Metazoa; phylum Chordata; class Actinopteri; order Syngnathiformes; family Syngnathidae; genus Filicampus; species Filicampus tigris. Next base: position 13,869,640 of record NC_141218.1, read on the forward strand.
CTGAAGTGCCGCTATGGTAATTGATATTTTGAATCATCTGTTTTATTTGGTCATTGAAAATGTTTTCACAGGAAAATGACTATTAGCACTAATGTAAATACAGTACACCGATGAAAATGAAATATCTATTATGAAGCCGGTCGGTTTCTCTACCTTAGGCTAAGCAGATTTTCTGGGGGGGAAACCTGCAGTATAGCTGATCTTTCCACAGTAATTTCCTTTACATTTTACTCAAACAGTCATTGTTTTTTCTTTACTTTTGAGTTTGTTGCGTGGCTGGTCGTGTTAGTGGGGAACAGCGAACTACCAAGCTGATGGCTATTTATTACTAGCATGCAATTATCCGATAGATAAAATGAGCATTATCATTTTGATTTGAGCATGGAAAGCTACTTACTTGTCCAGCAGGAGCAGAGCCAAGGCTGCGTCGGTCGGAAATCCCTCGTCGTATTTGATCTCATGCCAACGAGTGAAAGCCGGGCCAGTGCTTACCCTTGATCGTCCTTTTATCCGGGTAGGCTCCCTTTCTTTCTCTCAGACAAAACTTTTTCTTTCTTTGGTTGTTTTGCAGCTTCTGCCTTGACACCAGCAATCGCACGTAGACGTTAGAATAGACTACGGTCTTTGTAACGAATGGGGAAAGGGGGAAGTGATGTATGCTGTTAAGCAGTCAGCACATTGGCATTTTTTTGTTGTGTGACAAGGTTCCTACCACCCTCCTCAAAGTTGCTTAGTGCCATTAAATGAAATGCAGACCCCCGCAGGACATGACAAGCGTACAATTCAAGCAGTTGTAAGCCGATGTTTCATCAGAAGAGTTATGAAAATATTTTATTAAGGCCAAAAACTTACCTAATGTTGCTTTAAATCGACAGATACTCCCTAAGAAAAAGCTAAAACTAATACAAAAAGGAAAATGAAAACTAATAAAGAATAACAAACCCGCTCTATAAACTAATTAAAACTGAATAAAAAAAAATAGACTAATGAAAACCCCAAACTATTAGAAATCCTGATCAGAAGATGAAAAAGAAAGCAAAAGGGGATGTAAGAAAAATGTTAGAAAAGGACTGACGGAAAGGTGAAAAAAGAAAAACGCTAAGAACCAAGTAAAGGGGTAAACAACAACACAGAAAGGAAAGAAAAAGTAAAAAGACTGATAAAAATAAAATAAAAAGGAAGAAAAGTCAAAGGGAAACCAGTAAAAGTAACTTTGAAAAGTGGGAGAAAACAAAAGACAGATAAGTGAAAATAGGAGAAAAAGAAACAAAAGGGAAAAGGACAAGGAAATGAGGGAAAAAACTAAAAAGCACCTACTTTGTCTTTACGTAAATCCATGTGCTTACTGCTTTTTGTACTATACTGCGGTCATCGTGGCTTGAGACTTCAGCTGATGACGTGCTGCCCACCACGGGCTGCATCCTGGCCTCCTGCTGGGCGGCGGCCTGGTAAGAGGTCGTGTCGGATTAGTACTTGCCCTGTGTGATATAGGTTAGCGCGCTATGACGCCACACGCACACACACACGCACACACTCTTGGATAGGTACAAGAGTGCACCCCCACACGCGCCCACTGGAGAAGCATCAAAGGATGTCAGTGTCTATTACACAGGTCTCTTCGTACAGCAACCCGGCGACATACTTAAATGAAGCCTCCCGTCTCTTTGCTATGTGGCCTCTCGGGGTGGATTTTTTGACATGGTGTCTGACGACTGTTAACCAGAGATGGGAAATCCAGGTCCAGAAAGTAAAAATCCTGCCACAGTTTGGCTTTAGCCACAGGTGCTTCTACTCATCTGGCATGTCTGCTGTTAACGAAATGTTAAGTCAGCATTATAATCGGTCAGAATTTTGAAATAAATATTGCAAAGAAGTGGAAAGAAAAAACCGACTGTATAAGATGAGAAACCTTGGAATGTTACCCATGTTAGCAAAGAACCATTTTTTCACTTTTGCAGATCTGTCTGTCAGATCAATGACATTATTGATCGATCGTCAAATTATGACATTACAACCAATCACGATATTGCATAAAAATGCAATATCAGCCGATCCGATCTATGTAAAGTCTAATTACAATTGCTTAAAAGACAAATTGATTGTTAAAGATTTAGGGATTGCTTGGAAGTAAGAGGCAAAATAGAGTGCAGGATTTGGCTATGACCAGCAGAGGCGCTATTAGTCTGATGAATTTTCCCCAAACCGAAATGAAACGTATTCCAGTCATCTCGACTAAACATTCATCTTGTTTTGATGCTGACCACAAAGTGGCCGCCAAAGCCATTCAAATCAAATCAATCACTAAAACAGCCTTTTACCAGCTGAAAAACATTTCCAGACGTGAGGGTTGCATGCTCCAAGCAGACCAGGAGAAACTCATCCATGCTTTTATCTCCAACGACTCACGAATTCAAAATTTTTGCCATAATCCAAAGGAAAATTCACCTGGTAGCCATCCCTGATAAAACACTGGAACTGAAATATAAGTTTAGAACATTCTGAGACTGTACCAACTCATTAAAGATAAACATGTTAAAACACCAGGGAGTTCCTTTTAGTTGTGGGAAAAAACTTTTCGTTTTCCTTTTCGGTGTCCCATCAATGATAAGCATCCCAACGACTTTTGGTGTGCATCACGTAACGTGAAAAGTCGTCTTTTTATTGAGTTTTTGCTTGCAACCCGCATACACAGGTGGAAAACATCACAGTGGAGGGGCGGCAGGGGGGCCTGTCACTCAGGAGCAAAAATTATGGGAAACCCCCACCTGAAAAATGTCGTTTAAAATGCCTACTTAGATATTATAGATTTATATGTTCACACATGCATGCGTTTCCCGGCTTTAAAAAACATGCAACATAATAACGGAACGTTCCGCATGGCGTGTTGAAAATCAAAGAAATAGGATCATGATAAATAGAAGCTATGTACATATTCTATATATAATATACTGTGTATATATATATATAAATATATAGATATATATTTATATATCAGACAGGGGTGGGCAAACTTTGTAGCTCAAGGGCCACATTTGATTTTCAAAAAAGGCAGATGGGCACAGATAAGATGAATAAAGTACGAAAAAAATGATTTCATGTGTATGGAAATATGAAAAATTGTTCATTTGTAATGATAAAATAATTGTTTTCATTTTGTAAATTTTATTCATGGTTGAATTATTAGCTAATAAATGTAAACAATGTGAATTTCCAATTCACCTTCTAATAATAATAGTGCATCTGTTTTATATACAAATCAATTCACCAATAAAATATAAGAAATTTGATGTTAAATGTGACATTGTGAATTGAAAATAAAATGTCATTTTTTGATTTACAATTAATTTAACAAACAAATTATCGGTATTCAATAAAATAAATATATACAATTTAATAGGAGAAAAATACTCTACAGCACGGAGAAAGTTTTAGATATATATATATATATATATATATATATATATATATATAAATTTCCACAAAAAAATTAAGAAAGCTTGTCTTGTAGTGTTGAGTTTAGACTTGTGTGGGGCAGAGGGTATAATTTGCTCAGTTTTGGAATAAGGCGCGACATGACATGAAATGTGGAACAATGAAGTGTTGTGAATATTTTCCAAATGCACTGTAAATAATCTGTGGGCCAGATTTTAAAATTTAGCAGGCCCCATATGTGACCCCAGGCCCATACTTTGCCCACCCCTGAGATAAGTAAGCTCTTTTTATAGAAGTGTGCATTTGGCAAAGCTGTTGGCAAATCATCAGTAGTGATGATAAATAACATTTAGATAAGATAAATAGATTATATAGCTTTAGCTCTGTATGGGTGGGATTACGGGAGGAAGCACCGATTTTTTTCTTTTTTTCTTTTTGAGTTGGATGTCCGGGGTGTCGGCGATCACAAATAACAGGACCAGTAGATGACATTGAAGAAGAGAAAGGAGAAAGGGAAGAGGGCCCGGGCATACAGGTCCACGCGCTTGGCGGCCGACGGGATGACGGGCTTGGGGGGCGGTGGCTTCTTGTTGTTCTTGGCCTGCGATTTGCCGCCGCCGCCGGCCGTGTCAATGGGCTTGCCATAGCAGTCAAAGTTCGACAGCTCAAAGTCCCGCGGGAGCGAGCCCACGATGCTGAAGTCATTGGTGCGCAGGTCCGACTTGGAGGTGCACACCTTCTTGCAACGCGTCTCCGCCACCTGCAACCACAAACTGGTGTCAACATTCGTTAACAAATCAGCCACTGAGAACTACACTGGGCTAACTCCATTTTTATCTTTTTCTTTTTAGTTAAGTGCATAAATGAATTTAGGAAAGGGATCTTTTAGAGGAATACTGGCAATTCAAATTGACTATTGCAATGTAGTGGAACACAATCTTCAAATCGCAAAGGATGCAATTTGGGAGAAAAAAAAATTCTGATATTATTTACTGTAAGAGAGGTTAAATTATTGCTTGACTTTGTTAAAAAATATATGGGAAGAGGATGTTGAAAAAATTATCGCACATTAATTCCCAATCAGCAATATTCCCCCCCCCAAAAATTGCAATTACATTATTTTTCAAAATTAGTGTTTGAAAAATGTTGAAAAATTTACAAAATATGACAAAATTGTAGTGACCCGCCATTGACCTGCTGCCATTACTTTCAGGTCACTCTCCTGCAAAATGTAGTTAGCGCACGCTAGTTCTCAGTGGATAAAATAACAGAATGCATGTGCCTTCTTGGAAAATTGTCATAACGGTTAGGGTTACAATTTTTCCACCTGTGACTTTCAGACAGGGTTCGAGTCCAAAGTGTACCATCACCGTGTGCACGTTCAAGCACAGCGGGGGAAGCTAGTCTTAAAGAAGGAAGGTTTGGGGGGGAATCGGGTAATAAACTAAAGGGAAACCTTCACTGATATACTGTATAGTTAAGAGTTGTATTGAATTCCATTTTATATGTTAATAAACATAATGCATTTTAAAAATGTGTTTTTATGTATTTGTATATTTCTAAACTAAATCAGTATTCAATATTTTATTTTTATTTTAAAATGTATTTTTAAGCATTTTTTGTTCCATTTTTTCATTTATATTTAGTTTGCATTTATTTTTTAAAATATTTTTCATGAATTTGTAATGTATTTTTACTCATCAATACTTTTTTTCAGGCATTCTTTTAATTATATTTCTTTAGAATTTTACTTTAATGCATTTTCAAAAAAATCTGTTCATGTATTTCTTATGTATGCACTTTTTTTTACCGGATTTTAATTTGTTATGCATTTGTATTTATTTTTAATTAAAATTCATGCATTCTTTTATTATTACCTATTTAGAATTTGATTTTTGAGTCTGCTTTGGTTTTTATATTCAAGTGTTTTACTTTAAATTTGATTAAATATCCTTGTTTTACCTTTATGCATTTTTAAATGTATTGCTAATTTGATTTTAATGCACTTTTTAAAACATGTTTTGGATTGGGATTTAGTTTATTCGGATGCATATTTCATTCCTAAACTATATTTCATACATTTATAAATTCATTTTAATTTTATTTTCATGCATTTATTTGATTCTGACATTATATTATGATTAAGCGTCCACACCGCTTTTGCTTTGTGCATTCACAAAATTAGTCTACAGCGAAAGGGGCTTTATCAGGTTGCACCGGCAAACTTGATGTCTTCTTGACATTCATCACATGCAAGTAGAGATGGGAATTAAAATGACCTTTAGACACTTGTCCCTTCTTATAAGCAACAATAAGCACCAAGCAGTTTGTTGAAATATTGCCTTAAACTGGGCGAAGGGCAGAGCCTTGAGGAACTCCATTCATGTACACTTACGGCAGTGACGTTGTGGCCAGTGAAATTTCGAACAGTGTGGAACTGGCCATTTTTGTTCATGGTATTTCTTCACCGTTAGGATGTGGACCTCCATTAAGGCCCACGGGGTGAACAGCTTCCAGAATCCATTGAACTCATCTGAGTTTCATGATGTGGATTTGCTTTCGACAAGCATTGCTCATTAAAGCACAATGCAAGTGGTGTAATCCTCCACAAAGAAGACTAAGGCAGACTCCAGAGGAGCAATCGTTTCTATTAGCACACAACCGGATGGATAAATGACCAGTTGTCAGTCACAATTGAGTCCCACAGAGTGCATAGATTTTTTTGGGATACTTTACATTTGACTGTTTTGCATTCAGATTACATCTATGGCACTTGAAACAAATCCTCATTCTAACATATAAGCTTTGCTTGAAACCCTAACCCCGGCTTTAAATGCTAAATGCGGCTTTATGGCCTTAAAACAGTAACCCTTTGTTGACACCCCAACCCAGGTTTGAAACCGTCATTACAAAAACAAATTTGAGACCCGAGAGGCTTGAAACCCTAAATTTGAAGTCAAAACCTTTAAGAGTCTAATTTGGAACCATTGCTTGTAACCCTAAACTTGGCTAGAACAGGTGTGATTTCAACACTTTACTTTAAAATTTAACATTTGTTGAAACCCTTACCCAACCTTGGCTTAAACCACTAACTCAACCCCTACTTTGAAGGCCTGACTGCAAAACGCCTGTTTTGCATGTGAATTCCTAATCTGCCCGACTAACGGCGCCGACTCGTATGATCGGATGGTAGCATGTTGCACTGACATGCAAGGTGCTGACATGGAGTGGCGTCCCCCCGGTGCCGTTGACGGTGTTGTTCCTGGCAGTGGCGTTGACGGCGCCCTTGCCCGCTGCCTTCTCCTTGGACGCCATCTTGGCCTTCTCGGCCTCGATGCGCTTGGGGCTGTTGAGCATGACCTGCACCACGGCGTACTCCACCAGCGAGGCGAAGCCAAACAGCAGGCAGGCGATCAGCCAGATGTCAATGGCCTTCACGTACGACACCTTGGGAAGCTCCGAAGCCAATGACGTGCACTCGGACGACAGCGACAGCACTGACAGGATGCCTGCGGGCGGGGAAAAAAAACACGGGACGGCGCACTTAGGTGGTGACTTTTGCATTGAAACCCAAACCTAGACTTAAAACCCTAATAGCGCTATGACAAACCCAAACCCTGGCTAAAACTATTTCTGAAATAGTAACTCCAACGCATACATGAAACCTTAATTTTAACCATTATCTAGACTTGAAACATCATTTCACGTCTGGATTAAACCCAAGTGCAGAGTCTGGCGACAACACACAGACGGCAAAGAAGACTACAGGATAATGCTCGCAGGGTGCGATAATTATGAATGTTCCATACAGGTCAAAAGTGTGGCTGCATTTCATAAAAAAAAGGACCAAGCTGCTCAGTGCAACACATCAAAAAATTAAACCCGTGCAAAAGAGGTTAACCAGACTTGAAACCCGAACCCAGATTTGAAACCCTCATTTGGCACCGTAACCCAGATTTGAAAATCTAATTTGAAACCCTAACCCACATTTGAAACCCTCATTTGATACCCTAACCCAGATTTGAAATCCTAACCCAAACTTGAAACATTAATCCTGGTTTGAAACCCTAATTTGAAACTCCAACACATATTTGAAACCTTAAATGTAAACCATAACGCAGACTTGAAACCCCCACAATCCTGGTTCGGAACCCTTGTTTAAAATAGTAACTTTGGTTCGAAATCGTTATTTCAAACCCTAACCCAGATTTGAAGCACTAACTTCAAACTCTAAGACAGACTGTAAACCCAAACCCTCATCCGAAATATTATCCTTGGCTTCAAACCTTAATTTAACACACAAACCCTAGCTCTGTAAACTGAATTTGGCTTTTGTAAATTTGGTTTGTGTGAGCAGCACAGCAATGCACTCTCATGATTGTTCCTCTACTAGGACGCATGATAGCCTCAAATGACCTGCAAAATTCTTTGTTGGTGATAGCCCACCAAATTGCAGCAAAGGTGGCCATTTTAACCCCCATTAACCAGAGTTACTCCCCTTCCATTATCAGAATGTTTCTGCAGGGACGCAATAAATACATACAGTATGCGCACCCCCCTCATTACAGGAGGTTGTTTTAATCACACTGCCATCTTTTTTTCCATGCGCTTACAGCAGGTGGCTACAGTCCCTTAGTGCCCAAGCACAACTTTGGACTATTAAACACACCCACACACACACACACACACGTGCGCGGGAAGAAATGAGAGCGGCGGCACACACCTGAGTGTTGAGTGACCTGCAGTGATCCCATTTAGAGAGGAGTGACGAGGGCGCGTCCATGCGGAGTGGAGGTGATGATGACATGAGGGAGGTGATGATGGACGACTGGAAGCAGGATGGAGGACACGCACGACAGTATAAGTCACGCACTACTACATACACGCCTCTGATGAAAACCTTACTTTCAAGGAGTTTGAAACCCAATCCCTGGCTCGAAACACTAACTACGGTTTGAACCCCGATTTTGAAACCTTAACCAAGGAATCTAGATTTGAAACGCTAACGCAGATTTGGGACTCTTAATTTGAAATCCTAACCTTGACCCCAACCCTGGCTGGAAACCATAACTCTGGTTTGAAACCTCAACCCCAATTTGAAACTACGACCCTGTAAAACCCTAACCCCGGCTGGAATGTTCATTTAAAACCCTACTTTGAAATCCAAACCCAGGCCTGAAACCCTAATTTGAAAGACAAACTCGGGTTTCTAATAATAAACTTTAAAACCAACCTACACACATTTACTGAAAACCTTTCTTTGAAATATTAATCATAGCTAGAAACCACACCCCTGTATTGAAACCCTTGTTTGAAATCTTACCTCGGGCTTGAAGTTGTTCCTGTCTTGGAATCTTGATTTGTTTGACAACCTAATCTTAGTTTACAATCCTAATTTGAAACCAGGGATGGGCGAGATCAGATCTTATTTTTGAAGTGTTGGGTACTAATGGATGAAGCCGATACCAGCCACAAATACTTAAAGTAATATTAGTTGGTGATATACTGCAGCAGTTAGACACACAATTGTCATCGACATCAGAAAGAAAGATCTTTGTTCAAATAATTTTGGGATAAATGACATTTTATACTGTATATCAAAAGCACTTGAAGTATCGGTAGTCGGTATCTGTGAGTACTATAAGAGTGAAGACTCATATTGGTATCGGTCTGAAAAAAGTAGTATCAAACATCCTTATTTGAAACCATAACCCTAGATTGAAACCCCAACTTGAAGCCATAAACTTGGCATCCATCCCTAATTTGAAACCCTAACCTTTGCTTATCGTGAACTAGACAATGCTGCGCTGCAGCTGCTGTTATCTTTTCAAGAATTCACCTGCCCCCGAATGTGTGTACGTAGTCCTTGGCCCGCTTCGCTTTGTGAAGGACTTCAATCCCATCTGTCAAGCACATCTGTTATGTATTGATCGATGGCATCCAGAGGCATGCATGCCTGCTAGATAAAGTCCTTCACGCTGTCCAGGTGATTGATGGCGTGATGGCGGCCGTAAAAATAATAATGGAAAAAAAAAAAAAAATCTATGATCCGCCAAAACATACAACCCCAACCTGCCCCCCGAGTGCTTTCTATTTAGTACACAGTGGGCTTTCACACCCGATTACCTGACTACCACAATGGTAGCATTCTTGACAACCTCTGACTGTTCCCGCTGGGATATTTGTACATATTTTGTCAAGCGCAGGTGGGACAGTGCACGACCTGGGAATATAGCCGCCTTACCCAACGGCACTCTGGCGGCGCTGGCGTCGGGGTTGATCCAGAAGGAGAGCCAGGAGAGCACCACAATGAGCAGCGTGGGCGCGTAGACGCCCATCATGTAGAAGCCCACCTGTCGCCGCAGGGTGAAGATGACCTCCACGCACGTGTAGTAGCCTGCCGGAACCAACAAGTCAACATTATTGTTTCGTTCTGACCATCTGAACAAGCGTTTTGAACTTAATGGGACCCGTAGTGGATGATTAAACACAAAATGTTTTTTTTTTCTATTTGACAAAAAAATTAGGATTGTTTAAGGTTGGGGCTGTAAAGCATTCATTTCAATTGATTAATAAAAGAATAAATAGTGCAGTTAATCAGACTTTTCTATTCAACAAGTAACGTGTACACATCCTTCATATTGTCGCTGTCGGCTGGAATGCTCATAGTGTTAAAATGGCAACTTTACAGGAGGTTAAAAAAAAACAAGCCTGCTTGTTTGAGTTCCCAGGCACCGCTTCGTTCAAATTGGATTATACCATATATTGCTATTGCACACTCATCTCCACATATTACTACCTAAAAAATACATTCAATCGTTAATTTAATGCTTGCATTGATTAAAAGCGTACAATGTTGCGTTCAAGAGTTGCAGTCTATATGTGCATTTGATATTTGAACCAATTTAAATTGGCTGAAATTGCTAAAAAATTACAGACGAAGTAGGGACAGACCATTAGAATCGATTTGTGAAAAAAAATGAATTCTACCATATTTGGGCATATGCTTTCCGCCGGACAGCACCGAACGATATGTAGTGCTACACCTCCCTCAAACTCTCACTTGCTCAACCACTAAAACAATTACAGGCTTAGGGGAGGGACTTTGAAGTGTTAAATCAGTGATTCCCAAAAGTGTGGTACTGGAACAAATAGTATGAGGAGTCCCTTTAGTGGTACCCGAATCAATCCTTCAGTTGTATTTACCTTTTTTAGTACAAGATTTGCATTTCATCTTTACAAACTATGTTTTTCATTTTATTAGGCACTATTGTCACGTAACTTTTATGCAAAATAATTGAGTCATGATTGAAGCGGCATGTTAATGTTCACAAGTCAAAAGTGTGGAGGTTTGGGGATTTTTTTTTTTTTTTAGTTTGTCGAAGTTGGTAGTCGGACACACTAGCCTGTTTAAAGCCTGTTTAAAATGATAGTGGGACCAGCCTACAGGCAATTACTATTTGGTCCGGCCGGACAAAATGGCGGATAAACGGACGGTGGAAGGGTACCCCGGCAATAGGCAGAAGGCGATAAGCGGACCGTGAATTTTTGGTAAAATGCCCAGCTCTGATTATTATTATTATTATCATTATTATTATTGAAGCCAGGACAGATTTTAATTTCATTTTGCTCAATTAAAGAAAAAAAATGGCACATTTAATCACACCTACTGTTCAACATGATGTATCACTTTTTAATATCTCTCTCTTGCTCATTCCTTTCAAATGTTATCATTACTGCCAGGACCTAAACAACGTCATTAAAGAAAAAATGATGTGATTTAACCACATAAATTTGAAAAATGAGCAAGGCTTGATCCTAATACTTGAGCAAAATACCGGTTGCACGTTTTTGGCATTTTGTGACTTCTTCCCTGGAATTATAGCGAAATAGAGACCTTGTATTGGAATAATAACACATGATCAGGCATTGCGTAGGATGTATGCTCTCCGTTTTTTGGACTATGAATACCTACAAACGAAGGCGCCGCCATGTCTAGCCTCTTTCATGTTCTCTGAAGTGTTAGTCCAAAGGGACGTTTGATGTAATACATGAGCGTGAATCTCAAATGAGCCTTGCGCTCCCGCCTGTCTCAAAGCGCACAGGCAATCTTTGTGTCTGGCCTTGTTGCCGTGGCAACCCGAACCCACTGCACTGACAACACAACAGCGGTACCTGTCCCTGCGTAGAACTTGGTGCAGTTGCCATAGTCTATGTCTTCCTGTCGGATGTCAAACTGGGGTAAGGCGATGGCGTCCATCTGCACCGGGTCGCCTGTCTGCCACATGAACTGCAGGTCGTCCGTGGTGTAGCCGACTGGAGTGACACACAAAATGTACACCTGATTTAGTTGGTATGACCATTTTTTTTTGTGGGGGAGGGGGGGGACTCACAGCTTTCCAGTTGCATTTTACACCTCTGGGTGTCCATGGGAAACAACGTCAGGTCTAGGGGACAGGACAGAGTGACGGACAACCTGCGGGTTGGAGGAAGACATTTTTAATGCCGTCTCACTTGCGCCTAAGCAGGGGACTCATTTGTGAGAGATTAATAGCGAGCACATTCTAGATCAACAAACTATGAAATTACAGCCGCACATGATTACAACCTGTCTGCAGACGCCTTGGGGAAATTATCTAACTACCTTATTGCTTTGCTTTTTAGATTTTGCAAGGGTAATTGTGCACTACCACACTGTCAAGTCGACTCATTGGCCAAACAGATCCAATGCAAAAATAATCGTTAAACCTGCAAGCGGTGAAAAATGGCCCCCCTGTATTAGGGCGAATCCTCAAAATGGTCGTTTGAGGCTGTGTTGCACCCACGTTGGGCATAGGCAAAAAAGCTTCACAATTTAGCCTCCCGCATCTGAGTCGGATGCCTGCTTCTGATTGGGATTCATTTGGACCAATTCCCTAGTAGGAGTTGGCCAAAGTACGCGGCCTGGAATTCACCAATAATTGCTGCTTCAAACCAAAGAAAAAAATTCCCTGTGCAATTTCAGGCATGGCATGTTAATTCGTTCACGTCCAGCTATGAAAGAAACATCTAGCCAATTTCACGTCGATCAGCGAAACATGACATTCCATTCTTTATAACTATTCAACTGAAATAATACCTCATACTGATGAGCACGTCACCGTTGCGGAAGATGAACAGGAGGATGTTCTCCTGCGTGACGTCGTGGAAGTTGGCGCTCTTCTCGTTGGCGAAGAACAGGTCGGGCTTCCAGAGGCATTTGAACATCTTGGGGTCCACGGTCAGCGAGTCGGACTTGAAGTCCTGCGGCAGTTTGAGCCGCGGGTCGTTCCAGCGCTGCCGTAGGAAGATGTTGACTCGGTAGTCCTGCGGATTATTTTAAGTAACTTCTGGTTATTTCTAATGTGCGTGATGGAAGTTGTAATAACTGGCATGAGGAGCAATTGCAATAATTACACAACATTTACCAGAGGATTTTATTGACTGCGGGTTATTTCATGATTTACCGGTCTATTGTGCAAGGTGGTAGTTATCAAGTACATTTGCCAAGAAGAGCTACCGCATTATTTGACAGTGTTCCAGGGGTTTTGGGCAGAACATTAAAATGACGATTGACCAAAAGTAGTGCAGACCTTTGGAAAGAAGATGTTGAAATATTGCTGAAACAAAGAGTGCGAGTGGTGGTATGCATGGTGAGCAGGGAGTGGAGATAAGAGTGCGACCTTATCAATGAGTGTTTTATACAGTAGATGGGCAGAGACCAAGGAATCAAGCGAGGGACAATTTTTCATTCTTACAAGTTCGAAGTGCAACAATTTATCTAAGAATTATCTTTGATAATCGATTAATCACATTTTGGGTGATTTTCTGATGGATTTGACAGAGCAAACCCATAATTGAATCAGAATTAATTTACATTTGTCCAATTTGAAATAATGCCCCGTTCTTAAGTAAAGGGATGAAATTAAAACTTGAAATCAAAAATGGTAATCCGATTCATCCATTAATTGACAAAATAATCGACAGACTAATTGATTATTAATATAAAACAGGTCAACAAATATTCACTTTTTCAATCAGTTAGTCAAGCAAACCTTTCTACATTATTTTTTTTGTGCTGATTCCGAATCTGCTCTTGTTTTTTTCTGTAGCACATCAGGTTTTCATAATAATAATGATAAAAATAATATAATATCAATAAAATCATATGTCATATTTACGAACTAGGGGTTAGGTTCAGCAACAGGTGGGATCTTTTTATTAAATGTCATGTAGCTATAAATCACAACGCATGGTAAAATCCATATCGCACAAGCTTTTATAGGCCAAACTTAACATAAAAAAAATGAAAATATCTCTGAAAACCTGATGTGTTAGAAAAAAACTTTTAAATGAGCGTCAAAAAAAGGTTTAGGGACACATAAGGCCATCTCTTGATTACAATTTGACCAGTGTAATCATTATGTACTCTACTTCGACTGCGTGAAGTGGCAGGTACCACGAATAACTGGCAAGTAACAATCACACTGCAATAAATGCCCTCAAATGCCTCGTGGACACAAACATTTCAAACTAAGCTCACCTGCTGTCGAGCAACGAGCGACCGCCGTGGCCACAGTTTCCTACATGTGTTCTTCATGGAAGCATGCATAGGTTATCTGATGTGAAGTTAACCCCGCACAGACACACATACACACCCACACACACACACACCGCTGACTTCATAGAAGCCCTGCAGCTGCACACCAGACGGCCTCTTCACATGCACACACATAACCCCTAACAAGCTGGACTAACTCGGTTCTGTCCTTCCTGCTGCGGGCCAGCGCTACTACCAGGGGAACCCACACACACACACACACACACACACACACACGCACATACACAGATTAGGACGACAATCTGCTCATGTTTGGCCCGTTAAGAGTTATCGTGAATTGATTGAAAGTGACAGGAGCTCCAAACACGCAAGACCGTCTTGGACCTCTCAAGGCTGGTTCGACCTCCCGTGGATCCAAAATGGAGTATTGTGTGTATTGCGCCACGTGTTGCTCTGGCATAAACTTGACAGGCTGGATGAACAATCAGAAGAATTTTGGACCAGGGAGTCATGTTTTTCTTTGATGTGTGTTTAGTGATTTAAAAAAAAAAAAAAAATTATACTCTGATCAATTTTCACCTGCCCTATTTAAGTCAACCGGCGGGGATTATTTAGCTCTGTCAGCCAATCATCTTCTCTGATGCCCTTGCGTCCCGCCCAGCTGTCTCTCATCACCGCAATTAGTCTGTTTAGTTCCTCGGCTTGTCAGGTCTTTGTTGTGCGCTTGTTATAAGTAGTGTCGTTTCATTTTTTTGAGAGAGAAAACAGGGAATAAAGACTACTTTGTTTCGGCATAAGGCACAAAACCGCTTCAAAGCGTTGAGTCAGCGTGCCAATACTGTAAGTATGTTTCTCCTTTAGAGAGATTTCAAAGGCATGCTGTCATTTCTTCGGGTCCACTCAGGGGCTGCTCTGACACACCTTTCGCCTTTGTACAAGGGAGCAAGCCGTGGAACACAATCTTTTCTTTGGCTCGGAGTCAAGCTTCCCTTCTGGAGGGATTTAACACAGCCAGCAAATCGCAAAATTGAGGCAAAGAAAAACAATAGCCACAGCGTCGAATTAGTCATCCTTGGAGCGAAAAATAGATGTGCTAACGGCAGCATGGGGGGTGTGAATGATGGAAAGATGGGTTGTCGTGACATTGCGGACCCAATAGAGGCAAGCGAGGGGGAGGGGGTGGAAGTCTCACATTTTGAGGGTTCCGGACTCTTTTTATTGAACTCCATTTTCGTACCTTTTGAAGGTAGCGTAATAAGAGGCGGGATGCAACCTACGTGTTAAGAGTTTTCTGTCGCTGCGTGAAAGCGCACTCAGCTGTGGCAAAATCCCCATGGATGAACGTCCCTGCCCCCCCCTGTCGTCATGGTAACAAAAGCCTATAAAGTATAGAAGTGCCATGCGAAACAAGGTAAAACCGTTCCGTGACTATGCTCGTCAGTTAAAACTAGGGCCCAACTATTTAAGCCGCTTGCCGATTAAATTGGCGTTTTTTTTTGTTTTTTTTAAATGGTAGATTTGATGCAAATTGATTTTTGGGTTGTTTCTTTGTTTTTTTACACATTAACACATTACAACATAAGATAAAGGTAATGAATGATAAAAAAAAAAAATCTGCCATTTTTTTCTCTGTTGTAAAGTTTAAAAAATAATAAAGCACAACAAAGTATTGTAAAACAGTACCATTTCCTGATTAGAATGCATTGCTTTATTGTTGTAAGGATTTTTTTTAATTAATTGTTTTTTTTAGAATTTTATTCTGCCAAATATCGGAGTTGGCATCGACCTCCCAAAAATCCATATAATAAAAATCTGTCTAACACTGCATACTCACTTGTTCAGTTAGCCGGTCAATGGTGTTTCCATCAGCATAAAGTTAGCGGACTTAAAACGTACTTCTCTTTGTTTTAAATTTAGTTTAACAGTAAATTTCAACTGGGAGTGGCAAACAGCTTGAATCCTCTTTTGAGGACTTGCTCTCTAATCACACTATATCTGTCAAACAGCTGCTTTTCGTGAAGTGAGTGGAGTAGCTGCCACCATATTGTGCTTGTCTCACAAGTTTGCGCTCGCAAGTCAGAACAAAAAAGCGGTCGTTGGACATGTCCAACAGTTCAAGTTTCAGCACTTTTATTGCACAACTTGCTGTTCCCTAACAAGGAGCTGAACAGCAAAAGGTGTTGGATCCACAAAACAGGCAACTAGAGGTCAAATTAAGTTCGCCTGTAAAGATTGTCGTGCATTTCAGGTTCATCGCAAAAGCTCAATGACCTAAACTTTTTGTGAGTAGCGTATGTCTACTCTAAGAGCTTCCTTGGTTATTCCAGCTATTGTTTCCTGTGAAGCACTGTCCTTGAGTCCCATCCCTTCATTAGCATTCAACGTGCTACCTTTGTCAGAAATAAAGTCATCCATTGAGCAAGGGCATGAGAATTTGCCCTCACACGCATGCAATACAACACTTTTTCAGGCCCGACTGACTGAAAAATGGCTTGTCGAGTTAAATGCTCACCATGGTCGTCTCTTGGATGGAGCCGAAGCTGTTGATGAAAATGTTCACTCGGTCTTCCACGGGTATTCCTGCGTTTGAAACCGAAGATGGAATCAGTGAGGTCACGTGTTTTGCTTTTAGACACGTTCTAGTAGCTTCGAATCCTGATCGAAGCAAGAGGTTTTTTTTTTATACATTTTGGACAAAGGAATGCACAGTTTTGGGGAGATTATGACACGATGCTAATGGATGACTTTGGGGGTCACCGGAATGGAGAGCAGATGTTTTGCTCGGGGAGGCGGTCGATTAGGATGGCGGAAGCACGGGCCCACCGACGACTCTTGCCAAGGTCCCCGAGGACGGAACGTATCCGAGGATTGAGCCAAAGACGACTGTTGAGGACATCAGTCAAACGCTTGCTAGTTTTTCTGGGACGTTCGTGGCTAGAGGCTGAAAGTTTATCGTCGTGCACGCTGTGAAAAGTGTGCAAACCGAGGCTCGGGCTAAATTTTTACATGATTTTTTTGACGGATTCTTTAAAAATATTAAAAGGTTTCTTCCTCCAAACATAGTCCGATGATTGTTTTGAGATGGCTGAAACCGTTCAACTGGTGTATCGGTGACAAGGAACGTCTGAGGAACGTTTGTCTGTCGACATACGTCAGATACCAAAATCAATGGGGACCTTGCACCAACACTCGACACTTTTGCCCAGGAGTTGGCTTTGCAAGTGTTGTGGAAACAGAGGTGAACAAGGAACAAGGAAATGCACGCATCACTTGTATGTACGAATAATTTGCCATGGGATATTAAGATGAGGAATTTTGTAACACATTTTTGATGTACCCAGATAAAAGCATGTCATTCCAGAAGAAATGATTGCATGCATATTGCAAAGGCCGTTATCGCGATATGGATATTTTTTCGATATATTGTGCATCCCTAGCCTCAATACATTTTCACTCCAGCACAGCACGCGTGTGAATCGCAGATCTATCCTGAACACGTGCTTGGAGTGAAAATAAATCCAGAAGAAGACAGTCAGAGTAGCTGTTGTGAAATTACCGCATGATACCGGCAATCCGGCGGCCTTCGTAAAAGTCAGACAGACAGATGCGGGAGATGAAGAGGCATTTGGACTTACCTTTGAAGTTGGGCCGTATTCTGGGATCATAGCTGATCAGTAACCTGTTCAAGATGTTACTGGTGGAATTAGCAGGCACGCGGGCCAGATCCTCGGATGACAGTTGCCTGCAAACAAAAAAAAAAAAAAAGAGAGAGAGAGAGAGAGAAAAGGCCCGTCACATTCCAGCTCTCCACTCTGATTCAATTAGGACTTCAGGAGGGACTACCAGTGATGGATTCCATTAGCGTCTGGCTAAAATACGACCACCCAAACAATGGGAACGGACATAGACTGACGCAATCTGTCTTTCAGCCTGGCAACCTAAGAGGACATCTGAATAACTTCAAAGGGCTACACGTCCAAGCATCAAGCATGTCTATTTTGAACCATGTCTATATCAATTTAGAATGTCACGTATACAAATAGATGTGTCTCTGGAGTGCCTGCCAACCAATCAAGTGTTAAATCAAACAAACTATGAAAATATTTTATATACAGTATCTATTTCTGAAAATGAGACTCTGAGTAAGGCTGTCTGAAATTTGTCAAAATGTGACATGCACTGTGTCCGCTGCATGCGTCACATGCACAGATCGGCCACACCAATTGACAGGTCGAATTAGGCGGTTGGTGATGAAGTGCTGCCTCCACCAGTGAAAATATAATACACCCTTCCACTGTCTTAATGGCCACTCGCCTTGTTGCAACACCCTAGCTCTACCCCCGGTCGTCACAGTAGAGCTAAGCTGAATATATGACCATTTTTTTTCCCTGGGAAGTATGACTTTTTTCTTAAATATGCTTTTTTTATCGGAAATATACAACTCACTTACTCACAAAATATGAGTGAATCCAGGATCTCCATTTTTTTCCCGAAATACATGTTTTTGAATACATTTTGTCTGAATGTTCCTCTTAAAATATTCTTTTTTTTTTTTCAAAGAAATAAATTTTTTTAATCAAACACACTTTTTTAATTGAACATATGAGTCTGACTGAATATAGTATATTTTTCCCTCAAAATGACGTTTTGGTAAGATATTTATAAAATTCAGTAGAGGGGGTTGGCTCATTTGCATGAAATAGGGTGCGTAACGTGTGTCATATATTAATACACCTGAGAACTGTTATATATTTTTATAAATGCTTAATAAATCTCCTTAAATAGATTTTGTCATGTGCATGCGGATGACAAACTAGTATGGGCAATAGAATAACCAGTTTGTGAGTCACTTGATCTGATTGATGGTCTGATCTGAGGTTATCAAGAATCTACACAAAAAAAGAATCCTCTTTCCCTTTTGAAGCAAGCCGCCGCAGCAACATATAAAGAGAGTGCGGATGTTTGGGATGTTTGGATGGCGAAGGCAGAGGCAGCAGAAGCATGTCTGGCAGGAGAGCAGAGAAGAGAAAGCCTCCCCCCCGTGGGTGGCAATGAAAGCTGCTGCCAAAGAATCCCCGCACCCCCCCTTCTCCAAGCACTTTACATGTCATTATATAAACGTTAGCCCGCACACAAAATCGGTGCGAGCGCTCTGCAGGAATGTTGCGCACTGTGTGTGTGTGTTGTTGTCATGATCAAAGTAAAAAACGTAATTCCCGTCCGATCAACCTCCTTTTTTTCCCCCAGCCTCGCTCTTTTAACTAGCATTGCAGATAAAGTGGAACCAAGTGGCTCCACAAAGGATGCAAAGTATGCTGTACAGCTAACACTACATTTGTTACCATTTAAGGCAGCTTTCCAATATACTGTATATACAATATAGATATAGATATATATTTATATATATATATATATACAGTATATAGACTCCGCGGGGCCTGTTGGGACATTGATGAGCCATTTGCTGCTTTTACTTGGTCAAACAAAAGATGTCAGACTTTCCCGTTTATTCTTCCCACAATCCATTACGGGGCTCTTTGGGAGCTAACTTTCACTTCATGGAAAATAGCAGCAGTATACTTCCTTGCCACCAATGCGCAGCTTTCCTTTTAGATGTCTTCTTCTGGCATCTAATGTTTCAGAATGAGCATAAAACTGCAACTAGGTGGGAAAAAATAACCAGAGATAGATGGCAATGAAAAAAACATGAATGGGTACATTTGTACATAGTGAACCGCAAAATATGTGGGGATGCAGCATAAGTTCTAAGTTTTATGTTCTTGTTGTGTTTGCTTGTTGTACTTACGATGGGCAGTAAACCTGCTTCCCTTTCTTCTTGCCCTTCTTGGTTCCCTTCTCTTTGGCAGATGCTCCCTGGAGGCAAACACACAGGACCAGGAGGAAGACCACCAGCTTCTTCTTGACACTCATCCTGCGTGTCGAGTGGAGCCCGGCCTGGGTACGAAAATACAAATTACGACACTTTAAAACAATCGCGAGGATGCTCCGGTTTTAACTAGGCCAAGGTGAAGGACAAATCATACAACAAAATGATGCCCCAAATAGCCCCTCAACATTTTTTTTTCTAACATCTTACATTGGAAATTCAGAATAATACATACCAAAAGGAACTGAACCATACTGCTTCAAGGAAAAATTATTCCAACAATAACCATGTGGAATAAAGTACCACTATGTTGAACTCAAGCACATTGGTAGGATGTCAAAAGGGACGGGTCTAGTAGCTAGTAGTATGGTCAAAATGGGAAGAAGGGAAAAATAAAAACAAGGCTTTTTGATTATATTGATCATTTCACCACTTGAGAAAATTCGATTTTTGGGAGGATTTATTTATGAAAAATTAAAATAAAATGAAACATATCAACAACAAATGCTGGCTGTCATCGATTTTGTTGTTTACACCATGTTGACATTGGGATTTTGATCTGACCTTGCACCACGATGAACTGAAACTGCCACTAATACCACAACTATTGCTGTTGCCTGTTAGCATCACTACTTTTATGACAACCTCTGCGACCTGACCACTACTACCACTACGCACAAGGGACCACTACTATAAAAAAATAAATAAAATCAAAGTGACACTCTCCAGGCGTATAGCCAATCCATTTGAGTATCGTGATTGAGTCACCATTCAGTCCTCGTCGGAGTTAGGGTGACCTCCAAACGGGGGCACCTCAAATTAGCGTTCATTTAGAGGCGGTCAAGCGTTGGACTCGCATGCCATGCGCCGCCATCATCAATACAATTTGATCCTGTGTGTTTACCGTACAACCAACCCTTGGCCCCATGCGAGAAAATACAAACACAGCATACTGTATATATTAAGAGGAATAGGAGTCATAAATCAACCGTGTGTTGCAGTCGCAATTGTACAGTACCGGGATGCCGCAGCCAAACTTGCATCCCGCGCATTAAGTCCCAGAGTTTATTGTCTAGACGGACTCTCTTGGCCTAGAACTTCTCAGCCGCTCCTTGCTGCTCGTTCGTCATCATATTCATAAGTAGACGTCGTCGCCATTGCTGAAACCTTCTGACTTTGCCTGGCCTCAGCTAGGTCAATATGGTTTCATTAATTAGGAGAGGAGTTGGATCTGTCTTCCTACTGACCTCCATTGAGGTAAAACATTGGTAAAACTGTACCAGATTGGAAAAATATATTCCTTAGCCCATGAACTAATTTTGCTTTGCGTCAGTTAAGATATTAGCAGCTGCATCTGTGCCAATACACACCAATACCACTTAATCAGTCTGGTATGTAGAAATAGTCCTGTGTTTCTTTTTACTAACTTATTTTGCCGTTAACACAAAGAGGTTACATCCTTTTGCCCTGTAATGCTCCTACTGAGACACCTCATGTGTGGCAAGACTGTTAAAAAAGTTACAGTTGGATGATAAAATGTCAATAATGACAAGTTGTGTTTGTTGTTTAACCTTTACTTATCCATGTAATGCAATTGAGAACAGATTCAGATTTCCAATGCTGACTTAGAATGTTACTCTAAAAAGTGTCATAATTGAGAGAAACATGTGCTATGTTCAAGCTAAGTTTTTTTGAACAGTATTTGGTTAAAATAAAATTCATTAATTAAAAATAAAATGCAATTTCAAGCATTTGAATGTTATACTTGTGCTCATAATCTGTCCAAAAAATGTGGTATTAGTGTGTCCCTACTCTAAAAATCGTACAAAGCTGCCACTGTTACTAGTTAAATCATATTATTCCCCACAAATGAACTTTAATTAATTAATGAAAAACACAGCAGACCTAATACTGACTAATTGATCATTTCCCAGATAGTCGACAACACTCAACAGTGCCTTAGTCCATCCATCCATTATCTATACCGCTTATCCTCACAAGGGTCGCGGGAGTGCTGGAGCCTATCCCAGCTGTCAACGGGCTGTAGGCGGGGGACACCCCGAATCTGTTGCCAGCCAATCGCAGGGCACGCAGAGACAAACAAACATTCACACTCACAATCACACTTAGGGGAAATTTAAAGTGTCCAATCAACCTACCATGCATGTTTTTGGAATGTGGGAGGAAACCGGAGCACCCGCAGAAAACCCACGCAGGCATGGGGAGAACATGCAAACCCCACACAGAAAGGCCGGGGCCAGATTCGATCCCACGACCTCTGCACTGTGAAGGGGACGTGCTAACCAGTCGACCACCGCCAGTGCCTTAGTAAAAAGTAATATTCCATTCATGCTTTCAATTAAGAAACAAGCAATGCCAGTAATAGAGTGCACTTCCCAGAAAAAAAACACTGTTGACAAGTCATTAAAACATCGCTGGACATGCCTTCAAACCTGCGAGCCAACCAGAAATCTTTCACAAGTGACTTTGCCTCTGGCTGACCAATGAACAAGATCGCCCTCGTTCTGTTTGATCACGTCAGTGTTTATAGAGCTGACTGTGTCACACAGAGTGGCAGTCAGGCAGACATGCATGAGCTGCATTAAGACTTCAAGGTCAATACCATATCACCGCATTGATGCCTCATGGGAATAGAGATGCTCAAAACATTAATAATTAATATGCCGTAGGCAAAAAAAAACATTGCAATTTAGTATTGCCCTGTGTAGGATACCTGCTTCTGATTGTGACTCATGTGGGCAAATCCCCCAGCTGGAGTCAGTCAAGCCCTGGAATTCCCCCACAATGGTGACAATCTAAAATGTCTGGTACAACAACACTATTAACGTTCCAAGAATTCTTAAAATGATCATCAAACATTAAGCTGCACATAAGGGGCAATTTTTTTTTCTACTTAGGCAATACATTTCTCATTTCAGCCACGACCATCTGCCACTAATACCGATTGCGGCTCATTTGGTCAAATTCCCTAGTCGGACTTTGTCAAATTATGAGGTCAAAATGGTGGTTTAAGACCAAAATGGTCAATTAGGGACCACTTTTTTCAGATCGATTCCAGTACGAATCTTCACTCTTTGATTACTCACCGATACCGTTAGTACTTTTGATGTATAAAATTTCATTTAAGAGAGAAGACCTTTCTTTCTGACACAGATGATGATTACAAGATGTGTCAAACTGTCGCAGTATACTACTGCCAATGTCAAATTTCTTTTTTTTCTTGCCTTAAGTATCCGTGGCTGGTAACGGTTGCCTTCCCAAGCAACCGATATCTTAAAATATGGCTGGTATCGGCGCGATACCTGGTATCCACCAAATGTAATGTTGAGCTGTAACATTTTTTTCAAGCTTACCACATGGCACTACTGGGTAAAGATTTGAGCAGAAGGACCCACAAAAAGTAGGTATACATTAGTATCGCATCGGTGAAATTAGTGACATATGATGAATGTATTTTTATTTTGTATAATAAATATCAGAGGTGGGCATAATGTATCCATCACTAAGTTCTTGTCTGTATTTCCAACCGACCCACATGTTCGCAGTCCGTGCCTGGTCGGCAATAACCAACCGGCGTCGAGAACATAATTTTCACGTCACACGCAGGCGCCGCACAAGCAGGCACACACAGAAAAATATCCAAAAAAAACCAGACGCACAGACACACGTGCACAATGTGGTGATCGGTAAAATAAAAACAATATGGGGGCACGTGCCATTGCGTCTGTGGGAAATAAAGGTATACAACACTGTTTTTTTTGTTGTTTTTTTGGGGGGCTGCGTGTCAGAGGTGCGGCACCTGCATATGACGTGGTACCGCTAAGTCTGTTCTCAACGCCATTTGGCTGACTCAGACTGACATGGAGGGCCTGAAATATAGACGAAAACTCATAAACTGGACTACAGCATTGACGAATGCCCACCTCTGACAAACATTATCATAAGCAGTATTGTATGTGTTTTCTCTTTTTTACAACCGTATACCTACTTTTGCAACCCCCTATATACAGTACAAGCGCTCCCTTCACCTTGACATACCAGAGGCACAGAGTACTGTCCAGTGTAATTGCAGTTTAAATTATTTATACTCACAATTTTTTTTTAAAAAAGGGATATGAGTCAAGAACTGTGTGGTAGTGCTCCCAAATAAATTATACATTTAACACAACTAATATATGCATGTTGAGCAGGTCTCAGTAATGCAGCAAAACTAAAATATTTGGCACAGCTCACAGTGACAAAACTCTGACATGTACTGGAGGTGCATCATATGTATAAGGTGTAAAATTTTGGACCTTGGGGGAGGTCAGCTCTCAAGTGCCATTCCAGCAGGGCCACACAGCTCTTGTATTAGCTTGTGCAAGAGTACCTAATGTCATGACCAGCTTAGTTACATATAAACAAACTAAAAACCACCATTTTAAGTACATGCATGCAACAAAGGCTGCTGCATTAGAGAGCAAACAGCGACCACCATGTTGGGGAGGGATGAGAGCGAAGGGGGAATGCCAACACACGCAAACACGTACACAAGGATCCCCCCTCCCTCCCTAAAATGGCGGCCAAAACACGTCACGGACGTAAACATTACGAGCATTACGTCAAAACGTTTCGTCTTACCCGTCACCTGTCAGACGTTTGTCGAAAAACTCCCCTCTGGACCGACCGGCCAAAGCTAGCTGGGGTTAATCGTCGTTAACGGCGCCTTCCCGACCAGCCACTGCCGCTCCTTTCCATCCTCCTTCCCCCGGAGGGGCTTTAAAGAGTCCTTCAACTGCGAGCTGTTGTCTCTAAAGGAGAGTCACATCATCGCGCCCAAGCGGCATCTTGGCTGCGGTACCGCTGTTGTTGTTGTTTTGGTTGTTGTTGGTTTTTGGGGGGGTTGATAGATTTCGGCTGCTCAAGGAAGCCCAAGATGGAGGCTAGCAGGAGGGTTCGCGCGCGCGCACCTGTCATGCAACATGCGCAGTAGCGGCTGCGCAGAAGGTATCGCCCCATCAGCACCACGGAGAGAGAACGCGCCTCTAGCCCCGCCCCCTCCTGCTTTCCAGTTGCTGTGAGGCAATCATGTGACTCACGCAGGACGAATCACTTCGAGATACGGACGCACACCCCGGTTGCTTCAGGCATGTCACGGAAGCTCAAAATGTATAGTCATGTATTCCGTAGGGAAAGCAGATTCATTGGATCATACGTAATGCATTCATTGGTGTGTTCATGTGAATGTAATGTATACATTGGAATTTGACTTGCAGTATTAGCACGTTTGGAACAGTCACTTAGGTGTTTTGTGAGAAAAAATGTCATTCAAAATTGTCTTTGACACCTGACGACAGTACAAAGATCATGGGTGCGCAAACTTCTTGTGCTCAAGGGCCACATAAAAAAAATATGAATGAAAAAAAAAATTTACTAAAAAAAAAAACATGAAAAATATAAAATGGTATAATATATATATATATATATATATATATATATATATATATATATATATATATATATATATTTTTTTTTTTTTTCTTTTTTTTTAAACAATTTGATATTTGTTCATGTTTTTTTAATTTACATTTTATATATATATATATATATATATATATATATATATATATATATATATATATATATATATATATATATATATATGTGTGTGTGTGTGTGTGTATGTATATGGGGGCGGCCATTTTGTCACTTCTGTTGACTGAAAATGACATCACAACTGCTCAGGGCTCAGGTAACAACAAACGACACGGCTCAGCTTCAGATAACAGGTCAGCCGCGATTGGTTGTTACCTGAGCCCTAAGCAGTTGTGATGTCACTTTCAGTCAACAGAAGTGACAAAATGGCCTCCCCAAGAGATGGCTAAAAACGGGAGGATTAACTCTTATTCCACAAATGCAATATTTATCAGAATGCCTTGTTTCAACTAGTGGGCTTGCATAGAACATATTCTTGAAAAAATTGTGTTTGAGTTGACTTACTCTTTAAAAACGACTGTGCAGTTTTTTCATTTCCATCCAACTGTATGTCCCCTTGTCGATGTTCTTTAAAAATGAATAGGTTACTTTAGGACACGCGCGCTAATCCATGAACATTTAAAGACCAACAGTTTAAATTAGAGGCAGCTAGAGGGGCCGCAATGACTATTGATTTGCTCCTTGGCCTCAGTAGCCTTATGTCATTAATCAATTGAGTTCCTGCTGTGACCAAAGAAGAAGAAAGTCAGAAGCTCTGAATCCCTGAAAGTTTGAACACAGCATGGCACAATCCATAAATTGTTGTCTTGGTTAAATATTAAAAATCAATGAATAATAAAGTTCAAATAATGTCTATAAGAAGAATTCCGTTCAAGAATGTTTAGTTTGGGTGCAGATGCAGATGTGGATGGCACTTTTGTGATGCATGTTGTTGCCACCTACAGGACTGGAGTGGAACCGTTTTTAATCAATCGTCAGGATAGTTTGGCCTTGGTGAAGGTTTGCATTCTAATTGTGGAGAGGATTGTGCTTGTACTGGGAAAATCAATATACAAAAGAAATAAGAGGATGCCCGTTGATTGCAAAGTTTGCAATGACAGACAACACATGGAAATTAGAATTAGATTACTGTAAGAAGTACAAGCACTTGCTTAAAATACATTTTCACTTCACTGCCCCTAAAATCCCCGACCACAAAAAAACTCAACATACTGACTTGATTCTTTATTTTGTGCTTCCACTTGCTCATGAGAACAGCAAACTGTTTTAGTGGCAATTGACATCGACCTGCATGTGCTGATCTCTTCCTTTGAGTGTTGATTGTTCACTTGTGCATACTGCTCACTTGACTCGCTGCATCCCAGAAGTGTACGCACATTTGTACTGTGCATGCCAGGATGGAATCTCAGTTATCATACGTTCCACTAGTGATATCAAGAAACAACTGTGTGAAGGTGTAACCATCAGCAGGTGTTCACCTTCAATGCAATCCAGGGTGATGTGATTGATGGTTTAGTTCACAATATTGGATTGAAGTACACTGAAGATGCCAACAGTTCCCAACAATCTTTCTCACATTACCAATAAGACACATTTCAACTCCACAAGCATGTGATGCTTTTTCCTTGACTTTTTTATCTTTTCTTTTTTTTTTTTTTTTTTTTTTTTCTTGTGAAGGTGTGGCACAACATTTTTTTAAAATACAGTACCGGTACATTATAATTTCTTTTACTTTCCATATTGGTAACAACTTCAACAACAGCAAAATTAGGACTTTCAAAAACACAAATAAATGGAGAAATACAACAAAATAAATGAAATATTCAAACTAAATCAAAAACCCAAATGTGTAAAAT
>NC_141218.1:13901889-13941889 GCF_054856515.1 Filicampus tigris
AAAAAGCGGTAGTGTTTTGACAAAGGTCAACCATATTTCCCATGCCTGCCACCGCGTAGTGTCGTGAAATCCTGAGCTCTTGCTGGCCTGCAAGTTGGACTGAATTACATTTCTATTTCAAGTGGCTGTGTGAAAGATGAATAGCGATGATACTTTTGTTTTTGGTTTGTTTTGGGGCTTCTGCCATGACACCATTAATAGTGCGTAGGCATTCAAATTGACTTCCATCCTTATAGCGAAAGGAGGAAGTGAGTATACTTTAAAGCAATTCAGGACATTAGTATTGTTTTTTTTTTGTGTGTGTGTGCCAGTGTTGCTCCCATCCTCCTCAAAGTTGCTTAGTGCCAGTAAAAACGAAACAGACCCATTATCCCCCTCCCACCCCGCCCCCAGGGCATGACAAAAGTCCCATTCAACTACTTGTAAGTCAATGTTTCATCAAAAGAGTTGTGAAAAAATGTTATTAAGATAGAATTTTTGCCTAGTGCTGCTTTAATGGCTTCTTGGTTGTTTGTTTGGTTAGTTGAGTACGTAACCATGCGGTCTGATAACACTTAATAGGAAAGAAGCCAAAAACTGTGGTGCATTTTCAGAAAACCTTGTTTGCACCTCCTTTGTAATGCACATCACTGCCACTTACAGGACCGGGGTGGAACATTATCTGTAGTATTTGGTGTTTTTAGCCGGTTGGACTGAACTCAATCTATATCTTGTCCACTGAAATATCCAAACATCTTGTTTCTCACAAGAAGGTGAAGTGGCTGTTTAGTTCTTATTAGCAGGCGTTGATGGAGGGACAGTATTAAATTTAAGCAGCTGCTTATACTGCAGCACTTCCTTGAGGGATGCTGCTGCTGGGAGTCTTTTTTAGATCACACAGTGAGCCTCAAGTCTTAAAAAAGAGGAAATGATACGCATGACACTGGTAAACTTCCTTTGTTTTGGTGGCTGATGATTATATTACAATAACAACCACTGGACATGATGTGTTGGTCTGACTGATGCGTGGTGAGCCTATAATTTTTCACACTTAATAAAGTGAGACAACTTGAAAGCATGTGCACAGCTGCACTTTTGTGTTTTATTTTTGCCTCAAAAACCAGAGCTAACAGTCAAAGGACGTCCTACGGCCATAACCCAAACTGACCTCGTCTGTGATCTGATTGCAGTCTAGTTGCACGTCTGATGTAACAGTTTTCCATTTCACTCGCCACACACATAAAGAATCGCTTCCAACATCATATTTTAATTTGATTTAAAACTTGGCGATCCGAACGGTAGTCCAGCTGCCTGGCTTGGTTTAATGATAGCCATGAGTAAAAAAAAGATGGCTGAATGCTGATCTTAGAGACTGAACAGAGGCTACGCTGCGTGGAAACGTAGACATTAAAGTATAGCATATGTCACGGGAGTAGACTTAGTGTTGAAATTTACGACATTGGAGAATTTGTTTGTAGGTGCCAGATGTGACAAATGTGACAACCCCAATGGTTAACTCTAAGCCTACAAACTCACCATAATCACCCTAACATCTAACTCTAACCGAAGCCAAACCTAATCCATAACTCTTAACACTGAACCCTAACCTCTAACTCAAACGCTTAATCATAACTATAATCCTAATCCCCATTACCCAAGTCTAACCCTAACCTTTAATTCTAATGTAAACCCCTTAACCTTTGCAAAAGATGTTATAAGATTTGGAGTGAAAGGTTCCAATTTTTTGGATCCGACCCCCTTGCCCAAAAAGTCGGGTGGGAAAACATAAATCTGACCTCGGAGCCGCCAGCCCTGGCAAGGGCCCGGGATCCGTAGCCAGGAAAGGTTCTTGATGGCCTGGTAAAAGTTTGGACTTCCAAATTGGTGCCAGTTTCCAATAAAATTCTGACCTGTTTTGACATTTTTTCGCGAGTATGTTTCACTTCCATTTATCTATTCATTCTCTATGGGCGAACCCTACCCATAACCTTACCAGTAAACCGATCTCGAAACTGTATTGATTGTTGAGTCATAGCATCTTGAATCACCCAAGGCAAAATGTTGATCTTTTTTACGTTGTGGTACTCTTTATCCCTTTTGTAATTGACCTGTGATTTTCTCAACTGTAGAAGTCCATGTAAATACAAAGATACTTAATGTTATTCAGTAGGTACTGTAGGCAAATAGTTAGGTACCCAACTATCTATATAGAGAGATCATTAGGTACTTTTTAAAGTAGATTGGCCATTAATTAGCCCATGGTACCTTAATTCCTTTTATAAATGTTCTTTGATTTCGCCAATAATAAATTTAATATAATATAATATATACAATAAGAAATAGTCTTCCACCGAATGGCATGTAAAAGTAAAACATCCAGCATTACACATCAATACCCACCGAATACTTGTTCTATCTGTAGATTAATTTTAGATTAGGGGAGTCTTCAGATCCCACATGGGAGTTAAGTGTTCCCGGTTAACGTTCCCGTACAAGGCCAAATTTCTCCGCGCCCAAGCCCACCCGTAAGCGCCGTCCCCCCTGGCCCTGATCTTATTAGTACCAAACCCCCGCCGGAGATGCGGATTACCTCCATAAAAACTCCCTCGTACCCCCCCCCCCCCCCCCCTCTGAGCACCGCCGAAGGAAGGTATGCATGCGCCGAACCCGACCTGCCAGTGATCACAGAGGCCGCTGTTCCGCTCCAGATTACCAGATTACACTGGGAGAGTGACAGGCAGGGGGTGAGCGGGGTCAGCCACATACCCTACGGGAGGGGGGGGCGGGGGGAAAAAAATCGTCATATAGAAGGGTGGGGTTAAAGATAAAGAGGCATATTGTGCATTCATGAGATTACCATGGGGACAAATACGTGCTTATGGCATAGTAGTTTGAAAAAGTGGCTGGCTGCTCAGGAGCACACTTTGAGACATATGAGCATGTTGTCACATTTTGTAAGGGGGGTGGTGCGGGCACATATCGAGGGTCCCGGGGTTTCCAGATGTAGATGCCGTGATTGGATGTTGGAGCGCGTCCAAGTCCTGGGTGGCCGGGAAAAATGGGATTGAGATATCAGAGCCAAAGAGGACCTGTTGTAGGGAATTTCTGGTACCAGTTGAGTAAATGCCACACTCTAAACACACGCTCCAGGGCTCACAGTTCAGGCTAAGTCTCATAGGCTATACAGTAAGTGTGTGTATGGGGTAATAGAAATGGTGCATTTGAGATATGGTAGGTAGGGTGATGGGTTAGTAGATAAGTACTTCATGAGGTGGTCATGATTTATTTGGTAGTTAGGTAAGTACGGTAGGTAGGTACTTTTTAAGTGGATTGGCAGGTAGATAGTTTATTTGGTAGGTATGTAATTTATTCAGGAGGTAGGTATGCATATGTATATATATATATATATATATATATATATATATATATATATATATATATATATATATATATATATATATAACTTTATATATATATATATATATATATATATATATATATATATATATATATATATATAACTTTATATTAGGGGTGTAACGGTACACGTGGGTGTATTCATACGTTTCGGTATGGCATGTTCGGTTTGGTCCACTTATTAGCGCGATCTTACGCACAGGTGATATTGACTGTTGCATGCGGTAGAGGAGGCTAGCGGCACAAAAGAGAGAGCCAGAAAAGAGCTAGAGCTCGAAGGTCCGCCCGTACACTGCGGTCTCCTGTTTGGGAACATACTGGCTGTCCTGTTAAAATCGCCGATGGGGAAAGGTACGTGGTTGAGTCCGAAAGTTGTGTGCCGACATTGCTATATGAGATGGGCGGCAGGTAGCACGTCTAACATGCACGGCATCATCCGACTGCGAATGTTTCTTCGACGAGGGAGCAAAAACGTCAAACTTAAATAGCGAGATTTATCATATTGTAGCGTATTCCAGGAACACGCCGTCAGACGTAGTTTAATTATCACATTTTTATTAATGCAAGTACAACTGCTCACGCTCTTCTTTCTCCGCTGCTCCACTCGCTTGCCGTACGATGCATTCATGAACCTCGGAAACATCACAACTCAGCAACACACAAATCCGACCACAACACAAATAACCCAATTCGTTACAATATGCTGTTGAACATTCAAAGATTTCAATGCCAAGTGTATACAATTTCACAAAGACTTTTTAAAGTTACTGTATATTTTTCATTATAAAAATAGTTTAATATAGTTAGCAATAATTATAACTGATATTGTATGTATTTTTTTCATCATAAAAGTGTATATATGTACTGTAATGACAACTTGTCTTCAACTTGAATACTTAGATGTGTCAAAGGCTGTTGCTGCTGAGTATTTAAAGATTTCAATGTCTTAATAATTTACAAAATTAGATCTTTATTGTTCATGTATTTTTTATTCTGGTGTAATTTCTTAGAATATCACCTGAATGGTTCGCTTTTATTTATTTTTTCGAAAAAAAAGTACAATTTACTTGACATCTTTTCAAAATAAAAATATTTTAAAAAAAAAAGTTTTTTGTACCGAAAATATTCCGAACCGAAGTTTACCAAAAAAACGAAGTGAAACGTGATTTAGCGTACCGTTACACCACTAATATATATATATACTGTCATTGGGCAACCTTTCAGTAATTTTCTGCATGTTACTGCTAACTAGAATCTGAGAGCGTTGCTGCCTACACGTAGGTAGGTTTGAAACCCTTCTCTGAAACCTAATCTTGGTTTAAAACTGCAATTTGAAAAGCTAACCCTGGTTTGAAAACGTGACACAGGACTGAAAACCTCATTTGAAACCCTAACATTGGCCTTAAATGTTACATTCAACCGAGGCTTAAAACACTTCTTTTAAACCATAACAATTTTTTGGAAACCATAATTTAAACCATCTCTTGTTTAAAACTCCAACAGTGCCTTGAAACCTTACTTTGAAACCATAACCTAGACTTCAAACCCTTCTCTGAAACCTGAACTCTGGCTGTATACCCAACTTTGAAACACCAATCCTGGCTGGAAACCCAAACATGAAGCCTCCTCTGAAATCGTAAACCTGTCTTGAATCCCTAATCTGAAATCATAACCTAATTTGAAGTCTGTACCCTAATTTGAAACCCTAAATCCAGGTTTGATGCCCTACTTTTAGACCCTAATCCTGGCTGGAAATCCTAATGCCATTTTAAAACACTATTTTGAAACCTTAACCCTGGCTTGAAACCCTTTACTGAAACCCTAACCCTGCCTTGAAAACCTCATTTGAAGCCCTAAACCTGTCTTGGGACCCTAATCCATAACCATGACCCAATTTGAATCCCAAACCATAGTTTGAAACCCTTACCCAGGCTTGAAACCCGACTTTGAAACCCCAGATGTCGTGTAACTCCACTTTAAAAACATAACCCTTGTTTGAAACTCTAATTATAAACCGTAACTTTTGTTTAAAAAACCCTAACACGGGCCACAAAATGGACATTATTCAAAGTGATACGGCAACACCACTGGGACAACTGTGTTTCATAGCGATCCTGCCCTACCATCCAGACTACTGAGTGTGCAGAATGCACTGACTCAGCACAGCGTTTATAAATAGCTCGCGGGCAGGGTGGCTCTCGGTGAGGAAAAGGCACTCGGGCCAAAACAATAAGCAGGATAAATGATGTCATGAAATAATATGTGGCACTTTGTCGACCACCTCCTTTTTGGTGCCGCTTATCGCTCCCGCCCGGGCACCAATGTAGTTGTGCCGCCTCATTTCAGCCGCCCTTGACTGGGAACAATAACATCACACTACAGATAAAGACACTCTGCTTGGCAAAGACATGGTGGCAATATCCCGTGCCCGGGAAATATTGGAGCTTCTTTTGTGGCGGTTTTGTGGGGTCTCTGTGTGTAATAGGATAATGATGATCATCACAGACATGTTCACTTAGTTAGTTTACGGGGCTTTACCACTTCCTTTAATCTCCTCCTTAACTCATTTACTGCCAAACATTTTCAGACCCTCTTTTGCGCTAATGTTTGAAAAAAAAATTGAAAAAAATACTGGTATTTAATGGCTGGACTGTGAAAAGACAAGTAAATTCATCAATGGCAGTGAATGAGTTAAGGGTAAAATGCATGCTCAATAGGGTTTAGGTCGAACGTTTATGTGACTGATCTCCTTGGTTGTTTTGGCAGTGTGATTTGGGTCTTTATCTTGTTTTTACCACCTCCCATAGATAGTTCTCTGGTTTAAATGTTGGTTAAACATCTAATGTTCATGTAGTCTTCACATGCAATTACAAAAACTGCCATTAAATGATTCAACATTAAAAAAATAATAATAAATGATAATAATAATAATGCCATTTGGAATATCTTTAAAACAAACTTAAAATTTGTTCTCAGTATTTTTCTATTTTGTGGCGGGAATTTTAAATTACATGTATAGTCATTTTAATCAAATATATATCCCGTGACCCTTGTGAGGATAAGCGGTGTGGATAATGGACGGATGGCTATATTTCTAAAATTAAAGATTGAATTAATTGACTTGCCGTTTAAAGAAGCCTCCCCCCAAAAGATAACAAATGTTATGGGGATTTTTTATATGGAAAATTGCACTTTATAATGTTGTACTTTACAAAGTTGGTAATAACACATTTTAATAGAATGTAAAGAACTGAACATTTTGTGCATGTAAATAATTAATTGTGGCTCCTTTTGGTGTGCGCAACTTGGCCACCCGGAGGCAGTATAAGACTGTCATGCAAAAACAACGAAGAATTTCGCAACTACTGTAAGTGACTTAGTAGCTGCAGTTGTTTTTGACACCAAATTAAGTATTTATGCCTATGGGTATTGCGATATTGTCAGTCTACATGTGTTGCTGAAGCGTTTGTTGATCCATCCGTCTCTTGAAGGGTTAAAACACACTCAAATGCAAATGAAGTGTTGCCTGTCAAAACCCAAATCTAAAATTGAGCATAGACATCCGAGCCTCCCAGCAGTCAGTCAGGCCTGCTTGTCAGAGCACATTGCTGTCAATCACCACGCGCTTCCTTGTTTCTTGGTCTTTGCTTTTGCTCGTCGTCCTGACCTGCTCCCGCACTGTAATTTGATGTTTTTTCTGCTAAATTCACTCTCTAATGCTAGCCTATTTGTACAGCAACTTGCATAACGTATCGCCGCTTTTGTAAAAAGCTTCCGGTGACCATTTTGACACGCTTTTAAGGGCACATTAGCGGAAAATTGTGGAGGTTCAAGTGAAAAAAAGTAGGCAAGAACAAACTAGTTGAAACTCAAATGATGAGGCATTATGACTGATGATGATTAAATAAACACTCCATGTTAATGCCTATAAATCATAATTTTGATGTGCCAAATGTGTGAAAGCTGCTTCTAGTCTGCTACTAGTTTTAAACTTGCCTGGTCCTAATCTGGTTGTAGTGTGTCTGTGTCCTAGCCCGATAGTGGTCTGTTACTAGCTGGTTCTTACCGGGTAGGACACTGGCGCTTGCTTGGTACTTGCCTCCTTGAATTCTGGTACTAGTCCAGTTCTTAACCGTCTGTGTCTAGTCTGGTTCTAGCCTGATTATATAAGGTGCTTGTGATTCACAGATATTAATTTTTTTTAAGTGCATGTCAAGTCAAGTTTTGAGTTACAAAGCTTCTTCTGTTGCATGGTGCGGGTGGGTTTGATGGGTTACAAGAGCACAACACAGCTTTCACCAAGACCAAGACCTCGCTCCTCTGAATTCCGCCCGCACTTCCTTGTCCGGGAGTTGACCTTGGCTGGCGTCTCTGGAGGGCATCTCGTCACCTCGGTGGGAACCCTGAAGAATCCCGCAGTTGTGTCCTCTGTTGCCCCGAGGCGCAAACTAGACTAAATGGATAGCTGCAGTCCAGCTATTGAAACATACCAATGCCAGGGAAACATCCTTGAATTCATGCAATTCCCATGTCGTGGGCCGATTAAAAAGTGTAGTCATGAAGTTGCAATTATAAAAAAACACTTTTATCTGGTTGAATTCTTCCAAAAATTAAATCTTACCATCCTTGAATTCATGCAATTCCCATGTCGCGGGCCGATGAAAAAGTGTAGTCATGAAGTTGCAATTATAAAAAACACTTTTATCTGGTTGAATTCTTTCAAAAATTAAATCTTAATATTACTACCTTAATGACCCACCAAGTTAATTCCTAGTTTTGACGAACAATGACAAAAACTACACATCACGTACGTCTGAAAGGTGATCCTTCCAAGATTTGATATAAACAAATATTATATACAATAAATATACTATTTTTGTGAACGTTTTGATCCACAACTAATAAGTAAAAATCAGTTATGACATATAGTTTTATAATAATTTATCTTGGTTTATATTTCCATGCGGCGGCACGGTGGTCGACTGGTTAGCACGTCCGCCTCACAGTTCAGAGGTCGTGGGTTCGATCCTGGCTCCGGCCTCCCTGTGTGGAGTTTGCATGTTCTCCCCGTGCCTGCGTGGGTTTTCTCCGGGTACTCCGGTTTCCTCCCACATTCCAAAAACATGCATGGTAAGTTGATTGGATACTCTAAATTGCCCCTAGGTGTGATTGTGAGTGCGGATGTTTGTCTCTGTGTGCCCTGCGATTGGCTGGCAACCAATTCAGGGTGTCCCCCGCCTACTGCCCAAAGACAGCTGGGATAGGCTCCAGCATGCCCCGCGACCCTTGTGAGGATAAGCGGTACAGATAATGGATGAATGGATATATTTCCATGCGATGGTTGAATGTTGCTGGGGAGTATGTAAATATTTCACTTTTCCTATTTAGTTATTTATCTATTTATATGTTGTTTGGGTTTCATTTTATATTGGATGTATTGTTTATATGTCTTTTCATTTCTATTTATTTAATTAATTTTACTGTGTTTGTGCTGATTTATTTTTATTTTGTTTGTGCTAATTTTTTAAACAAGATGTTTTGTTTGTATAGTATATTAGTTGAAATTGTTTTTTATTGTATTTTATTTTCATTTATATATTAATTTTATTGTATTTGTATTAATAAATTGTGTAACTGATTTATTTTAAGTCTTATATAATTGAATTGATGCATTAATTTTTTCATTTATAATTTTAAAAAAATCATTTTACTTGTACTTGTTTATTCAATTTTATTTTCATTTTTAATAACATGTCATTTATTTTTTAATTTTAATCTGATTTCATTTTGTACATTTCTTATTTTACATACTGTCTCTTTATTTGTATTCATTCATTCATTCATTCATTATCCATACCGCTTATCCTCACAAGGGTCGCGGGCGTGCTGGAGCCTATCCCAGCTGTCTTTGGGCAGTGGGCGGGGGACACCCTGAATTGGTTGCCAGCCAATCGCAGGGCACACAGAGACAAACATACGCACTCACAATCACACCTAGGGGCAATTTAGAGAGTCCAATCAACTTACCATGCATGTTTTTGGAATGTGGGAGGAAACCGGAGTACCCGGAGGAAACCCACGCAGGCACGGGGAGAACATGCAAACTCCACACAGGGAGGCCGGAGCCGGGATCGAACCCACGACCTCTGAACTGTGAGGCGGACGTGCTAACCAGTCGGCCACCGTGCCGCATTTGTATTCATTTTCATGTTATTTGTTTATATTTTTAATTGAAAATGTGATGATTTTTATTTTTATTTAAATATTGTTTATTATTTTTATGTATTAAATTTTTTTGTAATTGTTTTATTTTTTAATTCGACTGATTTTTTTTCATTTATGTTTTTATTTTTTAAATGTTTTTTTCATGTTATGTATTTTTTTACATATACGTATAATTTAGCATTATGTGCTAATCCAGTAATCGTGTGAATGCTTAAGGGTTTTTTTTTTTCAGAAGAAAGTATTGGAATACTGTACTTCATTTAATTTCTGGATTTACACTCAGTCTCAGACTTTAGATTTAGACGTGTTAACCAACACAAAAACCAAAGAGCTGTCTCATGGATGACAAACAAGCAATTGTGAAGCTGAGAGAAGATTCCTTGGCTCCGGTGTGCAGAAGCTCCTTAATTCATGCGGCTGCACTAAAGCATTGCGGCACATTTTACGCTTACGGGAGCACCGCAGGCTGGCTAATTTTAGCTTGTGCAGCCATGCGTGAACAGCTGCATACATTTGACACCTCGGGCAGATGTGATAGGAATCTTCACATTTCAAGGACAACACAACCGAGACGTGTTGGAGTAAAGACTCGTTTAGGAAAAATAATGAGTTTCTAGTATAGCACTTGTCCATTCAGTTGAAGCTTTGTAGTCAGATTCTGTTTAAAACAACATATTTTTATAAAGACACAACATAAATCATCAATAGGCCTCACTTGATAGATGACAAGAACGTACCATTTGGGGTTCTGGGATGGGAGAGCACTTCCGTCCTCAGATGGCAAAAAAATAATACCAATTACCAGATTAGAGCAGGTAAAACCAGACTGGTCAGAGACAAACAAGGGCTAGACTTAAAACGGGCAGACATTGTCTACAAAGGCTAGACATAGACTACAACCAGGCTTGTTTCTGACAAGTACCAGGCTACTGTCGGATGTGAACAAGGATACAACCAGATTAGGACTAGACTAGTGCCAGAGTAGGACCAGGTTAGATTCAGGTTATGACTAGACTAGAACCATGCTAGTACCAAACTCAAAGCCAGAGTTCAGATTATATTAGTACCAAGTACCGGGCTTTTACCAGGCTAGAGGCAGTCTAGTAGCAGGCTGCACTTTACCAGTTTGAGACTTGTGCCAGGCAAGAGCCATATTTGTTTTGGACTAGTTTGAATTTAGTGCCATACTAGGGCTGGATTAGAACCAGGCTTGACCCAAGATAGTACTAGTCGAGAGGTAAGCAAGCCTAGTACCAGGACCCTGTGAGTTTCAGACTAGCACCAGGCTAGAACCAGGCTAAAACCAGAGCAGTAATACGCTGGACCAGTCTAATTCAGGTCGATTGCAAACCATAGTCAGGCTAGCACTAAACTATTTTTGAGACTAGTATTAGACGAGGACTAGATTAGTTAGGTTATTACTAGTAAAGTATCAGCCTTGTACAGGGTTAGGAACTGGCTAGAACCAGACTGGCAGAGACAAAGTAGGACCATATGAGTACCACATCAAAACCAGTCTAAAAGGAGGCTTGACAAGCCTAGTAATAGGCCAGTATCAGACCAGGATCAGAGTAGAGCCAGGCTAATGCTAAATTAGACCCGAGCAGTACCAGGCTAGACTGTACCAGTTACAGTCTAGAACCAGGCTAGAAAATACAGGGGACCCTCATTCACCTCCACTGTTGCTGTACCATTAGACTTCACAATCTCCACTTTGCTGCAGTGGGCCCCTAGTTTCCACTTGGATAAATTACACCCCACAGTCTCCAAAACAACATTTAAAAGAGGACCAGGAGCTTTTTAGATAAGAAAATAAACATTACACCTGTCCCAGTAGTTGATGATGTCACCCGACACATGGCGATTGGCACACATGCCTCCATGCCGCAGTAACCTGATCATACCCGCTATTTAAAGAATGTAAGGCTTTCCCCGAGTTGTTTTCACAGAGGGATGGATATGCTTCACGACTTGGGAACCCTCCAACCCCCTCAACCCCGTGGGTGGGGGTATCCATTACCTCGACCCACATTAGCTGTTAGTTGGTGTGTGTGTAGTCTCATCCGGATGTGTGGCAGCCTGCTTTTAATCAAATCTCACTTCAGTTTTGTATGAAAGTGAGACCCCGCAAATGTAGCAGATGGTTTTGTACTAAAGAGCTTGTTTGACAAATCCGTGTGGGAAAGAGGTCCTGGAAACTGTTGGAAAAAGGGCAGACGGAGGTGACTTGATGAAGATTTAGTGGGTCCCCAAAAAAGTGCATTCATTTTGTTTGTGTGGTAATACTATGTATTAGGTAGCTTATTTGAGCAGGCATCTTAATGGCGAGGGAGAGCCAGAGAGGACTCCGATGTCTCCACTTGACGAACTTGCAATCGCCTCTTGAATCAAATCTAATCCATTTTCATTGACAACGGATATCTAATTTACTGCAGTAGGCCCACAGTCTCCTCTAAAATTGTGTCTCCTTACTGTGTAGAAAGCAGGAGATTCTCATGTTTCTCCATTGTTCTTTGTTAGGATGTGCCGTTCCTTGCTAACCTTCATTTATACTGTTACTTTGACCTGAGTCCCCATAGTCTTCACTTTGCTGCAGCAAGCCTGCAGTCTCCTCTTGGATAAAAATGTGGCTCCTTGCTGTGTAGAAGTAATAATGGGGTGATAATTTTTTTGAATAAGGGCAGGGGGTCACGGCCGGAAGGGCACCCAGGTCAAGGGTGGAGGGTCGCGGCCGGACCGGCAAAAAAGGGTCAAGTGCCCAGCTCTGCTTATGCTGTTACTGTGACCTGAGTCTCCATAGTCTCCAATTTGCTGCAGCAGGCCTGCAGTCTGCTCTTGGATGAAAATGGATCTCCTCAACACAGAGGAGTAAATACAGGAGACCCTCATTCTCCTCTGTGTTTGTCGACTCCAGGGTCTCTCAATTTTGCTGCAGCTGGCCCGCAGTTTTCTCTTCGATAAAAATGTGTCTCCTTAGCGCGGTGAAGTAAATACAGAAGACTCTTATTTACTCCATCGTTGTTTGTTTGTGCTTCTCGTTCTCAATTGAAGCATTTTTTTTCCACCAGTTTCCCAATTACTGACATTTACTTGCTGGAAGGATTTCTTCACGCCACACCATTCAAGTGTGTTTCTTGACGATGCACAGGAAATCTGATCAAGGAGTGTCCC
This sequence comes from Filicampus tigris, assembly GCF_054856515.1. Taxonomy (NCBI): domain Eukaryota; kingdom Metazoa; phylum Chordata; class Actinopteri; order Syngnathiformes; family Syngnathidae; genus Filicampus; species Filicampus tigris. The sequence goes on from NC_141218.1 coordinate 13,914,682, forward strand.
ATTCGACCAAGTCAGTCATGTCTGACACATACGAACGAGTTCAAAAGTGATTGGATGGTGCAAATATGTGATTGCAGGATATCAGACACGCTTTGGAGTGGAAGTAATGGACCAGCTGTGAGGTATAAATCAAGTGTGAATGAGGCAATCTGGTAATCAGGTTGGCCAATTAATAATGTCAACAGATTGATAATACTACAATATAATGTTCATGAATATGTAGGATTGATGAGGCGAAGCTCAATCAGCTTCAGGCTAGCCCGGAGCATCTTTGCCACGTCTCCACCCGGAAAGTGATTGATCACTACTAAACGCGTCACAAAACAAGCGCTCTTTCATATGTATGCTAATGAACTCAGCTAGGGACAATTGCATTATGAGTTCTTTTTGTTGTTGTTTTTAAACTCTGAGAGATATGTGACCATACTAGTTTATGCTAACTCATGTTTTGCAAAGCAAGATAAAAGCTATGTAGTTGTATTGAAAAATTGCAAAAAAATAATGCTATGCTTTTATTTGCTCGTAAACCAAAATGCTAACACAATACAACTGCCGTTGAACTAGCAAGCTAAGCACATTACATTCACAAAGGACGCTTGTAGTATTTAAAAGCCTTGAACCTTCTAATGGATCCTGCAGTAATCTACTAAAGTACCAAAAGGTTAATAATAATAAATGGGCTCATTATGATAAAGGTAATGATGCAATCCACATCGGACGCAAATGAACCTCAGCAGTTAAGTACAATAATGTTTATGTTTATTTATAAATAAAGCTTCCACATTCAAAGTGATTCAAATTCCACAGAAGCCTTTCGTGCACAAGTGAGGTTAATCACAGTCTATTGCTTTGGGCCACTATTTAACCAGGGAGGGCTTAAACACTCATGAAACGCTGCAGGTCCGCCAAACTCGAAAGAGTGCGCATTACAGTGCTTCATAATGCCGGATGGTCTCTTTAGGACAGGTGGTCTAATACATCTGTTGAGCACTGTATATTCTTTTTGACAGGCTTAATCTGCGTAATTCTTATTCCACGAACACAATATATATATTTTTTTTTAACATTTAGTTCCGCTGGAACAAGTGCATAAGACCACAAACAAAACAGAGAATGTAAGCATCATAACGAGCCTCAATGTGGACAATTTCAATTCCAGTAAACTCGTAACAAGAAGCACACCAATGATTACCTTAATCTATCCATTTTCATCCATATTCAGGGGGCCGCCGTTTTGGCCATTACCGTCCTCTGCTGTTGACTGAAATTGACGTCAGTGCCCTCGGGCTGGCATTGCGAACGTCACGTGACCTAACCCTGGAAACAGGTGAGCCTTTTTCTAAAGCGCTTCATGATGCTGGATGCTCTATCGGTGGTGGTGGTCTAAAGTACTTTTTAAGCATTTGCGAGAACCAAATTGACCTTCAGTGTGCTTCTTTTTTGGAACTCATTGAAATCGAAACTGTCCACTCCGAAGCACTTTTCATTCCTGATACTCTCTGAGCGGTGGTGGTCCAATGCACTTGTTATGGAATGTCCCTTCATCTTTCTCGTCTGAAAATTAGTTACGTAATGTATTACGTAATGTACAATGATGATTTTTCTGAGACAACTGAAATTGAAATTGTCCGCATTAAAGCACTTCATGATGCTGAATGGTTTCCTAACCACAGGAGCTGTAGCTGTAGGCTATCATCTATCAAGCATTGTACATTGAGTTTACCAGCTGCAAGGTATACCATTTGGTGCGCTTCTTTTTCAGAGTTCTCAAAAATGGAAACAGTTTGCATTGAAAGCACTTTATGATGTGAATGCTTTCTTGGGGTTAGTGATCTAAAGCACCAATGAAGCACTGAAAAGGCAGTTTGCCTGGCGCAAGGTGACCTTTAATGCGCTTCTTACAAAGTTAACTGAACTTGAAAGAGAATGCAGTAAAGCGTTTCATCCTGTCTTTATGACTTACATTTGCTAAGCACAATAGTTACGTACAATAAATGTTGGCAGCGGCCACAGTGAGCGCGAGTGGGAACACGTCAAGCGTCCTCCTGACAAAATCCATCAGCAGCAAGATGTGACGCCTCCAACCATGTTGAAATAAAAAAGAATTTGAATAGAAGCTGAAAAAAAAAATGCTGTCAACAGTTGTGTGTTTTGGCTGAGAGAAGCACAAAGTGAAAGATGGACTTTGACAAACCTAGTCAATGCTGGCGCGGCTACCGTCAAACATTCTCATTAGAGGCAGCTGCAAGGGGAAAGTGGAGGAGGAAGAAGAGTAGGATGATGAAGATGACGAGGGCTCAACACCTCCACGTTCACTCGCTGTTAGGTAGCACTTTTAACAGCATCAATAGAATGGGAAATGTCACATATATGCTGGACAAAACTATTGGGAAACGTGGACATTCAATCTACAGGAAGTGAAGAAACTATACAATTTCACCCTGCTTGCACAAGTACTCCTGCCGTCCTGTTGCGTTACGAGCAGTTGTTGTCGGGCAAATATTTATGCATCACAGCAGATGTGGAATTATCTGATTACAGAATGTTGTGTCACTGCGTGAAAGAGTCACAGTTGCAGCAATGTCTCACTTTTGCTGGGATGGACTACTTGCCTTAAATCTTGCTCCACAAAAGCAAAATTAATCACAATATCATGCTTGGACTAGAACAGGAGAAGTTTTTATGTTTCACTTAATGCCTGATTTTTTTTTATAATAAAAAAAACATTTGGCTTTAATGTGTGGGGTCTGAAACAGATAAATAGGGATGGGTGTGTACTGATACCGAACTGATACCGAATTTTAAGATATCGGGTCCTCGTGGAGGCTGCCGATAACAGCCAACAATACATACTAAGCCAAAAAATTCTGACATTGAGTAAGTCCTCCTCCGCAGTAGTTGATGATATGCTGCGGCGGTTTGACACATCAGTGAGCCATCATCTGCATCAGAAAGAAATGTCTTTGCTACAATTTGTCATCATTGTATTAAATGAAATAAAAAATATCAAAAGAACTAGAGGTAACAGTGTACTTGGTAAGGGTGAGTACTGAAAAAGTGAATACTCATACTGGTATCAGTTTGGAAAAAAAAAAACTGGTGTTGATCATCTCATCAGTTAAATAATCTTTTTGAAAAATCCTTCTGTGTACGCTAGGGCTAAAGTTGCCCACCACTGCTTTTAAAGGCAAGGTAGGAGTTGTTGTATGTTTCTGTGCTTGTGCAAAGTGGGCTGCAATCATTCTCTCAGCACAAGTCGGTCTTCTTCTATGTTCAGTGGCCTAAAGGCTGCTTCTGGTTGCGGCCACTTCCTCCAAGCCACAAATCCGATGGCTAAAAATTCTCCTGTTGTGCCACCACTTACAGATGTGACTTCAAAGCCACCCGATTGGCAGCTGTGTCCAGCTAAAGGGACGATGTTGTCTCGATGGAGACGTCTCCGAGGCTTTACCGTCACTGGGAAATTTCCTATTAGGATTACACAGCTCAATGAAACACTACACTTTTTGGGTGTTTTTTTTGTCTTCCCTCTAAATATTGCAATGCCTTAACATTTAAGAAGTCATGCTTTGCAACGTTGCCTCATATATAGACAATATGTACTGTAGACTCTCCTGCCACAACCACAAATATGATATTAGATAAATATCCAAGCCTTTCTATTTTTTCATTATTTTTTAAAATTACATTTATTAGGTATTTTATTTTGTTATTGTGTTTTGTTTTCTTCTTTACTGTTTTTGTGCTGTAAATGATAATTATTTTTATTTATTTTCCATTTATCTTAAGTTTGGGTGTTTTTTTGTTTGTTTTTATCTTACTGGTAGTTTTTATTTATTTTGTTTGAATTTGTGTTTGCTTTTTTGTTTCCTTTTGCTTTATTTTGCAATGAGTAATCAATTGTTTTCATTTTGACTTATGTTTATTTTTTTGTTTAGTTTTTAATTATTTCATTTAATTTGAGTTTTTTTTAAAAAATGTTTTACAATGCGTAAATTTAATTTCTTCTCTCTCTGGGAAAAATATTAAACCACATAAAAAAAAACATCAAAATAAATTATAATAATGAGTACCTCTCTGACAGAGTTTCAATCAAAACTAGGCATTATTATGTCTGTAAAAGCTTAATTTTCCTTGAAACTCTTGTACCTGATCTCATCATGCTATGAATTGAGTATTGAATCTCATTTTAGTGTGGAAGAGTACCAAATGAATAGGCCTATGATGCGTCTTTTAAAAGTGAAATCTTCAGACAGAAGTCAGAAGGTGATTCCATGTCTTCATCCAGTCACATACAGAATTCCATCTGACACTCAATCTTGCCGTGGCCGGATGCCACACAACAAGTGTTGGCACTAATGAGAGCCTCACGCAAATCACTTGGAGGTGCGGTGCTTTTGCAACCTGAGCAGTAGAAGGAAGGAGAAAGTCTGCGGTGGCAGGTTTCAGGCCCCCAGGGACCACTCGGAGTCCAGTCAGAGTCCGGTGGGGGTGGGAGAAGGCACACATTGCTGTGTGTGCGCAATCGTCACCATTAACATTGTGCAGCTGTGGCACTTAAGCAAGGATTAATTGCATGTGTGTTCATTAGAGCCGTCGTCCGTCTGCAGCGTGGGAACTCGTCCGTCGTCCGTCATCCACCTTTTTTTCCGGGGGTAAAAAAATTGTATATACTATAGGCCGGTCCGCCTCTAATTTAAAATGGGCGTCCGATCATTCTGAATTTTTCAATTGTCACAAATGGCAAAACTGCCCCGAAAGTGGCTGCTTCAAACCAACATGGCCACCTTCCTGTGTCTTTTTCAAAATGTTTTTTTTAAGACTTTTTTTGTGCGTCTAGTCATGATGGACATGCCTACCAAATTTAATGTTGCGTGAAACCCATCCGATTCAAGTTAAGGCTCATTTGACCTTGGATTTCACTAAAAATGTACACTTTCAACCAAAATGTCTGACTTTCTGTTTAATACAAGGCATTGGTCCTTTAGACTTTTTCATCCAACCTGTCATGATAGATCATCACTGAAAAGTTGATTGTAGAAGCTAGTGTAGGAGATATTCCCATGACTTTGGAGGCGTTTTTTTTCCATTGAGCCCTATCTGCCTGGCAACGAGTGATCACACCAGAAATGAGCCATTTTGTCAGTCTATGTCACTTAAAGTTAGTTTACATTTTACTCAATAACATTTCGTCATATTTTTTACAGTATTTAGTTAGGTTGCGACAGCGTCCCAGCAACATGCCCGGCAGATAAACTCACTGCACAAGTAGGCTGCACATGCCCAATTATTAAAAATTCACACTACCACAGATTACTGCCGTGTGTTTGCAGCCATGTACGGGTAACCGACTTAAAGCTTTAAAGCAATAAATAGTAGCTAAGCCGGGCCTGGGAATTGACTGCACCTGCAGGACTCCTAACAGGCAACAGATGTTGGCATTAAGCTTTGAAATAATCATGAAAAAAAGTGAATTAATCCTTTGTTGGTTTACGCTGTCTCGTTAGTTGGTGCGGCTCCCACCAACCGGCCTCCCACTCCAAAATTTACTCAGTTGGAAGCGGGTGTCCTAAATTGAAATAATTTTTACTTTATGCTTTTACGACTTGGAAGAAGGAGCGTTTTGACCTTTTATAGAAAACTTCATGCACCACAAACACTTCCTTGAGGAACTCTGCTCAGTGTTATTGAGGAAATTTCTTGATATGCTGTTCCTTCACTGGGAATGTCACAATCAGATTGCAACTTTTGTACCCTTAACTTTGACTGTTTTGCTTTTTCTTGCAACAAGAACCAAGGAGGTTTTGTACCCTTTCTAGAAATGGACCTTAAACACCTCGTTGAGGAACTCCACTTAGTACTAGAGGAAATTGAGTGGTATACTTCTTATCTTTTATATCTTTTCACTGGGATTGTCAACCTCAGAATTCAAATTTTGTACCCTGAACACCTTTTTTTACAGTTTTGCTTGTTCTTGGTACAAGGCTGAAAGTGTGTTTCGACCTTTTGTCGAAAACTTCATGGACTTCACTATCTTAAGGGACTCCGTTCAGTAGTAGTGAGGAAATCTAGGGGTGTACTGTCTCTTCACTTGTCACCGTCGTAATTCAACTTTTGTACCTTCAACACGTGGATTCTACTATTCTGAAAAGAAAGAAAAACTTTAAATGACCTCAAAAACTTCCTTGAGGAACTCCGTTCAGGACTAGTGAGGATTTCTTTCCTTTCCTAGACGATTGTGACCCTGATTTCACCTTTTATACCCGAATACCAGATTTCTTTAGTCTTTTACACCTTGAAAAATGTGCAATCATATTACCTCTATTTTTGACCCATGATGACTGTTTTTAATATAATACAGTTAGTTATACAATACATTTATTATTCGTGTCAAGTGACACTGGAGTTTAAAACACACTTTTAAAAAGGTAAGACTCAGGGCGTTGACTCTGCACTTTAATTGTGCTTTAAAGCATGCTGCTGTTTTGGTTAGCAACAGAGTTCCAAGGCCGAACTAAGATAATTAGTACCCATTTTTATTGATGGGAAAAGGTAGTCTTTCATTTTTTTAAGTGGATGACCACACAGCTTCTACTGGAGGGACGGCATGTATTTGAGGAAATTCGCTATTTTCAATAGCAGCGCTGTTAGCAGCCTACCCACAGAGTTCATTCATGTCCATGTTACGGTGGGCGGGGGTCCCTATAACTCCCCTCTTGCCCGTATGTATGTGCGCTCCAGTGGAAAGGTTAATGTTCAACAGCGTGAATGGAAGGTGCGAACAAAGCACAATGGCCGCACTGTACGCCAGCCTATTCATCGGCATTCACTTCCTGCCTTAATAGCCGCCTCCACTTTCCTCACCGTGAGGGGTGGGTTGGTAAGTAGGTCAAAGAAAAGTCATGTTTGAGGTAATTCACCCCCCGGGGGCAACGGCTGCGCCTCTGATCTTGAGAAGACCCCAGAGGTGAGGTCATTTGCAAGTCACATGGTACATGCCCATGACAAGGGGCTTCAGTGAAAAGACCCTCTGTTGATGGAAATGTGAAGCTACTTTTACTTTTCTACTTTTACTTCATCTTGTATTGGGTACCGTCGAAAATAAATAGCATTCTTACTTTAAAGACTTATGATGCATTTTTTCCCAGTTTGGTGCCATGTTGTGGCATCTTTGTGCCAAGGAATTACGATGAAGTGAATTGACAAGCTTTGTTTGGACCAAAGTAGTGCTTTGCTGCCATCTTGTAGCATTTACAGGCAATTGGAAATCTTTTGGGTTCAATCACTTGCGGACTTTCGGTAATTGCGGCATTGTTTGGAAACTAACACTGGTAGGTAATGTTGATTGGTGCATCCAACAAAACTCAATGCAGCTCTGCTTACCTTTTGACTTTAATCTCATAGCAGTTGTGTCACACCATGATAGTTGTTTCAGACAGTGTAGTCCAACCGTCGCTTGAATGTGGCTCTGGATCTTCACCGAAGCTAACTGATCATGTTACAAGCAAAGAAACTTGGTGTCGGGGCCATTATATTGTGAATTAGCCCTGCTGTTACATCACAGTGGGCAAGAAGTGCACAAGGACTTACTCAGAGACACATTTTCTGAAGTAGGCAAATAGACTCCATTGTTTAATTTCACACTTGATTGGCTCGAGAGAGCCAACCATTTTTATACAATCAATTTGAAAAAAATGTTTTATATCTAACCATTAAAGTAAATGTATTGGTTGTCATGCCCTTCATTATCCTAATACAGACATATTTCAGTCAACATTTAACAGTTATGATGCCTTGTTTCCATGGTGTTTTCTATCACCAACATTCAGTGAATCCCATTTTCTTCTGCCGCGATAACGTCACTTCTAGCGAAGGAAAAAAGGGATGGTAATTAAAAACACGACTGCTGGAGGCCAAGATGAACCCGTCAATTCGTAACCTCCCGAGCCTGCAACAGTTAATTACACGTGGCCCCTTTCGCCACCACTTGCTACGAGAATGGAGATAAGACCTTGGCGGAGTACGGCGTGCTGGGACAAGCGTGTGCTCAATAGATGTGATAGCGCTTTAATTGGATTCAGCGCAAGAAAAGGAGGGATTATGCAGTTCTTCCATGCATGCGTGTTCGCCCTGCAGGAGGTATTGCTGTGCCAAAAGTTGGGTTGGTGTCTTTATGAAAGAGTCTTTTCATGCAAAAGTCCTTCTTTTGTTTTTGTTGGCGCAGTGTGATTTGATGGAGTCCCACCTGGCTGGCTACCAAGCCCACATGAAAGCATCAAAGGCAACCCAAGATTTTTTTTCTTTTTTTCAATTCAAGTTTACATAGTTTTTTTTTCTTCAAAGTATTTGAAGTTTTGAATGAGATTGAATGATAGCTGCACTGTAAAATATGCTACAGCTTGTCGTGTTGTTACTTTGTACATCAGGAGTTCAAAATTAAAAATGAAAGATATCTGTCAAATAATATCAAGAAAATACAATTCTATTATATCCAAAGTATATTCGGAATTGATTTGAACTGGAAGGACTTTCTGACGCAAGGTGTCACAATTTGATCTGGAATGCATTGACTGTCTTCAGATTTTCATGATATCCTTTACGCATTCAGGACACCCTGTGCCAAATGCAGGTTAGTGGCCCCAGTTTCAAAGGATAGAATGTGTGTTCAGGGAATAGAATTCCCCAAATAAAACAAAATGTATCATGGTCAGGCATTTTCTGGCTTTGAAAAAAAAATTAAGATGCAAACGCTTGAAAATTCAATAAAGTGTAAATAAATAAAAAAATTTAAAAATGCAAAGACAACTAAAATGCAAAAATCAATTAGTGACAATACAATTAAGTTTTAAAAACTAAATACTGTAATGAAATAACAAAAAAAAAAGTAATCATAATATTTTGTGGGGGGGACGAAAATCTGTTTTCGTACAATTTTAAAGGCATATTAAATATATGTAGCAGTAGAAGAGTACTTGTATTTATTTACATACAATAATGAAGATAACAGATCACTCTATTACTTTACGAAAGAGTGCACATGGACCTTTATTGACAGTTTATCAGGGTGACAGTTTAACAATTTATTAATGCACGTGCTTGACACTTCATGCCTGCTTCGCAAACACCCACTTGCTTGCACATATGAATCTGGATCCTGACCTGAGTTGGCCTATTAAGGTCTTTTGTTGTGTGTTATTCACTTGGGACAAAGCTTTTGTTTTCTTGTTATTTTCCAAAGCAAGCAAGCTAAGAACGAATCACAGCCACTTGTTTCTCAGTTATAAATGTGTCTGGAAAAGCATGCACCATGGGGCCAAAGAGCTTACACAAACAACAATTTCCATCAGCAGGATGTATCTGCTTGTTTGGAGGAATATAATATAAGCAGTCATCTTACGGAGTGCACTGATTGAGGAGTTTCAAGTGACCTTAGCGCCTTTTGTGCTCTTTATTCGTGTAGGAAACGCTGCAGTGATTGCAAGTTTGACACTGTTGTATCTCACTCGCAAACAGATGCTTTTGTGCTGCTTGCCTTCACAGTTTAAGAGTAGAATAAGTACATTATAGAATGATTTACACACCAAGCCGATATCACAATGTTACGCATTTGGTGTTGAAATACAATTTAAAAATCTTTAAGAAATAATGTTACTTACGGTAAATCACAAAGGCTTCATTCAGACTGCAGGTCTTAACCCATAAAGGCCTAAAGCGCCTGGTTCAACAGCTCCCCAAAACCTAAGGTCGCCTTTGGAATTACCCTTGAAAACCTGAAGTTTTCCCAGAAATTCAACACTTACAAAATAATTAATATCTCAGCCCTTGTAGCAGGCAGAAACATAATTCCAAAAGAATTAGAGATCTTATTTTATTATTTTAATTTGTAAAAAAAATCGAGTGGTAATTACCATCCTCTATTTTGTTACAAAGACGTCGATATCGTCATCGTCGACAAACCATATCATATCACGTTCTACTGGTTCCACTGGTTCAAAGTCCACAAGCGCGTCGTCTATATGTCACTGCAGTTACTTATTTCAGAGCTCCCGGCATTCGCCATTAGCCTACGGCTTTTTCTTTTGGGTGAAATCAGATTTTTTTTTTTTTTTCTCAAATGTAACAGTTCACATTACATATTAATTTCGTGACTTCAGTCTGTCTGGTGTGTGAACCAAATGCACCCCCAAAGTGACCTGCATGCGCAGAAAAAGGGACGACGTCACTCACAATGTGGTGTTTATGGAAGTAAATATGGTCCAGCGTGTTGGGGCTCATCTTTTTATCATCTCATATCTACAGAAGAGCGATGCAGGAGGAGGTAGAAATATTTTGGGAAATTGAGGCGAGTCTTTTCGATCTCAGGATGTCAGATTGTTTTTTTATGTTCCTTCTTTCTAGTGAAAATAGTTAACGTGATCGCTGACTGCAATTCGCTAGCTTTTAATTATAACATTTGAGGCGGTGCTGCTGTAATGACTGACACTTACGACAGACCAAATGAGACTCCAAAGTCTCTGCTTTAATGCCTGCTGTTTCCTCTTAGATACAATTCCTTGGTGGTCTTGTTTAGCCTAAAGCAGGGGTCTCCAACCACACGGTCGAAGGGCCACTTTGGACTGGGCCGCGGTGGGCCGCACAGAGGAATGAAGAAAAAAACCCGACAGTACTTCCGGTTTATATTATCCGAGGCTGAAAAATGTTTTATTTTGAAAGTGACCGGATTCTCTCCGTTACATCCATCTATGACTGACTCTTAACGCATGTCAAGTTGTCTCCGTCGCATAACACTAATATTAAATGCAAAAGCCAGCAAATAAGTGAAATAAACAAACATATTGGGAAGGTTTCTTTGCAATGGGGAATAGGCCCAGTGAGAATTCAACACATGCCCAAGAAGAAAAAGAAGGGTACATTTCACAGACAATACCAGAAGACCTACTTGAAATATGGATTTATGGCGACAAGTGATTCCCATGCAGGAAGGAAGCCCGCTCTGCACAGCAATATGTGCAGCCAATGCAGACTTCAAAACTGATTTGTCAACAAATGTAAGTGCCTTGAGAGCATCATACTTGGTGGCTAACCGCTTTGCTAAAGCTAAAAAGTCAATCAATATTGATGAAAAACAAAACAAAGCAGTGGATTAGCAAACCCCCCACTCCCCCCACACACACACATACACACCAACGCACAGAACCCCACCCCAGAGTTGTTTCAGGGCCACAAAGTGTATAGATTTGTATGAACCGGTCCGTGGCCGAAAAAAGGTTGGGGACCACTGGCCTAAAGCGTTCAATGTTGCAGAGTTTTTGACATTTTCTCACCGTTTTTAGGAGCACAGCATCCTTTCATTTGTTGTTTTTTCTCTTATAGGAGTGCAGGAGTCACATCAGGAGAAGGTGATCACGGTGGCTGGAGAGGGCACGATCCATAGCCCGGATTTCCCTCACACTTATCCCAGGAACATCGTGTTGGTGTGGAGACTAGTGGCGGCGAGCAACATGAGGATTCATCTTAACTTTGACGAGAGGTTCGGGTTAGAAGACCCCGAGGACAGAATATGCAAGTAAGGACACACTATGGTTGACACCCTCATAGAAACAGAAATCTTTCTAAATCGCATGAGACTTCCTCTGATGTTGTGAGAATTCTACTAAATCACACAAGCGTTAATCAAATCTGGTAACACCACCATTCAATTATGGGACACCTCTGAAAAATTCGTCGAAACCTCCTCAGAAGGCTTTTTTATATCACGTGAGACTTTTGTAAAATCACACGAGACGCCATCAGAACTTGCGAGGCTTCCACAAAAGCATTTAAATGTCTTCAAATCTCAACAGAATTCTGCATTACTATGCAGGACAATCTTACAAGATTTCTTCTAAAACATGTGAGACTTCCTAAAATATTGCAAGAATTCCATGAAATTAAATAAGACTTTTGCATATCTTGTAAGACTTGTACTGAATCAATCTGAATCTTCTAAATCATGAAAGAATTCTGCCAAATCTCTAATATTGCAACATCCACTACTGTATTGGTTATGAGACTTGCTCAAATATTGCGAGAGCTCCGCTCAGTCATGAGATTTTCTCCAGTCCTTGTGAGACTTTTTTCAAAGCTCTTTAAACTTCTGCTAAAATGTTACCAAATCTCATGAGACTTTTGTTGAATAATGTGAGACTGCCTTATATCTTGGAAGAATTCTGCTAAATCATGCAATATTTCAAAAGAATGTGGATAAATCTCTCAATACCTCATTAAAACTTGGAAGAATTACACTAAATCGCGCAAGCGTTTCTAAACTCTTGTGAGATTTCCACTAAATCATGTGAGAATTCAACTAAATTATGCTAGACTCTCTCTTCCTTGAAAAATACTCCTCTAGATCATGTGAGACATTATCGTGCCTCAAAGATTTCCACTAAATGGAGTTTACCAAATCTTGTGAGGCTTCCTGCAAATTCATACAAGAATTTCTCAAATATTGTGAGAAATCTGATAAATTACAAGACTTTCTCAAGTCTTGTAAGACTTCTGCTAAATCTCATGAAACTTCTGCTAAAATTTTATCAAAATCTTGTGAGACTTCTACTGAATAATGCATCCTATCATGTAAGGTTCATGTAATGTTTTCATCAAACATTGGAATCCTCTTATTTTTTTCTTGAATAAAATACATGATCTTACCAAGTAAATAAGTACAGTAGATGGTTAAGGTTTTTTTCTTTATCGTTTGTTCCTACTGATGCATTCCATGCGGCATGTTTTTGGTAGTTTCCCACTGTCTACCAACTTTTTGTAAACAAACCTTGATTTGAATATTGTGGTATTGATAAACACTGCTTGTACCGTTGGTCAGTGTTTGATCATGTGAGGGCTTCCCGTGCTGGCATGTCAGATGGCAAAATCTGCCTTTCAAGATTTAGAGTGAGTGTGTATCCATTTGTGAAATTGCCTCTTGGCATCCTGCTGCTTTGGACGCTTGTGAATATTGAGAATTCCGCAGCGGGGAATTTGACTCGGACAGCGTCAATACAAACCCCGGCTAACAATAACACACACACACAGACACACACGCGCCGCACACGGGTCACTTTCAATTACAGCTCATGTTTGCCTCTGTTGCCGTTTCATTTAAAGAAGAAGCCGGTCGATGGCGGCTGTGTGTGTGTTTACGCCGATACATCACTACTGACTGGACATCATGCAGGAGACAAATGAGGGCAAGGTGGATGGATGCATGGATGGATGGATGAGGGAAGAAGAAGGAAATGAGGGTGGTTAACGCCGACCTACTCATGCCTGGAGAGTCCCCTAAAGGATGACGAGTTGTACTGCAGGCTCGATTATTGTCACCTGTGCAATTGGCAACCGTATGAGGTCAATTTGTATGCACAGCTATAATTATCTGGGGAATTAAATGTCTATTCGTGTTGTCCTCCATAAGAGAATGACCAGCTAATCTAATGAGATAGTGTGGGATGAAATGATGATTAGACTGGATGTCATTATTTTTTTTCCCAAAGCCCACATTTGCTAACACCAATTTAAGCGTGATCATGTCAGAATTAAAGTGAATGTGATAACTCCCAGCCAATCATTTCTCAGAGTGAAAAAATGATACAAATATTAAGAGATACACTCATGAAATTCAGACACCCAGTTGCACACACAACAAAATAAAAACATCCCCCCAAAATATCCGTGCACACATTTGGACATAGCCTGAAGTAATCGGCATCCTGCAAGCCGTCGGGCAAATAAGAACGATCTTTTTTTTTTTCTGAGGTCAACCCAGTCCAACAGAGGGCCTAAGGCGTTTGATTGCATCCCAGGATGCCGCATGATGAATGCGGCATCCAATCATCTGCACACACACGCACGCACACACATTTACATTCCACTCACATGGCTCTCGTCTGCACATTTTGACATGCACTGAGGAGCAACATTAGAGTGATTTAGAAGAAGAAAATGTCTACAATCCTTGATTGTAGTCATTTCTGTTTATCTGTACTGTGCAAGATGCTGGTCGTCATCAATAAATAGCTGTTCTTGCATTTAGCTTTTTCTTCCCCTCTGTGGATTATATCCAGTCGTCTTTGTCCTTACAATGTCTTCGAGATGCTACTTGATGTCAGCCTATTTGTTCCATTCCTGTTTGACAGCATTTAATGATCTGCCCTTGCTGCATTATCAATGATCCATCTGTCGCCACAAAAAATACTGGAATACCACTCCACTGTGTTTGCTGCTCATTATGGGATAATTTGTTATTGATTGCCGTATTACCTCCACTGATTTTACGTTTTTTTATGAGTATTCAGCACACAAGTGTTTCCGGCACAGATGGCAATGGCGGGAAAGGTCGTAGGCCATTGCCTTGCTCAAGGACGCTTTGATGTGTCGTCTTATGGAGGAGGCGGGGATCAAACGTGGGGCCTTCGGGTTATGCTATAGCTCGCATGTGATGTTTTTTAATGGCCATCAAAGAGGCTATCTAGTTATATGTCTGTCTATCTATCCATCCTCCTATTTAGCTCCCTAAGCATCCATTTTGCTAACTTTCATCCATTCATCAATCCACCATCCAATTAGCTGTCTTATCCACGTGACCTCCATTTATCCGTCTTGCTATCCATCCATCCATTCATTTAGCTAGCATCCATTTAGATATCTATACTGGATATCCATTCATTTATCTGTCCAACCAATCAGCTTTTAATCATCCACCCATATATCTATCCAGCCATCCGGCTATCATTCATCTAGCAGCTATCCATCCAACTACCCATATCCATCTACCCATCTGCCCACGTAATTACAGTATTTAGGTACTGTATCCTTCCACCCATCCATCCAAATCCCACCCACCCAGCTGTCTGTCCATCCATCCACCCATCCATCCATTTTTTAGCTGCCATCCATCCATGCAACCATTAAACTATCCAGCAACTCTCCATCCATCCACACATTCATCATCCATTTGACTTTCCATCCATCTGTCATCCATCCATCATTTATCGACCTAACCAACCAATCACCCACCCACCCAAGCAATCATCCATCTCTCCATCTGGTTGGCTGTTCATTCATCAATCCATTTAGCTGTCCGTCCATCCACCCTTTCACCCATCCAGCCATCCATTTAGCTGTCTGTCCATTTTTCCATCCATCCTTCCATTTAGCTGTCCCTCCATTATCCAACCACCCATCCACCATTTCACTTTCCATCCATCCATCATCCATCTATTTAGCTTTCCATCCATCCATCCATCCATCCATCCATCCATCCAACCAGTGATTATCAAATATCAATCCAACTATCCATCGACAATACCATGAATCTATTTAGCTCTCTGTCATCCATCCATCCATCCATCCATCCATTTTGCTTTGCATCCATCCATCCAACCATTTATGGTGACCATACTGTTTATTGACTGGCAATCTATTAATCTGTTCAGCTGTGTAGTTAGTGATTTGGAATGGGTTTTTTTCTGGGTTTTTTTTTTAAATATATGTTTTTGCTCAAATTAAAATAAGTAATATAACAATTTGCAGCTATTCTGCTATCATGCTAGCAATTTTGGTTTGAATGTAATGTTGTGATGTTTTTTTTAAGGTACGACTTTGTGGAGATGGAGGATCCAAGCGACGGGAGCATCCTGGGCCGCTGGTGCGGGTCGCAGGCGGCCCCTGCAGCTCACCTCACCAAAGGCAATCAGGTCCGCATACGCTTTGTCTCGGATGAGTACTTCCCGTCCGAGCCAGGCTTCCTCATCCACTACGCCATCCAGCCAGCGGTAAGAATCACGTCATGCCAGCAGAAACATGCCTGTTACTCCTTTTGAGTTCAAAGCAAGGCTCAACTTCGTTCTTTTGTTTTAACAGACATTTAATGTCCACATGTCTTTACATGTTAAAACAACACACGAACAATGCCGTCAGAACTAAGAAAAAGAGTAATAAAAAACTCAATTAGCACACAAAATAAGGATGGTTCACAAAAAAAGAAAGCAAAATAGCACAATATTTACCACATTGGCCACAGTTTCTCAAAAGGAATAAAAAGTCGTAATGATGTCTTCTAGGAGAAACTCCTGCCTTGTCTTCTTGGTACAGCGTGTGCTACTGCTATATGTGCATCAGCTACCTGTGTCCCTCAACAACAGCAAACACACGCGGAAGAAAAAACAAGTTCCCTCTTTTCACTATGGTTTTAACCCAAAATAAATTACCAGAAAATTATAACTTATTTACATTTTAACATGAACTAATGTATTTGTTTATTGTCCATTCAAACCAAATTAAAACTATGAAATAAATATAGGAAATAAATGAGTGTTGCCTTTGACAGCAGCTACAATGTCAATTGTCATTTGAGACCACAGCAGTCGAAAACTGTCTTGTGATTTAATTTCACTTCATGAGCGATCTGAGGTGGAAACAACAACAGTCTAATATGTTCAGTAAATTGGCAATTATATTTTTCTGATTCTGCTTCCAAGCATTTGAATGACAAATTAAAACGGGGCACTCATTTATTTTGTTGATCAAGTTGCACAGGAACGGGGTCAGCTCATTAGTTTTTATCACGCAGATAAAACCAGAATGTCAACATTCCTGTGGAAGGATTTTCTGAAACACAGGATTTTTTTTACTTTACTTTATTTACTTTTAGTTTTTTTTTTACTTCTATTTATTTAAATGTCAACTCTTTATTTTCTTTATCCTTTATTTTTATTGTCATAATAATCCATCCATCCATTATACGATCCCCTTATCCTCACAAGCGTCACAGGTGTGCTGGAGCCTCCCCCAGCTGTCTATGGGCAATAGGCGGGGGACACCCCAAATTGGTTGCCAGCCAATCGCAGGGCACGCAGAGACAAACAAACATTTTATTTTATTTTTTATTTCAGTTTGCTTCTCTTTGTACAAATGACCAAGAAATGGACTTTTCCAACAAGCACTACCTTTAATATGTTCCACCTGCGCTCTTATGGACTCTCCATCCCCATGATCCAAAGGTTATTGTTCCCCATAAGACCTAGTGAAGGGAATAAAGTGGCTCATCGAGGGTCCTCGACCCTTGCGTGGCTTCCATTGGGACCCCTGTAATGAAAGGGGGAATTAAGACAGACTGAAGATTTTTTTAAATTGTCCATCGTTTTGATCCTGCTCCAAGTAATATCCCCTCCTCATGTCTCTCTATCTTTAGCTCTGTGATACACACTATATACAGTGACTATTTCTTTTTACGCTTTAATATTGCAAGATTGATAGTCTCGACTGACCTTTCCGTTCACCTTTCTTCAAGTCATAAAGCAACATGGGACGACGTCACAATGGCTCATCTGTCATTTATAATCAGGGATGAAAATGACTATAAAAAGGGTCTAATAATAACAGTGTATGCAGCTCATGTGTTGTGTTCAAGAAAATTGGGAAAAGGGCCAAATTGAGGATCTGTGGACCTTTTAAAAAAAAAAGACAGAGACGTTATTTACAATTCTGTTTGAGGACTCCAGAACAATCAATTGATTGTGCTGCATTTACAAAAACTGGGAAGAGTGGACAGCACATATTGTCATTATCATAACTATGAAGAAGGTGAACAAAAAGAGTAATAAATATTAACTAGTCTATGTAGCTCACATGCTTTTTTCAACAATACTGGGAAATTTACACAATGCATTATTTCTAGTTGTTCTCTTAAACATATTGTGACATCAGAGCAATCTGATTGGATGTGCTGTGTTCAATAAAACTGGGAAAAGTTGATATCACACTTCACATAATAGAAAAGAGTGAAAAAAAGAGTATAAAAAGGCTCTAATAGTAATAATAGTATATGCAGTAAATGTGTTGCCGTGAATTAAACTGGGGAAAGTGATGCTCTACTGTGCCGTGCATGACCAAATGTGGTGTGGACTTTTTTTTTTATTCTGTGGATTATTTACAGTCGTTCTGTTTATTGTTGGATGACTACACAGCAATGAAATTGGAGGTTTGTGTTGCATTCAGTAAAACTGGGGGAAATTACGTTTAGTCATAATTTGTATTCGTGAAGACTGGGTAGATTTAGCTTTTGTTTTTTGTTTTTTTTTGCTTCTATGTACTCTGTTATTATTGCTCACTTCTATTGTGCTCAGTGGCAGTTAACAGCCACAACCACAGCCGATCTTGAGCACGTATAAGAGCTCCCCCACCAACCAAACATATCCAACTTCCGAGTCACATTGAGCGGCGAAAACCTTGTGAAAATGTTGCCCCTCCTGTCTTCTCTTTGAACCTTGCGCGGTGGAACAGCGGCGCTCTGTTTCCAGCTACCGGAACCCGCAGGAAGCCACACGGGGGCCCATCAAGAGCCGCTCTGTCATTGACAGGAAGCCATTTTTGGCAGCCAGCTTGTTAAAACACCAAGAAGGAGGAGGAGGAGACACTTGAAGCCAGCGCAAAAGTAATCACACTCTGATACGTGTGTAAAATAATACTTTTGTAAACGTATTGATTGAACTCATTTCCATAAGTTAATAACAAATACATCTGAAATGCAGAGGCACCAACAGTACTCACATTCTGTGCTTAAGGAGAAGTAAAGATACAGTACATTATGTAAAATGATATTCTGGTCAAAGTGAAAACATACCGACTCTAAAACGCAGAGATGGAAAACGTGCTCACTCTATGCACTTAAATTGATGTACAGAAAATGAGTGAAATAAGCTTCTCTGGTAAAAATTCAACTAAATTAACTTTTACTAAAGTAAAAAAAAAAAAAAACTCTACTTTTGGCTAAATTGAGCTCCTAATTTCATTCCAACATAGTTCCTTTGCATCAATATGCCACAAGATAGCATCAGAACACTCCATTTGTCTCATATGAAGCACTTCAAATCATTTTAACATAGTTCCTTGGCCCCAACATGCTATAAGATAGTAGCAAAGCACTAAATAGATCTAAATGAAGTTACTCAAGTCACCTCAACATAGCTTCTTGGCAGCTAGATGCCACAAGATGGATGCAGAACTCTAAATAAAGCACCTGAATTCATTTTATCATAGTTCCCTGACTTAGTTGCTGTACAGTGTTATTTTTCTTCGATAAAATAGATTTGTTTTAGGACAAGGGGTGGGGAAATTCTGGTCCTTAGGGGGGCCCGTTCTGCCTGTTTTAGATCCATCTCCATCCTCCAACTCACCTAAATCAAATGATCTGTATTATTATCCAGCTTCTGCAGAGTTTGCTAATGAGCTGATCATTTGAATCACGTGTGTTGGAGGAGGGAGTATCGAAAACATGGAGCGCAACAGCCCTCGAGGACCGTAGTTGCCCACCCCTGATTTAGGAGGATGGAACCGATTAGGAAAACTAATTTCTCGTATTTCTTGTAAGTCTAGGCACCCATGTACGTTACCAGTGTATTTGTACTTCATGACTTTGCACAACGGCGGCACGGTGGTCGACTGGTTAGCACGTCCGCCTCACAGTTCAGAGGTCGTGGGTTCGATCCCGGCTCTGGCCTCCCTGTGTGGAGTTTGCATGTTCTCCCCGTGCCTGCGTGGGTTTTCTCCGGGCACTCCGGTTTCCTCCCACATTCCAAAAACATGCATGGTAAGTTGATTGGGCACTCCAAATTGGCCCTAGGTGTGATTGTGAGTGCGGATGTTTGTCTCTGTGTGCCCTGCGATTGGCTGGCAACCAGTTCAGGGTGTCCCCCGCCTACTGCCCAAAGACAGCTGGGATAGGCTCCAGCACGCCCCGCGACCCTTGTGAGGAGAAGCGGTACAGATAATGGATGGATGGATGGACTTTGCACAACTCACATCCATGTCGGCCCGTTTCCCCTTTCATGCAGGCAGGAGTTGGCGGGATAACACTGCAAAGTCTGTTTTTACGCCAACCTCAATTGCAGACTGGACGCGGCAGGAAAAAAAAACACACACACACAAACCACATGATTTCACACACAATAGACTTTGTGGCTTAATGGAGGCGAAGCGGATTGCAGGAAAGTGGTTATAGCCAGAGCATGAAAACGGCAAAGAGTAGGCCCTTTCCTGACGAGTCGTCATCATTTTAGACAGCATAAAATAAACGCACGCTGTGCTAACGCTGCCGTTGCACGAAGGCAAAATGTGGTATCGTGAGTAGAAGAAAAAAAAACTCACTACGTTAAATTTGAAAATTCAGCCCATTTCCCATTTTCAATCAGCAGCATAAAATTTAGTAGATATGTTTACCGGAGTCAGTCAGTCAGTCATCCTTCCGTCATTAATTCAAACCGGCCCAGTCCCTCAGTGGCGGCGACAGTCAATCGGCATCGAGAACATACTTACTGTCACACGCACACAAAAAAATACAACACACACACACACACACACACACGCAGACACACACACACAGCATTATGATTGCTGAAAAAAAACAAAAACAATATGGGACAATGTCAATGCGGTCTGTGGGACCTAAAGGTATACGACATTATTTGTTTCTTTTTACAGAGCTGGGCATTTTACTAAAAATTGAGCGTCCGTTATTCGTCATCCGTCTGCAACGTGGGTACCCTTCCGTTGGTCGTCATTCGCCTTTTTTTTCCGAGGGCTAAAAAATAGTACCAGTCTATAGGCTGCTCCGCCTTAAACGGGCGTCCGTCGGCAATTCCAACTAAACTTTCACTTGCACCCCCC
Source organism: Filicampus tigris (assembly GCF_054856515.1). NCBI lineage: Eukaryota > Metazoa > Chordata > Actinopteri > Syngnathiformes > Syngnathidae > Filicampus > Filicampus tigris. The sequence goes on from NC_141218.1 coordinate 13,935,385, forward strand.
CATGGCCGATATTTGAACAGAAAGAGTGACTTACTGTGCCTGGGAAGCCTGTTCACAGCCTTGTCTGGGTCATCACCGAAATCTATCCCTCAGGTTACTACAACTCAATATTATTCCTCGCCGCGGCCATCGAAGCCCCGCCACCAACAATATACTAATGACGGACTGCAGACGACTGATGGAGCAAATAAAGGGGCTTCCGACTATGCTTAGTCCGTCTATTTTAAAAATGTTCCCGTCATTCGTCAACCCTCAGCAAAACGGGCGTCGGTCAGTGATGTATAGATGGACTGGTCTGTCACAGACGGAATGACCAGCTTTGTTTTTTTTAACTCAAGTCTGCTTGTGCTGCACCTACGTGTGACGTAGTAAATACGTTCTCGACACCAGTTGGCTGTCGCCAATGACAACGGACGGACTGGGCCTGCCTGAAATAATGACGTAAGGATGACTGACGGACTGGCGTGCCCTGATTTGTTTACCACGGGTAAACCCAGAAAATAGTCCCAAGAAGCCATGCTCTAAAAGACACAGGAAGTCTGCCAATTTGGTTTAAAAAGTGTGGCAGCATGTGACAGCACAGTTTGATGACTTGTCATAAAATGCGTAATGCTAATGAGCTGAGTTTGAAAAGTCAGTCCCAAGAGCCAGTTTCACTTCAAATTTAGTAGGTATAGTTACCATGAGTATACCCACAAAAAAGTCTCAATACGCCATGCCCTGAAATACAAAGGAAGTCTGCCAATTTTCAGCGAGGTGAAAGGTGGAAGCAAAATTTGATGATGCGCCATAAAAGGCTAGACTCTAAAGTTGAGTTTAAAAATGTAGCTCCCTTTACTAGTTTCAATTAGCGGCATGAAATTTGGTCAGCAAATTTACCATGAGTAGACCCGTAAAAAAGTCTCAAGAAGACGTACCCTAAGCAACAAAGGAAGTCTGCCATTTTGGTTTGAAAAGTGTACTGGAAGGTGGCAGTGAAGTTTGATGACACTCCATAAAAGTCTTCAAAGTTGAGTTTGAGAATTCAGCTGACTTTGCCAGGTTCAATAAGCAGCATGAAATTTGGTAGGCATATTTGCAAAGAGTATACCCCCAAAAACGTCTTGAACCCATGCCCTAAAAGACGGAAAGTGTCATTTTGGTTTGAAAAGCATGTGGCAAAGAAGTTTGATAACTTGCCAAAAAATGTGCAACTTCAGTAAGCCCCCTCAGCCAGGTTCACTAAGCAATCTGAAATTTGGTGGGCATGTTAACTACGAGTAGACCCACAAAAAAGTCTCAAAAACTCATCCTATAAAATACACAAGAAGTCTGCCATTTTGATTTGCTAAGTGTGGTGGAGCTTGGCAATGGCAACATTTGAAAAATGTGGAAATCGAATAAGCTAAATTTGAAAATGCAGCCCCTGGAGACAGTTTCAATCAGTAACGCGAAATTTGGTTCACGTGTTTATCATGAGTAGACCCACAAAAATAGTCTAAAAAAAAACCAATGCACTAAAACACACGGGAAGTCTGCCATCTTGATTTGAAGGGGCCATGTTAGGCTCTTTTTGGCCATTTCCTGCATCTTTCCGATCATCTTTCAAAGGATACCCTTTAAAATCAATAGAGGTCTTTTACGTGTGTGTGTGTGTGTGTGTGTGTGTGTATATATATATCTTAATTGGCAGCCGTTAGAAGTCACAGCGGGCCTAGCTGGCCGAGGGAGCGCTCCGCCGCTAATTGGGGGAGGATTGCGCCGTCAAAATTCATAGGCTGTTAATGACTTCCAGTCGCTGTACTCTGCCAAGGTTGGGCTAATTTGCTGCTCACGCTACTGCCGCTACTCGCTGCCAAGATCTGTCGGTGTTCCACGCTTGTGTCGATTTATCTCAGCGAGGCTCCGGCGAAACCAAATGCTACACCGCAAGCTTTTTTTAACAAGGCACTCTCGTTAGAGCCACCGCACAGATGGGCTTCAGATGTTATTTTATTTAATTTTTTTCTCATTTTGGTGTTCCTCTTAAGGAGAAATCCCAAGAAAACATGTAGGAGTTTAGTGCACATGAATAAATCCATGTGAGAAAGAGCCGAAACTGTTGAGAAGGGCAGGCAATTTTAAGAACAACATGAAACATGATTGGATGAAGACTGTGTGCTGAAATGTGTATTGTTTGATTCTAAAATAAGTTTCAATTATTTATTTTTTGGTACTTTGATTCTTTCTTTCAATTTTATTTTCATTTTGGGTTATATAATGATGTGTATTCAATTATATTTGTGTATTTTATTTTATTGGTCTTCATTTTTTTACATAAACAAGTTAAATGCTGGTTTTGGATTGTTTTTATTTTTCATTTTTTATCTTTAATAAAATTGTTATTTTTATTTATTTTCATTTGTATTTAAATGTTTGTTTTCATTTGTATGTCTCTTATCTATTAGAGGCCAGTCTGATGAACAAGCAACAGGTTTTACGTGACATTAAAAACATTTTAAATTCATGATAAGCAAATGTAATATACATTCCTTTTATTTATTTTTTAACCAGTAGATTTAGCGTATTCATTTTTATGCAATCATTTGTTGCCAGGCAGAAATCAGTTGAACTGAACATGAAGTCAAACAGTCTCAGAGACACACTAAGAAAATGGCCCCCAAATCAGAAGTGCAAGGATAACGGACAACTTTGATTATAAACATTATTTTTACAATTTAATCACTTCTGTGTGTTGAATGTCAAAAATAAATCAGGCTATGCGGATGACTCTCAAATCTATGTCCCGCTGAGCAAAAAAGACGCGTTCTCCTTAGAACCACTTTTGTCCTGTCTAGAGGAGATGGCCGCCACACCCTGGGCATGGATTTTGCTGCAGGACTCCTTGACCTCATTTGTATTAAGAGGAGTCGGAAATAACTGTTTTGATTCACAGCTCTAAATAGACATATAAAATCACAACGAAATCCTACTTAACCTCAGACAGCTGAGGAATTCATTTGTGGTTTTGGTATTTATATTCTTGAATATAAAATACGTGACTTAATGGAGGGTGGTTTTCACATTAGTATCTCCAATGCGAATAACAGAAAGCTCAGAGCTTTTTGTTAAAATTCAGCCCCCAGAGCCAGTTTCACTTGCACATTTGGTAAACATGTCTATCATGAGAAGACCCACAAAAAAGTCTCAAGAATCTGTGGCTGAGAACACACAGAAGTCTGTCATTTTGGTTTGAAATGGACATTTTTGTCTAATTTTGGAAATTGTACTTAGAAAGACAACATTTTCTTGAATTTTTTTTTTTTTTTTTTTTTTTTTTGCCACCAAATTTGAACCAAGTGTAAAACACAGGTAGGTGGCTGTAAAGTGTGAAGCATTTGTTACTTGGTCATTGCATGTGGGTTGAGCATGGCAGCGAAGTTAGAAGGCGTGGCGTAAAACGCGACATTCTTGTAAGTTGGGTTTGAAAATTCTGCTCCCGGAGCCTGTTTGATTTCATTACATGAAATTTGGTAGCCTTGTCTCTCATGAGTACACCCAGAAAAAACGTCTCAAGAAGACATGCCCAAAAAGACACAAACAGACTGCCATCTTGGCTCAAAGCCATTTTGATGTCAATTTGGCCCCACTTGGCTGAAATGTATTTATTTATTTATCTATTTATTTTTATCGCTACCAAATTTGACACATACTACATGGGGTGTCGCGCTAGATTTTGAAGCATTTAATACTTGGACTTTACGTGCAAGTGAAGCATGGCGGCAAATTTTGATGACTTTCTGTAAAATGAAATACTCTTCTAAGTTGGGTTTGAACATTCAGCGCCCGGAACCAGTTACATTTCCCAACATGAAATTTGGTAAGATTGTCTATCATGAGTAGACCGACAAAAAAGTCTCAAGTAGCCGTGCCCGAAAAGAGACCATTTTTGGTTGAAGAGCCTGGTTTAGGCTAATTTTGACGTTTTCCAGGTGTTAATCAAGGCAAACTTATTCGAGCAATTTTGTCCATTTGCTACCAAATTTGAACCACATATGGCAATGCTTGTCAAGCGTTTGAGAAAAGAAAGCATGGCGGTAAAGTTTGATGACTCGCCATAAAACACAAAACGCTGCCCCGAGCATTTCTTCCTCACCTGAGGCATCCATGTTGTCAGTGTTGTTATATCCTGGCTGTCAATCACGCGAGATTAGTGCCAAGCGGAAAGACGACACGGCGGACAAACATGCCGTCACGGCGCTGAACGCTTGAATGGACAGCCTCGTCCTTTAGGAAGAAGCGACAGTGCAAGTATCAATCATGTCCGCCTTAGTGTTGTGTAGCCGGCAGGCGCAGCAGGGAAAACACGAATAATGCCGCACCATCCCTGGTAGCCCTCTTGGGGATTGTCAGGTTGAAAAGTTGGCCTACAAACTGAAGTTGAAGGATAAGGTTTATTTCATTTTTGTTTTTCATTTGTCCAGTGTAGTTTATTTTTATGATTTTTTTAAAATAATGATTTTCAGATTTTTTTTCTTTACAGCCTGGTCATCAGTGATATTTGAAAAAAAATCTAATGATAAAAATACGACTTTATGCTCAATGTTCAACTAACCATTGAAGTAACAATTAAATCATATTTTTTTAAATCAAAAAAGTGCAGTTTTAATCATTAACAAGCCATTTAAAAATTCATTCATTCATTCATTCATTATCCATGCCGCTTATCCTCACAAGCCTATCTGTGAGCCTATCCCAGCTGTCTTGGGGCAGTAGGCGGGGTACACCCTAAATTGGTTGCCAGCCAATCGCAGGGCACACAGAGACAAACATCCGCACTCACAATCACACCTAGGGTCAATTTAGAGAGTCCAATCAACTTACCATGCATGTTTTTGGAATGTGGGAGGAAACCGGAGTACCCGGAGGAAATCCACGCAGGCATGGGGAGAACATGCAAACTCCACACAGGGAGGCCAGAGCCGGGATCGAACCCACGACCTCTGAACTGTGAGGCGGACGTGCTAAGCAGTTGACCACCGTGCCGCCCCCATTTAAAAATAATTATTATTATCATTATTTTTATTATTATTATTATAGTGTTATTATTCAGATCCAAACAAATATAAAAATTCTTGGCGCATCTTGTCATGTAAAAATTAAATAGATTTTTATTTTGTATAAAAGTAAGTTTACATTTTTAGTTTGTAAAAAAAAGTTCATACATTAATCATGTAAAATGAACATTTAAAATCTGATTATTATAACAATACTAAGCTCGGAAAACGTCACCAACGGAAGAAAATTGTTCTTTTATTTATTTTATTTTATTTATTTATTTTTTTTAATCAAAATGGAAAAAGAAAAAAATTGCTTCAAATAATATTTGTTTTGACTAAGTGGAACCCTTTTTTGATGTTCAATATTCTCATTGACCTTTATTTCCTTTCAGATTCCAGCCGAAGCCGAACCTTCAACCCAGCTGGACCTCCAGGAGCTGTCGGCTGCCGTCTCGGGCCTGAGTACTGTGGAGGAGGTGATGAAGTACTTGGAGCCTGAGCGCTGGCGACTTGACATGGACGACCTGTACAAACCTACGTGGCACGTGCTTGGCAAATCCTTCATCCATAACAGGAAAGCCAGAGGTAAAGGTAGTTCAAAAGTAGTTCTTTTCCATCATCAAGCATCACATTTGTTGCCAGGGAAAATGGGGAAATGAGTTGATTCAAACGAGTAGTGCTTTGTCGACATCTTGTGCTTATAATGTATGCTGAAGTGAGTTGCAGCACTGAATTTAGACAAAAGTAATGCTTGGCTGCCATCCTGTGACATCTTGGCACCAGGTTTACCATGTGCTCCAAGCTCCAAGTTTCTAAGTTTCATTTAGTAGGAGTTCATTGTACTGTAAAAAAAAAAGTGGAGGGACATAGTTCAGTCAACTTCAAAAGCATGAATTCACTGATATTAATCTTCCTGTTTTTGTTTACCCCCTGGAGGAGGAGCTGACCTGAACCTGCTTTGGGAGGAATCTCAGTTGTACAGCTGCACGCCGCGCAACCTGTCCGTGTCGCTGCGCGAGGAGCTCAAGCGCACCGATGCCATTTTCTGGCCCAGCTGCCTCCTGGTGAGGCGTTGTGGTGGGAACTGCGCCTGCTGCGCCCACCGCTGCTACGACTGCCAGTGCCAGCCCGCCCGCGTCACCAAGAAGTACCACGAGGTAGCCGCAAGGAAATGAATCAAAACCAGTCTTGTCTTGGCCAAATGTCTTTTTAAAACTCGTTACATTTGTTTGTCAGGATCAAAAATCCGTTTTCCGGGTCAATTTGACCCACTAACAATTTCAATCAGTATTCTCAATGAGGTTAGGTTACAACTTTTTTAACCATGCTTTTGTGTTAAGCTGTCAATTGCACTCGTAACATAATAGAAGTTATATAAATTTGACTTGTTTCTTGTCATTATTCATCTTCAGGCTGAATAATTATCCAAATAATTCTCAATTATTGTAATATTTTCAAAATAAGAAAATAAAACATGTTTATTTCAA
>NC_141218.1:13946889-14214389 GCF_054856515.1 Filicampus tigris
TTTTTGTAATAACATTGTCCACGTGTGTGTGTGTGTGGGGGGGGGGGGGGTGTTTGTGTGTGTGTGCGTGTCTGCGTGTGTGTGTGTAGGGGTGTGCATGTGCGTGTGTGTGTGAGCCATTAGCATACATATGTGGAAGCAAAGCACATCAAGCAAGTTGGGCGTAGATTTGGAAAAAGCTAAAGCTAAACCCTCAAGCTAATAAAGCTAACAGGCCTTGTCCACAGGAATCCAACACATGAATAATAAAATGCATTATTATTCTTACACTAAACATTCAAAATTACACAAGTGTGACCTTTTCTTAGCTTATCTTTCCCAGGAACGTGGAAAAAAAAGGAAAGGAAAAATGATTTCACCAAGCAGACACGCGATGTATTTTCCTCTCGACATGTCTGGACTTGCCCAATTGCCTCTGTGTGAGTCACACACACACTCACATAGACAAGCACACGCACACACGCATCAAGCTAGAAAGTCCTATTCACTCATTCTTCAAAGTCCACTTTAACGCTACACACATGGACTCAGTTTGCAATCAAAGCACACGTGCACGCAAACACACACAACACACACTTCCTCCTCCAGTTCGTAATTATGCAAAATAAGAGGAGCGCGGCCAATAAAAACATCAGGGTCTGAACGAGGTGTTTTCTTTTAATGAGGCAGTACTTCCTGTCTCCCTCACAGTGTTAAGGCACCCAGAGTGTGCCGCTAAAGTAAACTCTGCCAAGGCACATTGTTATCAACACATGCCGACTGGCTCCTTTTTAGGGAACAACTCAAATGCAGCAACTCGGAATATCTCTTGTTCTTGTGCTTCCATTCAAATCATTCATTTATACTTGACCAGTACGTAAACACGTGAAAGGACAATTACAGTAATGTGCATTGCACGTGGATGAGCAGTTTGTCACGCTTCAACCAGTAAAATATCACGTATGTCACTCCAGACTAGATGAAACTGGATGACATTGCTATAATATTCTAAGAAAATGGTTGAGATTGTCATGTCATGTCATCTTCCAAACCGCTTATCCTATATAGGGTCGCGGGGAGTTGCTGGAGCCTATCCCAGCCGTCAATGGGCGAAGGCAGACTACACCCCGAACTGGTCGCCAGCCAGTCGCAGGGCACACATAGACACTGTCACTGAGCGGGAATCGATCCCACGCTGCCCGCACACAACTCAGGCGTGTGTACCACTACACTATCAGCGGACATGGTTGAGATTATACAATAATATTTGTATTATACCCCCCCAAAAAAACATCTATAATGGATTCTATGATAAAACAAATTTTATTACATTAAGTATTAAAAGGGGTCAAATAGATTCTAAAACCACAATAAGTTTATTTTAAATTATACAAAAATAGTCAAAAGATTGCAAAACACTTTTAACAACAATGTTTTGTAATATTATAACTATTCTTGAATAATAAAAAAAAATGCAGATAACATTGCAAATTCATTTTGCACTCATCATGCATTTGACTTTGCATTTGCGAGACACAGCCGCATTTATCCTGTGTGCCCAACGAACAACACATTTTAACATAGATAAACCAACAATATTCACTTTTAAGAGTTAGTGTAACTATTATTCATCTTTGACATTCCTTCATTCAAATAAAAGCCCTTTTGTCCCCAGACTCTTACGCTTTGCCTGTGATGCTGTTGCCATAGTAACAGACATCTCCTTACACCCACAGGAGGAGACTGGAGGCAGAGTTGCGCACACACGCAGACCTCGAGCGGCCTGTGGTACATCATCATATATGTTGTCTATGTCGGATTGTGAATTATGAATACAAAACCAATCTGGCAAGTCTGTAGAATTTTGGCAGAGCGAAAAGCTCACTTCCATCTTGGGAATTTCATTTTGAGAGTTCATATATCAGAGATGGACTGTGGAGGCGGTTGCCTGGCAACCACCCCTGAGGTGTCTCGCAGCTTTTCAGCCCCTCGAAGAGGTTTTTTTTTCCCCGTCAAACACGAGCCAGGCATTTAATTCATTTGACTCACATCGTTGTCCTGTAGAGTAATTAAAATCACATACGAGGCTCTTGAAATGGAGTAAAATAGGCTCTTGCGGAATGTAAGAGTGGTTGCTATCTTTGTTACATACGTATTGATGAGGCTTGTGCTGTGATGACACCGCCTTTAAAGGCAAATAAAAATACAAGACGAGTAGATCTTTAGAACTATTTCAACCTTTGTTCTCAATGAAAAGTTCACTGGTCTAATTACAAATGAGAACAGAAGATACATTTATACGTAAAAAGAAAACAAAATCTTCATTTTTTGAATTTGATTTTTTTGTTTTGGTTGTTATTTTTATGTTTAATGGGAATAGGCTGAACAGTTGAAGTTGGAATGCAATCTGTCCAAAAATGAGGAAATTAGAGTTAAAGGGAATGAGCTAAACAGTATTAAGTTGGAAAGGTCTGAATCTGTCAAAACATTTGGAAATTAGGGAAAAGTCTCCGAAAAAATTTTTGGGGACTTTTATTGTGAGATTTATTTTGAGAAGAATGGAATAGGATTGAGCTGAACGGTTTAAAGTTGTAAATGTTTAACTCTGTTTAAAAATATGTAAGTGATAAATCTGCCCAAAATTTGAATTTCTGGCTATTGAAATGCTAGTATCGGGTTGGAATGGGAATGACCTCAACAGTTTTAAGTTAAAAGTTAAACTATGTGAATGGGTCGTCAATTTGGAGATTCAAGGTAAATCCCACATAATTTAAATGTCATGCTTTTATTTTGAAATTTAAAAAGGGTCTTCTCATGGCAGACATGGCTGCCAAAATTTAGTGAAAACTGGTTTCGGTAGTTGAATTTTTCAAATCTGTGGAGTTAAGGTGCCCGAGTTATTGAGTGAGACCCTAAAAGGAATTCTCTCAACCAAAATAGCTGCCTTCCTGTGTCTTTGTGTCATGGATTCTTGAGATGTTTTGTGGGTCTACCCATGAAATAGAAAATACTAATTTCATGTTGCTTAGTGAAACTGCTTTCAGTAGCTGAATTTTCAGAATGGTGGAGTTACGGTAAAAGAGTTTCAAAGTCAAATAAAATGGGCCACTAAACAAAAATGGCTGCCGTCTTATGAATTTCCAGGCATGACTTCTTGAGACTTTTTTGTGGGTCAATTCATGACAGATGTGTAGACCAATTTCCAGAGCTGGGCATTTTACTAAAAAATGAGCGTTCATTTTTCGTCATCTCTGCAAATTTCATGTTGATATTGTTAGGTGAGCTTTGAAGGCTGAATTTTCACTTATGTGAATTTACGGTATCAGAGTTTCAAAATTACCCTAAAAGGGCCACTTTCAACCAGGATGGCTGCCTTCTTATGGGTTTTTTTTTGCACGGCTTCTCAAGATAGACATACTACTAAAATGTGGTGAATTTAATGTATTATTCTACTTCCAATAGAGCCATGCCTCTATTAGAGGCAAGGTGTTTATTAGAGAGGAGGCCACTGTTTGTGTGTGCAGCTCCGTGTCTGCTTAAATGCATAAACTGACTGAAATGGTCCATTTGGTGAGTGAGTCAGCAGCTCAGACGTGACAACACCCTGCCTTAAATAAACTTTCTTTCAACTTCACTTTTCTAGCCCGTTTTTATTATTGCGGCTGTGACCTGGAAAACGCTGCTTGTTTAAATATGTGCAGCGGTTCAAAGGCCCGTTAAAGACCCGCCGAGTGGTCCGGAGATACTTCGGAAGCCAAACCCTCTTTATGGGTTGTTAGGTTGGCCCGGGACCAGGATGACTGTATGGAGTCTGACTCCTTTGAGGTCGAAAGTTGAAGTGGTTCATGCCCAAAAGCACCTGTGTGGACTCATGATAGAGTCATTTCATTGAAGAGGGGTAGCACATCAGGAGATGTTTTTAAACTTTCTAGATTTTTTTTCCAAAGATCTCTTAAAACCATAACTTAACACCCCATAATTAAAACGTTGCCTATTTGATAAACTGATCACCATCCACCTCTATTTTATTTCTACATCAAGAAAAGAAAGATTTGTATTACTGTTCATAATACAAAGCTGTTTTTGTTATTAGCAATTACCGGTAGTCATACCTGCTTTGCCTTATGTACATTGTGGAGATCACTGGCACAGTTAATGTCTTTTACCCAAAACAATTGTTTTACCTCTGAAAGGTATTCCCAGTTCCCTTGCCGTAATAGTACGCCTTTGAACACTAATTATGGCCAGCAAGCTGGCTAGCAAGCTGGCTAGTTAGCTATGATTCACACCAGCTAGCTAGCTATCTGTACTGTACTGTAATAATAAGCCTTTTATTCTGAAAATAATATATATATTCATACAGCAATGTCTAGCTAGCTATTTGTACTATACTGTAAATAATAAGCGTTTTATTCTGGAAAAAAAAGGACCTCATTCATACAGCGATGTCTATTTGCTGTACATGGTACGTCACGATCATATTAGAGCTTTTAATTGTCCCAATGGTAAGTTAGGGAGGACTTTTTAGCAGCGATCGTGGTTAGGGAGGACTTTTTAGCAGCGATCATGGTGAGGTCTCTAGTGTTTCTGTAGAAAATATTGGTTTAGGTTTGATTAGTTGGTGCACTATCACTGCATGGTGTCTGGCCCAAACATTGTACCTCCAAAATAGTCACTTTTCAGGAGACCCCAAAAACAGCATGCTTCTTCAACCATTAACATTGCTTTGGATTGGTCTATAATTTGTGAAAATAACACCTACAAATGTGGACTGACCAATAGTATACTGTAGATCTTTGAAAAAATATTCAATTTAACAAGTTGTGACTTATGAGGTCATACGGCAGCGATATGTGGGCATCCACTTCCTAAAATTATACGACATCATTTTCTGCGAATTATTATGCAGACAACTAAACTATCTATCTAACTATACCATGAGGTTCAGGGACTCCATTTTGATAACCGCTAAGTTAGAGCATATTTAGACTGAAAAGTGGGAAGCATAAGGGTTAAAGCCAGGAGAAATGAGATGGCCATTTGTCTTTATCAGAAGCTGCACCGCAGGACATGTTTACTCTCTGGAACATCCAGAGGCAAGCCTGCAGCATCTGCTTTCTTCACTGTAATCAGTTTCTGGGGTAAACTGTTGAATTTTTTAATACATTTTAGACACTTTCCAGGTGGCACCTGAATCTAGAGGTTTGGTCTAAATCCGACCTGTTTGAGTTGAGTTAATTGTTAAGAGTTTGGTGGTCTTTTTGCAAGAAATTTTCACTCCAATTTCCTCCCGCATGCCATTTATTTTAATTAATTTAGATTCATCAATCTGTCACTAGACATTAGTGATTAAAATTTAGGCACGATTATGCAAGTTTGTACTGTTGCATACAGAGTCATTACTAAAATGACCACAAAATGGCCGCTTCAAACCCAAATGGATGACCTCCTCTGCAATTTCAGACATGGGTTTTTGAGACTTTTTTTGTATGTTTACTCCTGATTGACATGTCTTCCAAATTTCACATTGCTATATGAAACTGGGTTGGGGGACTACATTTTTTACATACAATGCTGATGACTAATCTTGCTGGTGTTGTCACTTCTGTATTTATAGTACCTATTTATTCATACATAGTTTGCCATTCACATCCACATATACAGTAAAGATATTTTTTCCAAGTGTAGTCAATATGTATTGATGTATATTTTTTACAACATATAATGATGCTGTCTATATGTGTACAAATATGAACATTTTCTCTTCGACATTGCTTCTGACTACTGTATTATTTTTCTGTGCCATACAATGCCACTGACTATTCTTGTTTTGGCGCCTTCTGTGTGTATAGTATTAGTATTTATTTATTCCAATAACAATTCTACCTTACTGTCAACCTGTGCTGGGATTACCGAGGTGATGGGGGGGCTTGGTGTTCATTACTGCAAGTGCCGTCGTCCAATTAATTAAACAGGCCACGGCATGGATGGCAACATGGAGTTAACAGAGACCGGAGTGATGTATTTAAATGCTCTCTCTCTGAAGGCATGATTCATACCATCTTGATTTAATGCAGGTGCTCTGATGTCACATCGGCCTTTTCATTGCTTCATAGCAGCCTGCTGAGTGCACCGGGAGGGGGTGTGTTCCAGCCAAGGACTTTACCCACAAAAAAGGAAACAGTGCCACCTAGAGGGATGGGGTTTTTCCCTTTGCAACCATTTTGTTGCGCAAACAAGTCATCACTTAAATGGGTGCAGAGGTGGCAAATGCAGGCCCAGGAAGTAAAATCCCAGCAAAAGTTTGGCTTTAGCCATAGGCGCTTCTATTCAACCGGCAGGTAAACGAGCTCTTGAATAGAGGCACCTGTGTGTGTCAAGTTAAACTGTTTCGGGGTTGTTACTTTTCTCATCACATTTCAGTTCGGTTTCTTGGAAACTTCGGTTCGGTATATTTTTGGTAAAAAAAAAAAAAAAAAAGATTTTTTTTAAATGTTTACTTTGAAAAGATGACAAGTAAACGGTACCACTTTTAGAAAGAAAGAAATAAAAGCGAACCATTCAGGTGATAGTGAGTGGTGCCCAATACGTCTGTTTGTTTTACTCATTTGCTAGCTTGTGCATTTAATATTAGCGTTACGCGACGGACGGACAACTTGGCTTCCGGCGTTGTGTAATGTAACGTAAGCATACCGTTCAGCCTGTTGTTGCCTCTATTCCATTTTTATTTTAAATTGTTCATCATTTAAATTTTAAATGACACGTCTGTTCTTGGTATTGGATTTTATCAAATAAATTTCCCCTAAAATTGCAACTTTTACTCCAGTGCAACTTATATATGTTTTTTCCTCCTTTATTATGCATTGTATGGCTGGTGTGACTTGTACTCTGGAGCGATTTATAGTCCGGAAAATATGGTAAATCCCGACCAAACTGAACAGGTGACAAAAAATCCATACTTTTTTTTTTTTTACTTTATTGTAAACTGTATATGATACAAAATGTGTCAATAAGGAACAATTTTAGTAAATACAGGAAATAGAACAATCAGTCAAATAACACTATATATACAGAGAAATAACCAACAAAGAAAGAAAAAAATTAATAATAATAATAATAATAATAATAATAATAATAATAATAATAATAAATAAAAAATAATAATTAAAAAAAAGAAAAAGATAGAAAAAAGTTACGCTTCGACATGCTAGGGGCAAAAAAGTTTACAGAAACATATTTAACTTGATGCAAATCTCCACTGTTTTCAGAGCCTTTGGATTGTTACAATATTCAATAGAACGGATGTACTGTCTAAATTCGTTATAGAAGGCAATAAAGCATGGCTTTCTTCCACAGAATTTACAACAAGGTATATGATATTTTGACATGAGTACCAAAAGATTAATCAGAATGTATTACTTTTTTCCATAGTATCTTCAAAAAACCCAAACAATATATTTTTCCAGGCAATGATGACGTCCCTTTCAATATTACTATGAATAAAATCGCACAGTTCCTGCCAAAATAAACCAACAGAAGGACAGTACCAAAATAAATGAACAACAGTTTCAGGGCAAACATCACAGAAGCTACAATTCTCATCAATGTCTTTCTTAAATCTCTTGTTTAGATATTTCTCTAACTTTGTTCGTAATAAGATATTTATTTGATAGAAGCCAGACTTTTTTCCAACAAATCCATACTGTGCTCCCCTTACAGAAGCCTGTTCATTGTTTTTTCCCCTCCACCTTTATTTATGTTTTTTTTTTTTTTCAACTGCAAGAACGAGGCTCTGTAAAAGAAGACCCGGCGGACTCCTGTTCTGCATCCCCCTGTTGGTCATTGTTTTTCTATGTCTCTTGCACGGTTGGTGTCTGTTCCATTTCATTTCACCTTATAGTACAAAACTACAGTAAATGCCCACAGAACGGTGCAGGTTAGAACAACACCACTGTAATTGGCCAGAAAGTTGCTCAGGTTAAAATGAGGATAACATTAAAAAAAAAGTTGAGTAGGTTTAAATTAGACTACCATAAATTCCCCAAAACGTGTGCAGTTTAAAATTCGACAAGACACTCAGCTTCACAATTGCTCTTGAACCACAGACCGCTCTCGAATATTGATGTTATGTTACATGTCTAAATAAATTGATCTCAAACCCGAATGTTTTCAGGTTCCAGCAACAAAGGAACTGACCTTACTCTTCCAACACTTTTGTAAGGAGTGTACAACGCATGAGGAACGCTGCACTGAAGCCGTCCCTTCCATTGCTACACTATATACTGGCCGGAATATTTCTTATTTGGAGAAAGTTCCAGGCGCAGCACTATTAGCGTCCATCATGGGCTGGCAACGCACATTGAAATGTGACCCTGGCACTGCACTGCGAGTACTTTTGAAATCCCAGTTGCGTAGCAACGCTTTTGCTCGGCTGTTTAGCGGAAATAATGAAATAAAACATAAATACCGTTCAGCTTGGAGGGCATGCATTTCCACTTTTCAATTGAAAGTCCTTTCGCAGGAATAGAAGTTGGTAAAATACTAAGAAAATATTAGTGGCCTTTGTCTTCACAGTCTTTTCTGAAATATGAATCTGAACATCTCATTGGTCAGCTCAATGCTACTTAGATTTTCATACTGGATTTTTAACATAATACGTGTTTTTCTCCGGTGTATTTTCCTGCAGACGAATCCAACGGATGAAAATAAAAAAAGTATGAAGATAAAAAGAATCCATAAACATATAACTAAATAAATACAAATGAATAAATGGAGTATCAATAAAATCAACACAAATACAATAAACAAACATAAATAAAACAAAACACACATATTGAAAAACAATGAATAAAATACATTGAATGAAAATTAAATTCATACAAATACTGTATAATAATAGCAAAAAATAGTCATGTACACACTCTCCCAGGAATGTATATGGACTCCTAAGTAGTGTATGCACTCCAATTGTCATGTATGTACTCCCACAGTCACGTGTGCACTCAGACAATTGTGTATGTATTCCCACAGTCATGTAGGCACTCCAGCAGTCATGTACATTATGTACCCACAATCATGTACAGTATGATTTATCGTGTATAATTCATTCTCCAAAAGTTGTGTATGGATTTCTACCGTTGCGTATGTACACTTGCAGTCACGTACTACTACCATTACCACACTACCACGTTCATGTATCTTATCCCACAGCTGTGAATATACACCCACAAATGTGTTTATACTCCCAAAGGAGTATTATATACTCCTTCTGGCATTGAGTAATATTCTTGTATCTAATCCCACAGTTGTGTATACAAGTATGTGTGTATAACAATCCCTCAGGTGTATGAATATCCTCAGCTATGGACTCAGTCGTATATGTACTTATCCAGTCATTTGTGTATGCAATCATACAGTCATGTATGCACTCTGACAGCCGTAAATGTACTCCCACTGTCACGTATGTATCCCCACAGTGATGTGTATGCCCCGTCAGTTATGTATATACTCTCAAAGTCGTGTATGTATTCCTAAAGTTGTGTATGTACTCCCACAGTCATGTATGTAATCCTGCATTTATATACATATTATCATAGGAGTGCACAGTATGTATTCCTACACTTGTGTATGCACGCCATCACAGCTGGTGTTCTCCTACCGTGTGTATGTACAGTCATGTATGTACTGCCACAGTCATGTGTGGACTCCCTGAGTCATGTATACCCCCACAGTCATGTATGCACCCCAAAGCCAAGTATGTACTGCCACAGTCGTGTATTTTCCCATTGTCATGTATCTAACCTACTGTTATGAATATACACAAACAGGTGTGTATGCACTGCCACAGCCATGGAGTCATAGTTGTGTATGTACTCCCACAGTTGTGTAAGCACTCAAGGTGACAGTTATAAGGTTTAATAAGTGATTTCAAACAACTTGGCAGTAATTACGTCTTAATACGTAGGGTGAAAGCTCCTCTCTCCTCAAATCGTGTGAGTGAAGACTTAAATACTCATGATTGCTGAGTGCTGCCTTTTTTCCTTTTCTTTCTTTTTTTTTTTTTTTTTACAAAAGGAGGGCATGGCTGTACACTTGGCTGTAGAACACGGTGCTCTGGCTATTTATATCTTGGCCTGCAGATGCTTTTCTGGATGGCAGAAATCCAGCGTAAACAAGTTATCACCAACGCTCGACCGAGTCATGCGAGGAAGACGGTTGAAAGGAATGTAAATGATCATTCATTTGAATTTTTATGAGCAGATGGGATCAGTTTAGTGGACAGGCGGCGACGTGTAAGGAGATAGGACCTCCAAAAATATTCCTCCCTGGCACATGAATCCATTTGGGATGATGGTATGCAGATGCAATCATTCACAACCTTTCAATTTGTAACACAGGATTTAAAAATGAGGCCTGCGGAGACCACTGTGGTCCTCTGACTCCCTCAAGTGGTACAAGTAAGATTGCAGGCATAAAATCTGCGTTTATCTGATGGCATTTGATGGACTAATTAGTAATCATTTTAAATGAGAATTTAATCACATGTAGGCTATACATGACGTCAATGTTTTTACGTAGAATAGTTCAGTTTGTGAGAGAACTGGAAGAGTGTTTATTAATAGTTCACTTAATATTTAAGCACATTCAGTCGTACGATAATTAAAGAAAAACGACACATTCATAAATCTTGATCCTGACTGATTTTACTTAAGCATTTCTATAAAGGTCATCATGTATAAATTGTAAGTATAACTGAGTTAAAGCACAATGACAGTCAAGCACAAGTAGTCACAAGGTATTTTCATTCCCACTGACAAAAGAAAAAAAAATCTGGAAAATATGCTGCCAGCAACCTTATGGCGCACGAACCAGAAAGGAAGTTTATGGTTTTTAACTATTTTTCTTATAAAATTTTAAAAAGTCCAAATCCTCTGCTATTTAGTCAAATATTAATAGATTGTGACTGATCAACTGAAAACACGATCAACATTTCTGGCTATTTTCTGACATTGTGCTAATCATGCAGTCATTCCCGAATTTGAAAATATGTTGGAAGTCGGGACCCAATCTGAAATGATCCTCTGTGGCCCAACAAAACCTTAAATCACAACTTCGAGCAGTACATGAGACACGAGCAATAATTCCCACAAAGCCAATTTACATGGTGTGAGTTTGTTGAACATTAGATCTACTCTGCTGCCATGAACAATGTTAAAATGAATTTAATTGTTTTAATGGTTGTAAAAGTGGCACGTGGGTGTAGGTTAATAAGAGGTGGGATAAATTCAGGATTGCAATTGCCTGATTCTCCTTCCCTTTTATGGCGCCAGTGACCCTTTTCATAGCTAAAAGGTGTTTGGCTTCGAACAAAATGTGCGCTGTCCTGAATTGTGTAACTCATATAGATGTTAATACTATGAAATAAAAGCTTGACTTTTGAACTTCTGTTTCATATTCAGCTTTAGATCTGAAACCCAAATGTCTTCAGCGCACAACAAAAACAAAGGAATTTACCTTGTATTCCCAATACTTTTGGGGGGGACTGTAATTGTACAGGTAGTTGAGGCATAGTGTCATAGGAGGGCAGTAAAAGGCCATACAGCCTTTAAACTACCGGATATAAAAACGAGGAAGAAGAAGAACGCAGCCTCCTGAACAAAGAGGTCGCTAACTGCGCTTCAAGTGCGATATGAGGCCCAGCTGCGAGCGAGGGAGGAAGAAACAGAAGCAGCAGACTGAGTCCATTCCTCAACTCTCTACAGACACCCAACTTGCTTCAACATCTGTTGTCAAATATGAGCTGTGGTGTGTAGCTAGAAGAAAACACAATACCGGAATTTTATCGTTATCCGACGAGGGGCTCATCTTAAATTCGAAGGTTTGTTGAATGTCCGAAGCCATTCCCTGGATACATCGGCGACCAACCACTGAGCTGCTTTCACCCGGAAGGCCGCCGCCGCCGCCACCTCCGCCGCACCGGGCGGGGATTTAACTTTTTCCCTCCCGGACGCATGGACGGAGCCGACGACTAGCCTCCTAGGAGCCCCGAGGTAAAACTTGTCTCTGTTTGGTAAGAATGGATTCCTCCTTGGGGATTGGAAGCGAGGAGTGCTTGGCAATATCCTTTTAAAAAAACGAGAAATGAAGAAGAAAAAGCCTTTAATTCAATCATTGTTTAGGTAGCTTGCTTGCTAGCATAGCATGTACTCACTGACTATGTAAAGTTATCATTAGGATACTTGAACAATATGGGAGTTTCTTTTCATACAATACTAATTCATTCATCGCCTGTATCTGTCATTTGTTCCACCAGGGGGCTGTCAACCAAAACAATGATAAAATAATGCGATTTGATGACGTGCTTATCAATACTTACCGTGCGCATTAGCTTGGGCTGATTGTCAATTGTTAAATAATTTTAACCAGAAACGCTAATAGGATGTGACACTAGTGCAGAAATGTGTCGGCCTAACGCCCAAGTAATTATTATGGTTTTTGACGACATGACCGCCGGATACACCCGACATGCGACGGTTCTCGGTTACGAATGGCGTAGGAATACGTCAGCACGCTGGGTTACCGCCGTACTTAATATTTTCTATTTGTTTGTTTTATATTTAAGAGGTTGAATTGTTTGATCCACCTTGATTTACTGTAATTATAAAATACAGAGGTTACAAACGGTTCGATATTGGGTTGTCATGATCGAAAATCGCTTACCGGTTACCACATAATTTTCAGATGATCGGTGTAGGCTGAAAAAGATTGCATTTTTAAATTTCATTAATTTCTAAAGTCAATAATCCAATAATTTAGTTCTTTGCGTGATATGAACCACTGGTGATTTACAGCCATATACAAAGGATACCCTTTTCCCCCAAATTAAAAAAAAATAAAATAAATTGAGACCATTTGGCTGTAATCTTCTTTTTCTTCTTTATTGCGCTGTAGAGGTATTGGCTAGGGACTCAGTATCGGCAGATAGTGAAAATCTATTGACCTGGACTCGGATTCTGGTGCAAAAAAATGTGATCGGGACATCCCTAGGTCGCAATGAACAAGTTTGTGCAGCGCCTGTTACTTCCTGTTCTTCCCTTGGACTGTTTTCAAATTTATGGCCCGTAAGTGTTTTTCATATAAATGTTTGCTGTAATAATGACCAAGTTGTGCAATTAACTATTTTGCAAGGAAATGTAAGAGAATATGTGGTCATGCAGCACACAAAGTCACTCTCAGTTAGTGCAGTACTTAATATTTACTGTTATGACATTTTTGAGGTGCAGCACTATACTGTACAAAAACAATACATATAAAAATGTAATCAAAGAGCATGTACAGGAATGAACCGAATTTATGAAGTGTGATTTAGTCACGCACACAGGAATGTATTTTGTGACTTTAAATGGCGTGGCCTAGCAAGCGCCTCACCTGTAGTCCTCTCACTCGACGTTCACGCTGCGTGAGGAAAAACACATTTAAGTGAGAGTTCAGTGTCGATGTCTGATGTAACTGTCCCAAACATTTGTGGTCTACTCTTATTATTTTCTTTTCATTGTTTTGAATGAGAGCCCCCGGTGCTAAGAAATCTCCTTCGTTTTAATAATAACATGCTATGCTTTGGTTTTTTGGATTATCTCTTACTAACCAGTTTATTTACTGATTTACTGTTCTACCAACGTCACTGTTTATGTCTACATTTCCCATTCATTTTTCAAAAGCATGGCTTGTTGCTACAAATTATCACAGCAACACTGCATTCCCAACCTAGAAGACACGGTTTCTTTCAAAATGCACCAAAAAATAAGGAAATTACTCAGGGTATCTACAGATAGACACAGATAGATAGTTTTTTCCATGTTGAGATTCAATAATTCCTTGATTGTGCTGCTCACACTGTAAGAGGTCTGGAACTGAGGGCTGGTCAGAAGGAGCCCAGGCTGCTGTCACTAATTGAACGTGGTGGACAGTTTGTGTAAGTACTTTATGGATTAGAAAATCATGATAAAAGAGATGTTAAGCCACCCACGCTTTATTTGATGACTGGTCAATTTTTAAGATGAAATTTCCTATACATCAGTTTTCTCTAACGGTTATTCTCATGACGGGTGTGTGGACCCATTTGACTTTGGGTGAGAGGCGAGGTATACCCTGGAGTGGTCACCAGCCAATCACAGGGTGCATAATAGACAGCATTTCAACAACAACCCTTAACACTTGGGGACAATCTAAAGTTTTCAGTGAACCTACGATGCACGATTTTCAACTGGGAGAACCATTTTGAACGAGGAGAACATGCCAACTCCACAGGGATTTGAACCCAGGCTCTCACAATTTTCTATTTAGATCAATTAAATTTGGAATATGTTACAGAGTCCCAAATCAAACTTCTGGGACACCATCTTGGAGAAAAAAATAACCTCATTCTTTAAATGTGATGTAACATGGGCTTGTATATTCAATATTTAGGTGCTGGTGCTCTTCAAAGCGCAAATGTCTGTATGTGGAATAGCTCCTCCACCCAACTTTGTGGTGTGTCTGCTCTTATGTTCAGTGATTCAACTCTGCATTTTTTTTAACACGTTTACCAGTGAGCCAGTACTACAAAGGAGATGGAAAAGTTTATGCATTTGCGAGACAACTTCATCATGGCAACAACGAAATGCCAATGGTTGAAGCTCTCTCACTGTCTCTCTCACTGTCTCCCCACTCGGCACCTTTCGAGCGAGGCACCGCCGTCGGCCGCTCGTGCCATGACGCTGCGGTCACAGGATTGAGAAACTCGAGCCGTGGGAAAAATCCTCATCCTGGTAGTTCTTAGTATCTGATTAGGTTTGCATAACCTCCATTTTGCTGCATCTGCATCATAAACTAACAATAAAGGCTTTCTCTTCTATACATGATCACGCTTTCTGTGCAGCACTTTGTTTAAGTTGTGGTAGTCTCTGTGGTCTATAAACAAAGATGAGTTGTGAGTTGAGTATCTCAGGAAAGCCGTGCACGTCTATGTACACAGACGTGCATGCACTATGAAACTGCAAATGGTTCATTAAATCAGATATGGATCCTTTGATTGCTTTGCCGACACTTGAACAACTGGAGCAATTAGAAGGGTAATATGTCATTTACGCTAAATGAGTATACTTTGAATAGTTTGATGTTGTCATTGTGATTGTTGTGTGTTAGCTTAGCGACCGGAAGTTAGCACGCGGCGAGACCCCAAATGCGCGAATGGCTCCCTAATTTATTCAGAATTGATTATCCTTGCAATTATTGCAATGATAAGTAATTGGATTAAAAAAAAATGTATTAACCACCAGCAGAATGTGCATGTGAAGTGCAGTTATTGTTGTCCATTTGCATTCACAATCCTCCTGTTCCATATTCCAGTATATTATCTGACTTTGAGTGTGTGTGGATTTAAAAGGTGAGGTCTGGTGAATGATGTGGGAGTCAGCATATGACATTGTAGAGTTGGCTGTTGTGGACTCAGGTTAGCGACTAGCTGCATGTAAACTGGCTAACAGGAATCCCGTCTGCATGCTGTGTCATATTACGCATTTATTTTGCTGCCATTTGTTCAATAAAACGATTGAAAGTGCAGCAGCAGCTATGCCTATCCTTGACCACTTGTGGGGGCATTGCAATACATTCTAACTAGCGGTGGTAGGCTATATTAAGAGTCTGGGCAGATGGGAATGGAAACAAACCAGGACATAGAAAATGACCAAATATAAAGTTACAGCGTGAAACATCGCTCACTTGACAGAACCTCAACTAATACTCAGTTATCCACATGATTACTGGCAATCTTGTCGTACTACCATGAAAGTGAAATGGATTCCACCCGGGTCTTGTTTTAAAATTGTCCACTTCACCGTAACTTGCGATAGTCTTTAAGTTTTGTCATGACAACCTGCAGCGTTGAGCTTTCCGAGTTAAAGAGTTGTTCGCTTGCGCTGTTGACTTTGTGTTACAGTATGTGCACGTTATTGAGAAGCCAGCAGGTTGTCTTGTTCTAGGGTGAGGCACAAAACTATTAGTTCGCGCCAGCTACCAGCTTCCTCCACTCATTATCTGGAATTCCTGAAGTCTGTAATGGAACTCACATGGGAACACAAGCTTTATGCTCGGCTAACTATTAGAAGGACAAACAGACCCGTTGGGCTTTCATTCTCACTGTTGCCTGTGATTGTATGAAACATACTAAAAATACATAATGACACAAGAAGAAAGTTGAGTGAATTTTAGTACCCTTGTAAACAACACAACTTGAAAGTCTCATTTGATTTTGTTTTTAGACTCACTGAGCATGGTTCAGTTGTCCTCATACAAATTCTGCACAATTTGCAGATTCCTCATAGCGCAGAACAGTGGGCAATGGTTAGCGCATCTGCCTCGCCCTTGTGAGGTTCAGGGTTTCAAACTAGACCGTCATCCCGAATGCATTCATGTTAGGTTTATTGTCTATTAGTGTGCTGAGATTGGCTGGGGACCACTCCACAGGGTATTCCACCTCTCGCCCAAAGTCACCTGGGATCTTTTAGCCTCGCAATCGTGCATATTGCATACAGCAGCATTTTCACTTTTGTTTTCCACATAGACGTCAGCTTTACAGATGCCACATCAGCTGTTCGGGCACTGTGAGTTATGACATCTTGCGTTTCACTTGTTAGTATCAGATGTCATAGTAAAAAGCGTGGTCTAATGGCACACTGCCTTATTTGTATTCAAGTCTTCTACTAGAGGTGAGGCATTTATTTATTGACATGAACAACCTACCAGGTGATTAATGAAGAGGGCCATTCTGAGGAAATACTATAATGTCAAATATCACCTTTTGAATGTCTGCAGCAATTATGTATCTTTCTCTAAATTGCATTAGCATAGAGAATCAATTAGCATGTTATATTTATCTTAAGGAAAAGTATAGTCCAGCAGTGCCCAAAACGATAGTGAGATAATAGAAGCAGGAAGTACACAGAGGGCATATCACACGGTCGTCATGTTGAAACTTTTGAGGGGCTAATTATGACCCCCACCTACTTTATTATATTGATTAAAGCACTTGGACAATAAATTACACGATAAGACATCCTTGCATGTGTGCATAATCATTTAATTCATATTTTTTGGGATAACTTTATGGATTAACCAAATATAAACAGACACCTCTACTTCTGCATCACCGAGAGTGCTGTGCATGTAACTGACTTGCCATCATAAGGGAATGAAAACTCACCTCAGCGGCTGTGTATACATGATCTACAATTGAATTTGAATATTCAGAAATCATGCAAACAATTAAGGATGTTGGTATTAAGCGTGAGTGTGTTCTGTTGCCATGCAGACTCGGTGTGTTGGCAACCCCTGATGCTGTCGTGGCTCGTCCAGTGGCCCAGCTCTCCATACCCATTAATGGGAAATTTGAAATTGTAAAAGGTATGTGGCTTTATTGTTCTGCATAGACAAAACTGAGTGGTTGATGATTGAGCTAACGTGAGCAGGGTGTCAAAATTGCATGTTTTGTTTTGTATATCAATTCCGAAAATCAATACACAACAGGAAGATGTCTTACTTTTTTAGACTAGCTACACCCACAAATGACCTTTGGCCTGCATGCCAACATTGTGTAAGCTAATTTGTCTGTCACTGCAGAGGGCGAGGAGGCTCTTCTCATTGACTTCTCCCTAGTGTGTGAGTACTTTTAAACTATTTTTGGCTCATAAAACCCCAAACTATCTTTTTTTTTTTTTTCTTATTTGCAAGGCTGCCAGTGGGAACATAAGCAAGCTGAATGGAATTTATTCCAACTTGACCAAACAGCTTTTTTTTTTTTTTGAGTAGTGTTTACATCTTTATTTAGTAGCAGTCACGGGTCATGAGTTTCCCGGGCTCTCTGAAAGAATTCTGAATGGGCTGACTGTGGAATCACGTTGCTTTGTTTTCAAGACAGTCTGCATTTCTTATGGCAATTCTAAAGGTGTCCCGTGTATGTGTTGCCCAACTGCCTTTAGCTGGACTCAAGATACGAATAAAAGGAGAAAAAGCCCCAGAACTTTTGTTAGAACTCCAGGATGATGAGCGCACGCAGACTTTCCTCACCCAGGTGATAAGCGCTCAACAACAAGGTAGGTCAGCATGTGCGTGAAGCAGTTGGATGAGTTTTATTTTTTTTTAGCTAATTATTTAATTAACTAACATATATTGACTGAGTGTGGATTTATGATTTCCTTTTTTTTGCTTCCAAAATGCCATTGCACTTGCTTGGAAACCTATTGGCCAATATAGAGTAGGAGTGCTGTTGAACCGATAGCATATGGGCCTTTTACGAAGAATGTTTAAATCCGGCCTGCCATTCAGTTCTTATACAAACCTTCATAGTAACTATTATATTTAAAAAAAGAAAGAAAGAAGAAACCCACAACCGCTCATGATATATAATTGTAAACGTTGGATCGTAGCATTATAGATATTTTTTTTTTTTTTTTGTTGTGTTTTTAAAATTGTCACTGGAATACATTTTCTCATGCATTTTGACTGATGGATGAATGGCTAGGTTGCATAGATTGCTACATTTCTGAACAATGTATGAAATAAGTGTATCACTAATGATCTAGTCTAGTGGCTCATTTAACTGACTTATGTAGGAGGTTAGGGTTTATATCGCATTTTAATACAATAATTCTGCAGTTTTCTGGTGTCTACTGTATATGTGTTAGTATCATTAGTTTTGTTTTAATCTATAGCTTTCACTATCTTGTATTATTGCTGTTTTGTGTTATTTGTCCAATGCTTTGTTTCAGCTGCAGCTGTTGTGAAATGCGCTATATAATTAAAGTTGTGTTGTATGTGTACAGGCGATGATAAATATAGTATGCTACAGGCGCTTATGCACAGCAAACATTTTGAGGCACATAATATTGATGATAATGTATAGTAAAGACTGCATGGATTTTTACATTGTAATATTATTCGTAATTAACAGTTATTCTACAAACCCAACTCCAATGAAGTTGGGACGTTGTGCTACACACAAAAAAAGATTTGCAAATCATGTTCAACCTACAGTATATTTAATTGATTACACTGCAAAGACAAGTTATTTAATGTTCAACCTGATAAACGTTACTGTTTTGAGCAAATAATCATTAACTTAGAATTTTATGGCTATTTACCCTGCGATTGGCTTGTACGTGGAGGCAAAGGGTGTAGCTATCCTCTTGCTCAAAGACAGACATGCTCCAGTTAGAGGACACTCTGGCCATAGTAAAATGGATGGCTAGATAGTTAATATTTTACATTATTAACTTGCAATTGTTATTTGCTTCAGTAGCTCCCGCTCATTACCACAATTTGGATTTGCCAGTGGATTGCACTAGGCTGAAGTTAAGTAAATATAATGTGTTCAAGATAGTAACTTTCTGAGCAGTAGGAAAATGAGTTGTACAAACATTCAGGAAGATGTGATGACTCGTGCGCAGTTCAAATGATGACAGTTGTCTATTTCCTCCAATGAATGAATCAGCATTGCTAGGCAGAGTGACAACCTTGATTTCAGTTTGTACTTCTTTTGTTTGCACTTGTGCACAACTGCACTACATCATACTATAAATCTCTTTGACTCACCCTATTAAGCTACATGAGGAATCTTGGAACTATGTAAATATGACACAATGTACTACAGCAATAGTAAACACAGTTTTATTATCTGAGACTCTGTACCAAAGTTATAAACATGGAAAGCAGACTTTAGAGTGTATCTTAATATTAACAGTTTAAATGGCTCATCCTGTTTCTCTTTACCGTTATTTGCTCTCATTCAAACATTAGTAGTACTGTATATTAGTAAAACAAGATCAAGCTCAAGACAAATACTGGGAAGGTGTGCCTCCAGGATATGTAAATATGACTGAGTCATCACATCAGACTCACTTTTGCACATTTTGTTTCCTGTCCTCCAGTTCAGTTGAATCCCACCAAGGCCGGTGCAATGGATCCCCTTGCACAAATATCTCAAAGGGGAGGTCGAGTCCCGGTCCCGCCTCATAGAGGACACCAGACTGCCAATTGTGTGGACTCTGGAGTCAACATTCCTACTTTGACTAGCACACTACCTCCTGCCCTCAACAGCAACACACCTATGCATCACACTAATGCAGGTAATAAATGTTTTAAAACATCCAGTAACTTGTCATTGAAATGATCCAATAACACTATCTACATATGCATCTGATGTTTCAGCCCAGTCTTTGGCCTCAGATTTCGGCTTTGAGGACAACTTCAATCACACTTTGAAAGTGGAGGAGAAAAAGAACCACCAGAACAGGATAGTGGCCTCGAGGGATCCTCCTCCTGTTCCTCCTCTTCCTCCCCGCAAAGCCTCCTCCACTCCAACTTATCAGCTGCCCCCTGCCCCAATCCCTAAAGAGAGAGCCGTCTCCTCTCAAGCCAAAGACAACTCCACTGGTATCACCAGACCAGAGTGAGTTACCCTACTTTTGTAGATTGTGAAAGATGCCCAAATCATTCAATTGCCTTTTAGTTTGAGATTTTGTTTTTGAATTCGTGCAGTGGTTTTAGGTCGAGCTTCGATCGGGCTGACAGGTCTCCGTCCTGGTGTGAGAGCCCCACCACAAACACCATGAGACAGGCCATGTTCTCCACCCAGGCAGGACAGAGAGAATACCTCATCAAACACCGCCTGGGAAAGAAGGAAAACGAATATGTGGACATCCAGAACTTTAGGTAGAAAAGCTTCCTTTCTACGTGATAATTTGCAGGATACAGAACCTCTGAGGTCAAACCCATTGTATTTTGGGACACTGGGCGAGATTCCCCAGAGGAAATATTGGAAATTTAGTTAATCTATTCCATGTCAAACTGTGGCCATCTGAAAATGTGTATTGACTGTATAGATCCAAATCTTGATGTATTGAGGTTAGGTTATGTAACATTAAAACAGTTCTTAACTGTCATGTTAACTGTTAAAAACATACCTGATGTATACTAAAACGAAAATCAAATTAAAGCAGTTGGAGGGGATTTTTTTTTTCGAGAAAATTTGGGTTGAATTCTGAAGTGTGCAACTTAATGTGCATTTGACCGTAAAGCTGTGCAGTTTTCGAATCGTGTTCTGCATCCAAGAATTTTTTTGCGTGTGTAGATAAAACAACAGCCAGTTTTATCTGTAACAGGCTTAAATTGTAACCGTATTTGAGTTGTCAACCTGGGCCCAAAATTCATCTCCATCTTCAATTTTGACAGTATGTTTTTTGTCCATTTTTTTTGGTTGAAAGATTGAGCAACTATACTGTAATTGTACTATTGCCAACTTTTGTATTGAAATGCATGAAAAACCCAGACGATGCGCTTTAGGATACTACATGGCTATCTATGAGCATTACTTTCTTATTTACAAAACACAGGTTGACGACTTCTTTCTGCCACCACTTTCCCTAAAGTGCACATGAATGCTCCCTGTTGTTTCTGCAGGTTTTTCAGTGGTACATGGAATGTGAACGGGCAGTCTCCGGACAGCAGCCTTGAGTCGTGGCTCTCTTGTGACGGAGAACCTCCTGATATGTACGCCGTGGGGTCAGTGATGATTGTTAATTTGACTCTCTCACAACCACGCTACACGTGCGTCTCACTGTCGTTCTTGCTCAGTGTACATACAATTTGATTGATTGTAGTTTTCAAGAGTTGGACCTGAGCACTGAGGCGTTTTTCTACATGGACTCTTCCAAGGAGCAACAGTGGGTGGAGGCAGTTGAGAGAGGCCTACACCCTAAAGCGCAGTACAAGAGGGTGAGTGGATGAGCATATTTGATCATGTTTCCTTCATTAACGTGCATATTTTTGACAGGTTCGCATCATTAGACTGGTGGGGATGATGCTGGTGGTCTACGTCAATAAGATACACAAGAAACATGTAACAGAAGTAGCTGCAGAACATGTCGGCACCGGAATTATGGGGAAAATGGTTCGTTGGGACCAACTTGCGCATTTCAGGATTGTTGTTCTTGTGTAGCTCAAATCGACATTTTGCCTTGTACAGGGGAACAAAGGAGGTGTGGCAGTGAGGTTCGTGTTCCACAACACCAGCTTCTGCATCGTCAACTCGCATCTCGCGGCGCACGTCGAGGACTTTGAGCGTCGCAACCAGGACTATAAAGACATTTGTGCCCGCATGACCTTCCACCTACTGGATCACCCCCCTCTTAGTATCCACAAGCACGAGTTCGTTCTCAGCCTTTAATAGCCAGAGTGCATGTGCTTCTTATTTCGCGCTATTTAGATTTGTTTGTTATTCTTACAATTTTTTTTTTTAATCACAATTCAGTCATAATAAAAAAGCATAAGCTTTGCAGACAGCATGTAAATACATTTTTATTTCATGTTGTTGTTGTTGTTGTTGTTACTTGACTGATTTGGCCTTTGTGTGTTGTAGTGTGGTAATCTGGTTCGGCGATTTAAACTATCGTCTCTTCATGTACGATGCGGCTGAGGTGAAGCATCTCATTTCCCAGAATGAGCTGAAGAAGCTTCAAGAGTTTGATCAGGTGAGGTATCCATCAATGCCAACTATCACCTGTGAAAAGGATTTTTAGGATTATTGAGACACGAGAATAAACTGTCATCATTTTTGTTTGAACTCTTTGGTACACAGCTAAACATTCAGCGGCAGACCAAACGAGCCTTTACTGACTTCATAGAAGGAGAGATCAACTTCATCCCAACTTATAAATACGATTCCAAAACAGACAGATGGGACTCAAGGTAAAACGCTTTTTACGTAAGTAAGGTTTACAGAAGTTTTCCAGGATATACCAAGCACAGTTCCAACACATTTTTAGTTCTTTTTCTGATGCGACCTGGTCAGCAAAGCAGCCATTTCCCGTCGCTATCGGTGCAGAGATACAGAGTCAGCTTGTCTGTATGGGTCTGCAGTCCCTAAAAGCCTTTCCCTCTTTTCCGCTAGCGGGAAGTGTCGCGTTCCAGCATGGTGTGACAGGATCCTGTGGCGGGGCAACAATGTCAAGCAGCTGAAGTATCGCAGTCACATGGAGCTGCAAACGAGTGACCACAAACCGGTCAGCTCCATCTTCAAGATAGGGGTGAGAAGTGGACCAATTAAGACTTCTTTCGCATTTCAGGAAAAGAAGGGGAAAAAACACAACAAATTTAACAAGCTAAAGAGTCCAGTTGACTCAATCCAACCATGACCTAGATAACTAACAATCCATACTAACAAATCAGGGGGGCAGGGGGCGGAATGCAATTTTAGCAAGCACATTCGTATTTTGAACTTTGCTAGTCAATCTGGTGACCGGCCCTTATGTTATTTGGCTAATGCTAAATGCTTTCTTGGTTGACAGTTCAACACCTGTAAACAAGTCAATGAACTCACCATTATCCAACCTTTTTTGCTTGGTCCCGGCAGCTATTGGAGGCTGGTTTGTCTTTTACCTTGTGTCGGTCCAGTCCCACATTGTAACATTGGAAATATGCCTCCAGAAAAGCGCAGTTTACGTTGGGTCTAACTGGCGCAGTAGGACTACATTTCCCATGATTCTTTGACATTAAAGTAGAAAGTACTTCTAGTTCTGGCATGATGAAAACAGACTCCTGGTAGCGATTAGATGCGGGTGAGAATAAGAACGCAAACATGAATGTGAAACAAAATAGGAAAGAATTTAACGTGGTTTACCTCTCGGTCCCAAAGACGCAATGATATTATCCCACATTGTAACATTGGAAACATACAGCCAGAAATGCACAGCTGACCGCAGCATTAGGCTAGTAGGAATACTTTTCCCATGATTCTTAGACACAGAAGCAGGAAGTAGTCGTAGTTCCGCTATGAGGGTGTAATAGGAAGGAATTTGAATAAAAGACGACAAACTGAAAAGCTGACATCCGTCCATACTTGGGGCTACCTCGTTACAAGGCGCACTGTTGATTGTTGAGAAAATGAAAGGATTTTATGTACACCTTATCGTCTGAAAATTATGGTACAGTATTTATACACTATAATGAATGTTATCATAGTGGCATAATACGCAAAAAGCCAAGCAATAAATCTTGCGTTGAGGATAATCACAGTGTGTTGGGTCATACTGATGACTTACTTACAGTTGTGAAATGTGTTCAGTTTTTTCAGGATTTCCCTTGTTTGTGCAACAGGTGAAGGTGGTCAATGAGCAGCGCCACAAAAAGGTATTTGAGGAGATTGTCCGTGCCATGGACAGAATGGAGAACGATTTCCTCCCCTCTGTGTCTCTGAGCAGGAGCGAAGTAAGTAAATCTCTCTCACAAATGATTGTCAGTCACTCTATCCATTTATTTTTATGAGCAGCTTGAACAGGGTGTCCGTTTGCTGCGCAACATACCTCAATATCTCCTCATGGGCCTTCAAGCATTCTCAGGCCAAAAAAGAGCCCTATAATCCCACCAGCATGCTCTAGGCAAGGTCGACCCTGGTGTAACCTACTGGTTGATTTGTGACTGAAATACCTCCCGTTAGAGGCGGAGGCATCTAGCTGGCTTCCATATCAAGTGCCCGAACCCGTTCAGCCCACTGGCAAAGAAGCTTAGACTAAGGCTGGCTATTCTTTGGAGAAATCCCATTTGAGCTGCTCTTGTTTTTTTGTCATACATTCCTTCAGTTAATACCCAAAACTCATGAACATGAGGGAGGCTGGGAAGTGCCAACTGAAAACAACAGAGTCCAGGCGTAGGATAGAATGCAACTTTTTCTAGTTGGTACAGCTCTACCTCATTGACTGGATCTGGAGGTTACTTCCAATGGACCTCGAACTTGTTTTTTCATCAACTGGGTCACCACTGCTGCCCCTGTTTTCCCAGCCACATTAATAGTTTCATTCAGTTCTTTCCAGGATATAGTCAGTTTCACAGTATTTAATGTTAATGCTTTCTTTCCATTTTTCACCCACAGTTTACGTTTAAGAATGTGAAGTTCCGGCAGCTCGAGAGGGAGCGCTTGCTCATCAAGAACGACGGGCAGGTCCCTTGCCACTTCGCCTTCATTCCCAAACTCAATGACTCGCAGTACTGCAAGTCGTGGCTGCGTGCCGAGCCCAGCGAGGGATTCTTGGAACCGAGTAATTTCTCAGCATTCCATGTCCATCTTAGAACGCTTTCGATAATCATGTAATATTTGGAGTATCTTAAATCTGTTTGGCCACAACATTAATACCACTTAAAGGGACAGTTTGCGGGGTTGTAAAACTGCAGGCAAGATTTGAATATAGTTTCACTTTACTAACTCCGCTCCCGTCTTGGTAGCAGGCAAAGGTTTTCATTCAACTTCTGTCTTGTGTCACAGTACATGCAAGTGTCCCGTGGTTGTTGTATACTGTACGTACACCACTTTTCATTTAGGGCACGGGTGTCAAAATCGAGGCCCGCGTATCATGTTAAGTGGCCCACAAATTATCCTTGACTTCAGTTCAAAACTAGCCATGAATATGAAAATGATGAAAACAAGTTTGACACTCATAATTTAGGGTATGGAGTATATTTTTCTCAGCAATAAATGAAGAATGTTTTCTTGTGAGCAGGTGAGACCCTGGAGATCTACCTGGAGGTTTACGTGAGTAAAGACTCCGTAACGCTGCTCAACTCAGGCGAGGATTGCATCGAGGACATCCTAGTGCTCCACCTGGACCGAGGCAAGGACTACTTCATCACCATCTCCGGCAACTACCTGCCCAGTTGCTTCGGCACCTCGCTGGAGACCCTGTGCAGAATGAAGAAGCCCATCCGGGAGATCCCCATCACCAAACTCATCGACTTGGTAAGGGGAACATGAATTGCAGTGGAAACTTGAGATTAGTTGACAAAGAGGCTTTGACACAGCTTAGTTGATATACTGTGAAACATAACATAGCTTAGATTCGATTGTCAGTCTTGGTACTGAGGCCCCTGCAAGCAGAACGAGGACATGTGAGGGCTTGTTCACTCGCTCTGGGTGAACTCGGTCACACAATGAGTCTAATTTTAAAGACCATGAAATGCTTCGGCGTGTATTTAAGTGAATAAGGAAGTAGCAATGATATAGGAAACAAGTAAGTGAGAGAACTAATTTAGGTGATAGGTCCTACTTTGCTATTTTGGATCAGCTCTAAAATAGCACAGCTATCACTCCTTTATTTCCCCCCTGTTTCCAATTTTCCTACATTTGTGTGGATGCAATGATTTATGCTGACTTTCATCAATCAATTTTCTTTTCTGATTCTGATGCTTGGTGCCATCTTCTTTCTTCTTTTTCTTCCTTTCATCACCTCTCCTTGCCTTGATCATTCCTTTCCAACTCTGCATTCTGGCTGTGGGCTGACTTCTTTCTCAGGGGGAGGACACCTTCACAGAGAAGGTAAAACATTATGACGGATATTTGCTGAATTGCAGGACATAAATGATGGGAATTTGATTAGGGAAAGAAAATAATTTGATGGAAGAATAAATGTGTAAAGGTTGTTGGGTAGTGCACCCCTATCTCTTGTCATTTGAATTCGTATTAGTCTAAAGGCATAGATAGACCAATCCGACGTTGGCCAACAGTGACAGACGCTTACCCCCTGTGCCGTCGGGCCGTCTGTCGGCACGTAACACTGGAAAAATACACCGCAACAACAGACAGCGACGCTGACCATTAAAGTACCTTCTGCACATGTGTGAGATGTAATACCCTTCCATACCATCAATGGCGGTAGTCACTTTTTCTCATTAGAACAATCCAACCGGAAAGCTATTCGCCAGGGGCGGATTATAAAAACGTAAACAATGCATTCAGCTATATTCTTGAATCTTCTATGAACTCCATGCGAAGTAAACCCTCACGTTCTTGACTATGGTGAAATACTTAAATTGTCAACCCTCACTCTTGTACTTGTAAGAAGATTAAGGCAGCGAGGGCGTGCTTACTGTTTATCCGCATTTGTCACTTCCCGTTGGTGCTCCGAGCGCTGATTTGCTAGCTAACAGCCAATCAGACTGACCAAATGTCACGAATCGCGACGCCGATTCAACATGTGTTAACGCCCACCAGACACTTCCTTATGGGTTACGACACTACGACGGTGGTCCCTACAGTAATCAGCAGCGCTGCGAAGTCCATCCCTGGGTCGGACCCTCCAGCCCGGCCAGATGCCATTTTTGGGGTGAAGGGGTGGGGGGTGACAAATTTTAAAAAAGTGGCTCGACTAAGCATGGCCGTAAGTGGATTTTGCGTGTGACGTGTTCGCGAGGCGGCCAAATTTCATCTCAGCCTACTCGGTGGAAGGCTTCTTTTTAGACTTCATTCAAAACAACTTGTGTCCGGGAGTATATTCAAGCTGCGCGCAGCACTCAAGTATGGCACATCATGCACTTTCCTACTTCCAGAAATACGGCGTAGCAAAACTGCTGTGTAGTGGTTTGCTGGCATGCTTTTATTTTGAAGGCCGGAAAGTGTGAAGAAGGGGACGTGTCGAAAATAAGTAACTTGAATGCTTGCAGACTTGTACAAATAATTATACAATACGACAAAACCAACCCCAGGGCTCGCAATGGAAGTACAGTACAGTACACGCAGCTGGATTGTTGTCTTTCATAACTTAATAACTTGGAGAAGTCTCGGAGCGCAGCTTCTTTTTATTGCGTAAACGGCATTCATTCACAGATGAGTTGAATCACTGATAACACTTGAAATTATATCACTCCACGCATGTCGCGGTGAGGAAATCACAGGGCGAATACCTACGCCTGGAAAAGTAGGTCCATACACTACATGGGTAAGTATGTGAGTAAGTGGCGCGTTTGAAGCGTGTCCACAGCGTGTTTGAATAGTAAGTTAGCCAGCTAATTGTCTTTAAATGAACCTCTTCCGTTAGCATCTCTCCCGCGGGGGCACCGTGCACGTTTTTTTTTGTTTTTTTGGGGGGGGCGGAGGTCGGAACGGAGTGGGGGCCGACAATGTTTATGAATTTGGCCGGGGGGGTCGCGGCCGGAAGGGTAGCCGGGTCGCGGCCGGATGAAAAAAGGGTCAAGTGCTCTGCTAATCAGACGGCGCATTCAGACGCCACGACGCTTCAGGACCTCCGACGTCGGTTTGGTCTATCTAGGCTTTAATATATCAGCATTTAGCAGGCTGTTACAAGAGGGCCACGGTGTGTCCCAACCATTTTTGAGCCAAGGCACATACTTTACATTGGAAAAATCTCACAGTTTACCACCAAGCCAAAATGACCACAAAAAATGTATGTCTTGACGGTAAAAGTCACTCGAACTACGAACACAACCGCATGGCTTAATGCTGATGCTGACAGCCTCATAACATCTGTTATGAGGCTATAACTCTTTAAGCAACGGATTGAACGGCTCAGCCACACATGTAGACAGACAATGGTACTCAGTACTCTTTATCCTCTGCAAAGAATGACTAATATTAGTTTGGTGTCGTACTGAGCTGATAGGTGATTCATCTCAATGGACAGTATATGCATGCGTCTGTCTTATATTGCCACAAGGCAGGCGAAAAGAGCTGCGCAATGGCTCCTCAAGTGATTCTTTGTGACAAAAACTGATTAATGCATATAAAGATGCATTATATAGAGTGGATCATTTTGAGACCAATGAAGTGTAATTGGATAATTTCATGCAACGCACTTGAAGATCTCTTACAACACACTGTGCCGTGGCACAGTGGCTGGGAATTACCGGTCTCGTGTGCAAGTGTAACTGTGCCTTTGCTGCTCACAGGAAAAGTCCAAGGTGAATTTCTTGTTGGCCGATGGCGCAAGCACAGAGGACAAACCCCTAAAGATCCCTAAGGAGGTGTGGATTCTGGTCAATCACCTCTTCACCAAGGCTTGTGATCAGGTGATATGTTGGGCTATACATAAACACCCTTCATTTTAAGACAAAGCGATCACTTAAGAAGACGGTTGTACAGCACACATTTACAGTATGCTACAATGGAACTTCTCATTCTGTAACATCGACTGGGTATACATGTGAATATGACTTTTGAGTAATCGTTCCCTGTGTGTTGCATCCATCTCTCAGGAGGACCTGTTCCAAACGCCGGGATTAAAGGAGGAACTGCAGAGCATCATTGACAGTCTGGATACCAGCATTCCAGATGCCATCCGTATCCTCATTCATGAAGCCAGTTCTTCACTCTACTACAATAACAAACAGCAGATTAACAAGTCTGACTTGTTTGAATTGAAAATAACCTTAAACGCGGTCCTTTATAGGTAGTAGAACCTTGTGATTTCTTTCATCCAGGCAGAGAAGAAAATGATGAATGAAATATGAATATAAAAGGAAAGCCAATTTTACTGGTGGGTCTTGTTACTACCATTCTCGCAACTCAAAATATTTCTCTCAAATTATCTTTCCTTATTGAAAGTAATAGAAATGCCATTAATTAAACAAGAAAAATGCAACATGTTTTTTTAACAAGAATAATAGCACTTTATGATATTTTACTTTATAAAAATATACTCTATTAAATTTTCCTCCAGCATGATGAATTCATTGTGTGGCGCAGTATAACATAGATATATGCATATACCATACATGAAGTAGACTGCCATAACTCCTAAGAAGCTGCGCTAATATTGGTCATTTTTCACATAGGATAAACAATATGTGACTACGTATTGTTATATAGTCTGTCTACATGTGTTGGTGCACCATTTATGTTCAAATATCATTTGCTTAAAGGGTTATAACACTGCAACCTGACTAGGGCTGCACGATATTGGGGAAAAAATGACATTGCAATTTTGGGGGGTTTGCGATATATATAGCGATATTAAAAATTGAAGAATTTTCACCAGATGACTTGAATAGATTTGTTTAGGAATGATTTGGTTAACTCACCATGACATCATTGTAGGCGGCACGGTGTTCGACTGGTTAGCACGATCGCCTCACAGTTCAGAGGTCGTGGGTTCGATCCCGGCTCCGGCCTCCCTGTGTGGAGTTTGCATGTTCTCCCCGTGCCTGCGTGGGTTTTCTCCGGGTACTCCGGTTTCCTCCCACATTCCAAAAACATGCATGGTAAGTTGATTGGATACTCTAAATTGCCCCTAGGTGTGATTGTGAGTGCGGATGTTTGTCTCTGTGTGCCCTGTGATTGGCTGGCAACCAATTCAGGGTGTCCCCCGCCTACTGCCCAAAGACAGCTGGGATAGGCTCCAGCACGCCCCGCGACCCTTGTGAGGATAAGCGGTATGGATGGATGGATGGACATCATTGTATTCGTATAATTTTGTTTAATCCAGACAAAGGGGGTTCATCTGTGAATGATGATTGCTGTGTATAAAAGGGATCACGGAGGCCATGTCTCTGTAACATAATACATTATGTAACATATTTCACACTTCAATGTAAACAGCAGTAAAATATATATTTTAAACAAAAAAATAAAAGAGCAGGTGCACTAGTCTTTTGAGTCATTTCAAAAAATAAATAAAAAAGACCTCTAAAGCAGCAGCAGAGTTATAAACATCTTTAAACTAAACTATGAAATATTAAAAAAATAAAAAGCAAGTGTACTAGTGCCCGAGTTGTTCACAAAAATATAACATTAAGATAAAAAACCTTTGTGAAACTGCAGCAAAGTTATAAACAAATTAGAACAAAAATATTAAAAATTAAAGAGCAGGTGCATTAGCCCCCTGAGTTGTTCACAAAAATATAACAATAACTAAAACAGTCTGTAAAACATATTGCATCCGTGATTTGTTGGTGCTGTTTGGACTTCTTATCATAAGGAGTTATGCTGGCAAAGGTGTCTGTAATTGTTTTTTGAGTAGATGAAGTTTCACCACTTTGTTAGTTTGAAGTGGTCATACAGGGCCTTGTGATGGCGATTACAGCAACGCACATCGCAATCGTGATGTTCAAACGACATATCGTGCAGGCCTAAACCACTGCTATTCATTAACCTGTTTATGGGATTTTGTTTTGTGCATTAGCATTACGCTAGCAAAATTTCCTTCGGAAAAGGTAACATGCTTGTTTTAACAATTATAATTCACTTTGTTTACTCTGACAGTGAACGGGAACTGGGAGAAGTGATAAACATCTTGAAGCCTCTTTTTTTTTTTTTTTTTTAAGAATTGTTCACTATTTGCGAAACTTCTGCTGGTTGTGAAGTGAGTTACCATCAAGCGCTCATATCGAATTAAATTTGAACGTCAAAGCAAAAAAATCAGTTGAGCGACTGTGAAATGTAGTCCAGTGATTTCTTGAGGTTAGATTTCTTATATATTTGAATGAGTGCCCTGTAAAGGGTTGTGATTTCTACCCCAAAAATCTGGTTGATGGTCAACTTCTTTACCTTTCCTTTTTAAATGATTTGATGTCATCTCTCATAGTCACGATTCAAGAAACAGAAGAAAGTTGGATCCATCCTTCCACCCATCTAACATTTTCCATCCAGTTGTAATTTGTGAGGGAGAGTAATGTAGTTTTAGCAGGATTATTTTATCACAATGTGAAGAACCCTTAGTGGAATATTTATGTTCATATATGGCATTTAATCTGGATCCCTCCTATACTGTCCACTTTCTTGTTCCTCCTTAACACTGTCATCAAGCCGGTTGCAACCACTCCGTGGCTGAGGCACTGTTGATCTTCTTAGAGGCCTTGCCCGAGCCGGTCGTGTGCTACGAACTCTACCAACGATGTCTGGACTGTGCCCACGACAGCCGTCTCTGCAAACAGGTGACCATCAACCCTCAATGTTCTTCCTGCTGTTTTAGACATCCTCGATTTGTGTAGCTTAGCATGAAAGAAACATTTCACTTTGATGCAATGGATAGTCATACATGTATTTTTCTGATTTTCAGTTGATCTCCCAGCTGCCCCGTGCCCACCGTAATGTGTTCCGCTACTTGATGGGTTTCCTGAAGGAGCTGCTCAAGCATGCAAACAACAACAACCTCACAGCCAGCCTCATTGGTAAAACATAATTCTGTAAAGATTGAGGGGAAATGAAAGGCAGTTAGATTTCTTTTTTTTTTTTTTTTTTTTAATCGCTCAGCCCTACACTTTCTTCATACAATATTTTTTCTCTCTCTCCTTGCCAGCCACCCTCTTTGCCAGCCTCCTCATCCGACCGCCTCCCAGTATGGCAGGCCGACAGACATCACATGACCGTCAGAAAGCAATTGACTTTGTCTTGGGCTTCCTCATGGCAGGAGATGAAGAGTAACTTGCCTCCCGTCCGGACTTCCTCCACAGTGTCTCCATAGGAGTCCAAGACAGTTGTGCAGCGCAAGTGATCCTGCGTTCATTTTTCATCTGATGGAAAGCATTCACAAACTCTCACCTGTAGAGATCCCAAATGCCTTTTTATGGGGACCTCCATTAGATGTTAAACACTTTCACCAAGTTGTCCTTCTCTCGATTGCCATTGTCTGGATTTACAAGCACTTTGGAGAGGTGTGAATGATGCTATGCACTTTTTGATGACTTAAAGGACCTTGTGCCTCCAGACCAGACATGTCCTTGTTCTAACAGACCCAAAATGGACACCCCCAAAAGAAATCCTATCTGCATGTTAAAACACTATATGGCTCATTATGCTAGCATACCTCTCACAGAAGTCAAAAATTAAGTTCACCTGTAAAGGTTACAGCGCTTTTTAGGTTCAACCTGAAATTTCAGCCTCAAGATGAATATTACAAACTTGTTTTGTGTGTACTCTATGTATATTTTGACCACCTTATTCTGGATAAGGCACACCAAATCAACTGCTTTAGTTGAAGGGGCCCATGTTCTGATACCTGCTACAACTATATGGTGTGCTTAAGATGTTATTTAAATGTTTGCTTTTCAACAAAGTGGGTTGAAGTTTTAAATAGAAATATCCATTGTCATATGACATTTCGTCATGTATGTTTGCGGTAATCTTGGGAGAATTTTGAGAGCCTTACATCAAGTTTGTCCTGTTCCTCTGGAGTTGCAAAGCAAGTCTTTAAATTGATGCGTCATCTTCCTGCTCAAAGGCAGCAGTGCATCTTCGTGTCCTCAAAGCTGTAAATAGCAACTGTTTACCTTTTGATGTGGCATCTGTTATCATTGGCTGTCACGAAAGTGGTACTATCTACCTGTGTGTATTTGATTAACGCTTACATTTCCTACTTGTGATTCATATTTTGAACTTTGTTTCACACTGTTTTCCTTGTACTGTAACTCCTCGTGGCAAAAGTGACAGCATATTCGGGTGCAAAGTTCACGTGATGCCTACCAGTGTGCTGTAGTTAATAGACCAATCACACCACGGGTAGTTGAACAGTGCATTTTGGAGATAGCATTGAATTGGTCATTCCATTCAGTGCATTAGTTTTGCTTTGTCCTGTGATGCTTCGGCTTAATTGTGAACACATGATGTTACTGCTGACAATCATGCATGTAGGCTTGAAATTGCTCTTTTTTGTTGTTGTTGTTGTTGTTGTCTGCAGAGTCCTCTGTTCATGCAGAGTTGCAGCTGGGACGAAGTGTCTCGGCTTGGGAGGGACATATTCCATCACCAATCTTTTAATGTTCTGTAATCGTGCTTTACGAATCCAACTTTGGAAAAAACCTCTGACTCAAGTCTTGTCGTATGCCAGTTAATTATGTGTATTTATGGGCATTTATTGTGTAGACACGTTGTCATCATCAGCTCCCTAATGAAGGTACTCAAAACAACAATTTATGTTAATCTTTTCAGCGTATTTGGTACTTTTTAATTTATTTAACAAATAAACATAATTTAAATAACATTTTATGTTCTAAATTGAAGTGCCACTTTTGATATTTTGGAAATGAACTTGGCTCTAGTTGTTCACCAGTGAGACCCGTCATCACTGTGCTTCCTTCTCATTGCAGGTTTACAGCCTAGCTCCCC
This sequence comes from Filicampus tigris, assembly GCF_054856515.1. Classification (NCBI taxonomy): domain Eukaryota; kingdom Metazoa; phylum Chordata; class Actinopteri; order Syngnathiformes; family Syngnathidae; genus Filicampus; species Filicampus tigris. Next base: position 13,980,782 of record NC_141218.1, read on the forward strand.
CAACCCGGGGCCTTCCTATTTGTTTGGGCTGCCCGGCTTCAGCCTATCAAAAGCCATGGCTGGACTCAACAGATTACATGCCACATGCTGTATGAGGAGTGGAGTTGCCCGGTAAGTGTCTGTCTTGAGTTAAAACGAAAATTGTAGAAAACATTTTCATGTGCGCATTTAAATTATTCCCAATCTCATGCATTTAAAAAAAATAAAATAAAATAAAATTGCAAATGAAATGTCAACTGAGCTTCTAATATTACTGCATCAGTGCACTTACAGCACTAGGTGGCAGTATTGCCTAGCGTCTCCCACTCGGCTGTTGATTCGTCATCCATCTCTCCCATCAAGTCAAGAACCTTCTCTGGGGCAGTGATGAAATTTGGACAACAGCTCGATTGATGAAGAACCGGCAATGTTTGGATTTGAACCCATTCCTCCTAAAAGACTGAAGCCGCAATCAAGAGACTTTGACCGCTCGGCAAAACTACCTGCAGTCGTTTACCTGGGAATGGAAGTTTGTTGAAAAATTGAAATTTTGGGGGCAACTGATTTGGAGGATGGTTTGCACACTAACATCCAGATTAGTGCTGTACTTTCTAGCCTTGTTCAAAACATGATAAAGCCTGTTTGGATCAGAGGCGAACTGGCTTGAAAGACAATCAGAACAGTCCAGTTGCAGTTGGGTCGGGACCTAATGCTTGTTAAGTGGTGAGAGGACCGAACGAATGGTTGGAATTCAGTTGCAGAGTGGGGCAGCGGAAGCGTGCTGAGCCCATAACCCGGAGGTCCCAGAGGCCTCATACGCTATGGCAGCAAGTGGTCAATAAAATTGTCTTTTTTGTCCATTGACAAAAGTTCATCAACCAAGAATATCACCTTAGTTGCCTGCAAAATGGCAGTGGTGGGATTTGAACCCACACCTCCTGAGAGACTGGAGCCTAAGTTCTGCGCCTTTGACTGCTCGGCCATACTACCTGCAAGAGAAGGTCTTGCTGGAAGTTTCTTGGGGAAGAAAATTACATTTACACTGGATTGCACAACAAAATCCAGGTTTGTGCTGTTCTACCGAGCCATAACGTGATAAAGCCTGCTCAGATCAGATCAGATCAGAGCTGAAATGGCTTCAAAGACACCCAGACCAATCTTGTTGCAATTTGGTCAGGACATAATGCTTGTTCAGCGACGAGAGGACAGAACAAACTGGTGGCGCTCAACTGCAGAGTGGTGCAGCCATAGCGTGCAGTGTCCATAACCCAGAGGTCGAAAATTGAAATAATCGTCTGCTCTTTGGGACCTAGTTGTGTATTTAGTGTAACACCATGAATTCTTTTTGTAAGCCAGAGGACAAAATACAAAAAAAAAAAAAATAGCTCAATTTTGTGTCAGAAAGACGACTTCATTTCACTCAAGAACATTGTCTGGGGGACCGACAAATTTCAGACAACAGCTCTATTGATAGAGAACTAGCAGCGGTGGGGTTTGAACCAACACCTCTAGAGACAGGGGAGCCTTAACCCAGCACCTTTGGCCGCTCGGCCACACTACAAGGATTGAGAACCCTGGGAATGGAAGTTTGTTGGAAAATTGAAGACGTTTTGGACCTGATTTTGTGGTTTGCAGTTACTGCAATTGGGTCGGGATCTAATGCTTCTTAAGTGGTTAGAGTACCGAACGAAGTGTTTGAGTTCAGCAGCGGAAGCGTGCTGGGCCCATAACCCAGAGGTCGATGGATTGAAACCATCCTCTGCTATCCGGCCCCTGGTTGTTTTTTTGTGGTGCACTATTTATACTTTTGGCAGGCAATGTTTAACTCAAACTTTTAAACTGTAAGACTTTAAGCATATACGACATCATAAAGAATAAAAGGACCATAACATCTGCAGAGCAACTGATACAACACGTAAACAACCCGTCATAACAGTGGCCCCCCCGAAGGCCAGACACAAGGTTCTTGGCGGGGAGTCCAGTGGGCGTCCAGGAGGCCTGACGAGAGGGTAGTGGCTGGACCAGTCTGGTGGGCGACCTGGAGGCCAGATGAGAGGGTCTTGGCGCAGCCAGTCCGGTGGGCATCCAGTGGGCCACACAGGGGATGAAGGCAGCCTCAGGCCTTGCGCAGCTGTAGCAGAATCCAAGAGCAGCCGCAGAGGTTGCACTGCTGGAGCCGTCGTAGCAGAATCCAAGGGCAGCCGCAGAGGTTGCGCAAAATACAAGCTGAACTGACCTTTATTTGACTCAAGAACATTGTCTTACCGCTGATAGTGTAGTGGTACACACGCCTGAGTTGTGTGCGGGCAGCGTGGGATCAATTCCCGCTCAGTGACAGTGTCTATGTGTGCCCTGCGACTGGCTGGCGACCAGTTCGGGGTGTAGTCTGCCTTCGCCCATTGACGGCTGGGATAGGCTCCAGCAACTCACCGCGACCCTATATAGGATAAGCGGTTTGGAAGATGACATGACATGACATTGTCTTACCCACTGAAAAAACATAACCGACAGAGAAAATCACACTACCTGACTCCAAATTGGGAGTGGTGAGATTTGAACCCACACCTCCTGAGAGACTGGAGCCTAAATCCAGCGCCTTCGACCGCTCAGCCACACTACCTCCAAGAGAATGGGGTGTTGGAAGTGTGTTTGAGGGACGGAAGCCTTAACCCAGCACGGCCGCTCGACCACACTACAAGCAATGAGACCCCTGGGAATGGAAGTTTATTGGAAAATTGAACACATTTTGGCGGACCTGATTTTGTGGATGGTTTGCACAGTCCCTGCAATTGGGTCGGGATCTAATGCTTGTTAAGCGGTCAGAGTAACGAACGAAGGGTTTGAGTTCATCAGCAGAGTGGCGCAGCGGAAGCGTGCTGGGCCCATAACCCAGAGGTCGGTGGATCGAAACCATCCTCTGCTATTTTTACCTGTTTCTTCATTATTACACGCCATCTTCTAATCGGTCACACTTCCTGCGCACAACTGTCTACGAGTGGACCTTTATTGGCAAATTGAACTAATTTTGGCACGCCTCTGATTTGGAGTATATTTGGTGTTGCACACCAACATGCACGTTAGTGCTGTTCTATCTGGCCTTGTTCAAAACATGATAGAGCCTGCTTGAACCAGAGGCGAAACATCTTGAAAGACAACCAGAATAGTCCAGTTGCAATTGAAGACCTGTCGTTAAGCGGTGAGAGTACCGAACATCCTGTAGTTTAAGGGTTTGAATACAGCAGCAGAGTGGAGCAGCGGAAGCGTGCTGGGCCTATAACCAGAGGTCGATGGATCGAAACCATCCTCTGCTGCTTTTACCTGGTTCTTCATTATTGTAATATTATGTACGGCAAGATGTAACATTCCGTTCAAGGGTTAATGTTGAAGAGAAATACTGTGTATTGAACTTAAGCATTGTCTATTCAACAGTTGTGGCACATGGGAAATGACCTTTCCTCAATTCATTTACCTCACATTGGAAAAATGTTCCTTCTTTCACCAGTCTCTTTCTGAATCTAAAGTGTAGTTATCAATTAAATTGGCAGTCCGGGTTAGCGTGAAAGCCAAATATTGATATTTTGGGAAATATCTTCATTGGTGCTAATACTTGACAGCAGCAAGAGGACAAAATACAAACAGAAAATCAAATACTTCCCCTTTTTGAAAAAAACACGTATTTTTTTTCAGTCAAGAATCCTGTCTGGGTCTCTGACAAAATCTGTACAGTAGAGGACATCTCATGAGTTTATTCAGAAGTGGCACTGGTGGGATTTGAACCAACACCTCTTGAGAGACTAGAGCCTTAATCCAGTGCCTTTGACCACTCAGCCACACTACCTGCTCAGAACTTCCTTGAAATGGGATTTCTTGGGAAATGTTTTCAAAAACTGGAGGATCATGGTTTCCACAGCAACATCCAGGTTTGCTCTGTACTACCTAGCCTTGTTCATAACATGATAAATCCTACTCAGATCAGAGGTGAAATGGCTTCAGAGGAAACCAGAGCAATCCTGTTCACATAGGGTCGGGTAAGGACCCAATGCTTGTTAAGTGATGAGAAGACAGAATAAATTACCTGGAGCTCAGCAGCAGAGTGGCGCAGCGGAAGCGTGCTGGGCCCCTAACCCAGAGGTCGATGGGTTGAAACCGTCCTCTGCTATTTTTACCTGGTTGTTCGTTATTTTAATATTTTGTACGCCGAAATGTAATATTCCTTTCAAGTGTCAATCTTGAAGAAAAATACTGTGTATATATGCTATCTGGAGTTAGACATTTAATAGCATAACACTAAAATGATCATCCAGTAGGACTCCTATCAAGTGTTGCTCTTTAAAAATATGTTGAAATTAAGAATTGTCTACTCCTCGGCTGCGGAACATTGAAAATGACCCTTCCTCAAGTCACCGACTAAACATTGGAACAATGTCCCTTCTTTCACTTGTCTCATTCTGAATCCACAGTGTAGTTGCCGTTTAAATTGGCACTCCAGATTAGCATGAAACTTTATGATGTTGATAATTAGGGAAAAACTTTGATGAGGCCTCATACGCTATGGCAGCAAGTGGACAAAATACAAACTGACCTTTATTTTTCTCAAGAAGATTGTCTTAACCATTGACAAACGTTCACCAACCCAAAATATCACCTTAGTTGCCTGCAAAATGGCAGTGGTGGGATTTGAACCCACGCCTCCTTAGAGACTGGAGCCTTAATCCAGCGCCTTTGACCGCTCGGCCACACTACCTGGGAGACAAAGCTTGGCGTGGAGGTTTAGTCAGAAAAAAAATTAATTTACACCTTACTCGGAAGAATACTGTACATAGTGGTTTCTACAGCAACATCCAGGTTTGTTCTGTACTACCTAGCCTTGTTCATAACATGATGAATCCTGCTCAGATCAGAGGTAAAATAGCTTCAGAGCGACCCTCGCGATGATAAAGAGGTATAGATAATGGATGGATGGATAAAAAGAACAATCCTGTTGAGATACGGTCGGGACCTAATTCTCAAATGACGAGAGGCCAGAACAAACTACTTTGACTTCAGCAGCAGAGTACTTTTGTATACCAGAGTACCAAACATACTGTAGTGTTGCAATGAGAACCCTGGGATTGGAAGTTTATTGGAAAATTGAACACCTTTTGAAGGACCTGATTTTGTGGATGGTTTGCACAGTCCCTGCAATTGGGTCGGGATCTAATGCTTGTTAAGCGGTCAGAGTACTCAACGAAGGGTTTGAGTTCATCAGCAGAGTGGCGCAGCGTAAGGGTGCTGGGCCCATAACTCAGAGGTCGATGGATCGAAACCGTCCTCTGCAATTTTTACCTGGTTCTTCATTATTACACGCCAGCTTCTACTCGGTCACACTTCCTGCGCACAACTGTCTACGAGTGGACGTTTATTGGCAAATTGAACTAATCTTGGCACGCCTCTGATTTGGAGTATATTTGGTGTTGCACACCAACATGCACGTTAGTGCTGTTCTAGCTGGCATTGTTCAAAACATGATAGAGCCTGATTGAACCAGAGGCGAAACATCTTGAAAGACAACCAGAATAGTCCAGTTGCAATTGAGAACCTGTCTTGTTAAGCGGTGAGAGTACCGAACATACTGTAGTGTTGGAGTTCATCAGCAGAGAGGCACAGCGGAGCCAATCTGGTGGGCATCCAGAGGGCCACACGGGGGATGAAAGCAGCCTCAGGCCTTGCGCAGCTTTAGCAGAATCCAAGAGCAGCCGCAGAGGTTGCACTGCTGGAGCCGTTGTAGCAGAATCCAAGGGCAGCCGCACAGGTTGTGCAAAATACAAGCTGAACTGAACTTTATTTGACTCAAGAACATTGTCTTACCCACTGACAAAACATAACCAACAGAGAACATCACATTATCTGACTCTGAAGTGGCAGTGGTGGATTTTTTGAACCCACGCCTCCTGAGAGACTGGAGCCTAAATCTAGCGCCTTCGACCGCTCGGCCACACTACCTGCAAGAAAATGCTTTGTTGGAAGTTTGTTTGAGGGACAGGACCCTTAATCCAGCACTGGCTGCTCGGCCACACGACAAGCAATGAGAACACTGGGAATGGAAGTTTATTGGAAAATTGAACACAATTTGGCGGACCTGATTTTGTGGATGGTTTGCACAGTCCCTGCAATTGGGTCGGGATCTAATGCTTGTTAAGCGGTGAGAGTACCGAACATACTGTAGTGTTGGAGTTCATCAGCAGAGAGGCGCAGCGGAGCCAGTCTGGTGGGCATCCAGGGGGCCACACGGGGGTTGAAAGCAGCCTCAGGCCTTGTGCAGCTTTAGCAGAATCCAAGAGCAGCCGCAGAGGTTGCACTGCTGGAGCCGTTGTAGCAGAATCCAAGGGCAGCCGCAGAGGTTGTGCAAAATACAAGCTGAACTGACTTTAATTTGACTCAAGAACATTGCCTTACCCACTGACGAAACATAACCAACAGAGAACATCACATTATATGACTCTGAAGTGGCAGTGGTGGGATTTGAACCCACGCCTCCTGAGAGACTGGAGCCTAAATCCAGCGCCTTCGACCGCTCGGCCACACTACCTGAAAGAAAACGCTTTGTTGGAAGTTTGTTTGAGGGGCAGGAGGCTTAATCCAGCACCTTTGGCTGCTCGGCCACACTACAAGCAATGAGACCCCTGGGAATGGAAGTTTATTGGAAAATTGAACACATTTTGGCGGACCTGATTTTGTGGATGGTTTGCACAGTCCCTGCAATTGGGTCGGGATCTAATGCTTGTTAAGCGGTCAGAGTAACAAACGAAGGGTTTGAGGTCATCAGCAGAGTGGCGCAGCGGAAGCGTGCTGGGCCCATAACCCAGAGGTCGATGGATCGAAACCATCCTCTGCTATTTTTACCTGGTTCTTCATTATTACACGCCATCTTCTACTCGGTCACACTTCCTGCGCACAACTGTCTACGAGTGGACGTTTATTGGCAAATTGAACAAATATATGGCACGCCTCTGATTTGGAGTGTATTTGGTGTTGCACACCAACATGCACGTTAGTGCTGTTCTATCTGGCCTTGTTCAAAACATGATAGAGCCTGCTTGAGCCAGAGGCGAAACATCTTGAAAGACAACCAGAATAGTCCAGTTGCAATTGAAGACCTGTTTTGTTAAGCTGTGAGATTACCGAACATACTGTAGTGTTGGAGTTCATCAGCAGAGAGGCGCAGCGGAGCCAGTCTGGTGGGCATCCAGGGGGCCACACGGGGGTTGAAAGCAGCCTCAGGCCTTGCGCAGCTTTAGCAGAATCCAAGAGCAGCCGCAGAGGTTGCACTGCTGGAGCCGTTGTAGCAGAATCCAAGGGCAGCCGCACAGGTTGTGCAAAATACAAGCTGAACTGAACTTTATTTGACTCAAGAACATTGTCTTACCCACTGACAAAACATAACCAACAGAGAAGATCACATTATATGACTCTGAAGTGGCAGTGGTGGGATTTGAACCCACGCCTCCTGAGTGACTGGAGCCTAAATCCAGCACCTTCGACCGCTCGGCCACACTACCTGCAAGAAAACGCTTTGTTGGAAGTTTGTTTGAGCGGCAGGAGCCTTAATCCAGCACCTTTGGCTGCTCGGCCACACTACAAGCAATGAGACCCCTGGGAATGGAAGTTTATTGGAAAATTGAACACATTTTGGCGGACCTGATTTTGTGGATGGTTTGCACAGTCCGTGCAATTGGGTCGGGATCTAATGCTTGTTAAGCGGTCAGAGTAACGAACAAAGGGTTTGAGTTCATCAGCAGAGTGGCGCAGCGGAAGCGTGCTGGGCCCATAACCCAGAGGTCGATGGATCGAAACCATCCTCTGCTATTTTTACCTGGTTCTTCATTATTACACGCCATCTTCTACTCGGTCACACTTCCTGCGCACAACTGTCTACGAGTGGACGTTTATTGGCAAATTGAACAAATTTTGGCACGCCTCTGATTTGGAGTGTATTTGGTGTTGCACACCAACATGCACGTTAGTGCTGTTCTATCTGGCCTTGTTCAAAACATGATAGAGCCTGCTTGAACCAGAGGCGAAACATCTTGAAAGACAACCAGAATAGTCCAGTTGCAATTGAGGACCTGTCTTGTTAAGCGGTGAGAGTACCGAACATACTGTAGTGTTGGAGTTCATCAGCAGAGAGGCGCAGCGGAGCCAGTCTGGTGGGCATCCAGGGGGCCACACGGGGGTTGAAAGCAGCCTCAGGCCTTGCGCAGCTTTAGCAGAATCCAAGAGCAGCCGCAGAGGTTGCACTGCTGGAGCCGTTGTAGCAGAATCCAAGGGCAGCCGCAGAGATTGTGCAAAATACAAGCTGAACTGACCTTTATTTGACTCAAGAACATTGTCTTACCCACTGACAAAACATAACCAACAGAGAACATCACATCATATGACTCTGAAGAGGCAGTGGTGGGATTTGAACCCACACCTCCTGAGAGACTGGAGCCTAAATCCAGCGCCTTCGACCGCTCGGCCACACTACCTGCAAGAAAATGCTTTGTTGGAAGTTTGTTTGAGGGACAGGACCCTTAATCCAGCACTGGCTGCTCGGCCACACGACAAGCAATGAGAACACTGGGAATGGAAGTTTATTGGAAAATTGAACACATTTTGGCGGACCTGATTTTGTGGATGGTTTGCACAGTCCCTGCAATTGGGTCGGGATCTAATGCTTGTTAAGCGGTCAGAGTAACGAACGAAGGGCTTGAGTTCATCAGCAGAGTGGCGCAGCGGAAGCGTGCTGGGCCCATAACCCAGAGGTCGATGGATCGAAACCATCCTCTGCTATTTTTACCTGGTTCTTCATTATTACACGCCATCTTCTACTCGGTCACACTTCCTGCGCACAACTGTCTACGAGTGGAAGTTTATTGGCAAATTGAACAAATTTTGGCACGCCTCTGATTTGGAGTGTATTTGGTGTTGCACACCAACATGCACGTTAGTGCTGTTCTACCTGGCCTTGTTCAAAACATGATAGAGCCTGCTTGAACCAGAGGCGAAACATCTTGAAAGACAACCAGAATAGTCCAGTTGCAATTGAGGACCTGTCTTGTTAAGCGGTGAGAGTACCGAACATACTGTAGTGTTGGAGTTCATCAGCAGAGTGGCGCAGCGGAGCCAGTCTGGTGGGCATCCAGGGGGCCACAAAGGGGATGAAAGCAATCTCAGGCCTTGCGCAGCCATAGCAGAATCCAAGAGCAGCCGCAGAGGTTTCACTGCTGGAGTCGTAGCAGAATCCAAGGGCAGCCGCAGAGGTTGTGAAGAAATACAAGCTGAACTGACCTTTATTTGACTCAAGAACATTGTCTTACCCACTGACAAAACATAACCAACAGAGAACATCACATTATCTGACTCTAAGTGGCAGTGGTGGATTTTTTGAACCCACGCCTCCTGAGAGACTGGAGCCTAAATCTAGCGCCTTCGACCGCTCGGCCACACTACCTGCAAGAAAATGCTTTGTTGGAAGTTTGTTTGAGGGACAGGACCCTTAATCCAGCACTGGCTGCTCGGCCACACGACAAGCAATGAGAACACTGGGAATGGAAGTTTATTGGAAAATTGAACACAATTTGGCGGACCTGATTTTGTGGATGGTTTGCACAGTCCCTGCAATTGGGTCGGGATCTAATGCTTGTTAAGCGGTGAGAGTACCGAACATACTGTAGTGTTGGAGTTCATCAGCAGAGAGGCGCAGCGGAGCCAGTCTGGTGGGCATCCAGGGGGCCACACGGGGGTTGAAAGCAGCCTCAGGCCTTGTGCAGCTTTAGCAGAATCCAAGAGCAGCCGCAGAGGTTGCACTGCTGGAGCCGTTGTAGCAGAATCCAAGGGCAGCCGCAGAGGTTGTGCAAAATACAAGCTGAACTGACTTTAATTTGACTCAAGAACATTGCCTTACCCACTGACGAAACATAACCAACAGAGAACATCACATTATATGACTCTGAAGTGGCAGTGGTGGGATTTGAACCCACACCTCCTGAGAGACTGGAGCCTAAATCCAGCGCCTTCGACCGCTCGGCCACACTACCTGAAAGAAAACGCTTTGTTGGAAGTTTGTTTGAGGGGCAGGAGGCTTAATCCAGCACCTTTGGCTGCTCGGCCACACTACAAGCAATGAGACCCCTGGGAATGGAAGTTTATTGGAAAATTGAACACATTTTGGCGGACCTGATTTTGTGGATGGTTTGCACAGTCCCTGCAATTGGGTCGGGATCTAATGCTTGTTAAGCGGTCAGAGTAACAAACGAAGGGTTTGAGGTCATCAGCAGAGTGGCGCAGCGGAAGCGTGCTGGGCCCATAACCCAGAGGTCGATGGATCGAAACCATCCTCTGCTATTTTTACCTGGTTCTTCATTATTACACGCCATCTTCTACTCGGTCACACTTCCTGCGCACAACTGTCTACGAGTGGACGTTTATTGGCAAATTGAACAAATATATGGCACGCCTCTGATTTGGAGTGTATTTGGTGTTGCACACCAACATGCACGTTAGTGCTGTTCTATCTGGCCTTGTTCAAAACATGATAGAGCCTGCTTGAACCAGAGGCGAAACATCTTGAAAGACAACCAGAATAGTCCAGTTGCAATTGAAGACCTGTTTTGTTAAGCTGTGAGATTACCGAACATACTGTAGTGTTGGAGTTCATCAGCAGAGAGGCGCAGCGGAGCCAGTCTGGTGGGCATCCAGGGGGCCACACGGGGGTTGAAAGCAGCCTCAGGCCTTGCGCAGCTTTAGCAGAATCCAAGAGCAGCCGCAGAGGTTGCACTGCTGGAGCCGTTGTAGCAGAATCCAAGGGCAGCCGCACAGGTTGTGCAAAATACAAGCTGAACTGAACTTTATTTGACTCAAGAACATTGTCTTACCCACTGACAAAACATAACCAACAGAGAAGATCACATTATATGACTCTGAAGTGGCAGTGGTGGGATTTGAACCCACGCCTCCTGAGTGACTGGAGCCTAAATCCAGCGCCTTCGACCGCTCGGCCACACTACCTGCAAGAAAACGCTTTGTTGGAAGTTTGTTTGAGGGGCAGGAGCCTTAATCCAGCACCTTTGGCTGCTCGGCCACACTACAAGCAATGAGACCCCTGGGAATGGAAGTTTATTGGAAAATTGAACACATTTTGGCGGACCTGATTTTGTGGATGGTTTGCACAGTCCCTGCAATTGGGTCGGGATCTAATGCTTGTTAAGCGGTCAGAGTAACGAACGAAGGGTTTGAGTTCATCAGCAGAGTGGCGCAGCGGAAGCGTGCTGGGCCCATAACCCAGAGGTCGATGGATCGAAACCATCCTCTGCTATTTTTACCTGGTTCTTCATTATTACACGCCATCTTCTACTCGGTCACACTTCCTGTGCACAACTATCTACGAGTGGAAGTTTATTGGCAAATTGAACAAATTTTGGCACGCCTCTGATTTGGAGTGTATTTGGTGTTGCACACCAACATGCACGTTAGCGCTGTTCTATCTGGCCTTGTTCAAAACATGGTAGAGCCTGCTTGAACCAGAGGCGAAACATCTTGAAAGAAAACCACAATAGTCCAGTTGCAATTGAGGACCTGTCTTGTTAAGCTGTGAGAGTACCGAACATACTGTAGTGTTGGAGTTCATCAGCAGAGAGGCGCAGCGGAGCCAGTCTGGTGGGCATCCAGGGGGCAACACGGGGGTTGAAAGCAGCCTCAGGCCTTGCGCAGCTTTAGCAGAATCCAAGAGCAGCCGCAGAGGTTGCACTGCTGGAGCCGTTGTATCAGATTCCAAGGGCAGCCGCAGAGGTTGTGCAAAATACAAGCTGAACTGACCTTTGTTTGACTCAAGAACATTGTCTTACCCACTGACAAAACACAACCAACAGAGAACATCACATTATATGACTCTGAAGTGGCAGTGGTGGGATTTGAGCCCACGCCTCCTGAGTGACTGGAGCCTAAATCCAGCGCCTTCGACCGCTCGGCCACACTACCTGCAAGAAAATGCTTTGTTGGAAGTTTGTTTGAGGGGCAGGAGCCTTAATCCAGCACCTTTGGCTGCTCGGCCACACTAAAAGCAATGAGACCCCTGGGAATGGAAGTTTATTGGAAAATTGAACACATTTTGGCGGACCTGATTTTGTGGATGCTTTGCACAGTCCCTGCAATTGGGTCGGGATCTAATGCTTGTTAAGCGGTCAAAGTAACGAACGAAGGGTTTGAGTTCATCAGCAGAGTGGCGCAGCGGAAGCTTTATGGGCCCATAACCCAGAGGTCGGTGGATCGAAACCATCCTCTGCTATTTTTACCTGTTTCTTCATTATTACACGCCATCTTCTAATCGGTCACACTTCCTGCGCACAACTGTCTACGAGTGGACCTTTATTGGCAAATTGAACTAATTTTGGCACGCCTCTGATTTGGAGTATATTTCGTGTTGCACACCAACATGCACTTTAGTGCTGTTCTATCTGGCCTTGTTCAAAACATGATAGAGCCTGCTTGAACCAGAGGCGAAACATCTTGAAAGACAACCAGAATAGTCCAGTTGCAATTGAGGACCTGTCTTGTTAAGCTGTGAGAGTACCGAACATCCTGTAGTGTTGGAGTTCATCAGCAGAGAGGCGCAGCGGAGCCAGTCTGGTGGGCATCCAGGGGGCCACAAAGGGGATGAAAGCAGCCTCAGGCCTTGCGCAGCTGTAGCAGAATCCAAGAGCAGCCGCAGAAGTTGCACTGCTGGAGCCGTCGTAGCAGAATCCGAGGGCAGCCGCAGAGGTTGTGCAAAATACAAGCTGAACTGACCTTTATTTGTTTCAAGAACATTGTCTTACCCACTGACAAAACATAACCAATAGAGAACATCACATTGTATGACTCTGAAGTGGCAGTGGTGGGATTTGAGCCCACGCCTCCTGAGAGACTGGAGCCTAAATCTAGCGCCTTTGACCGCTCGGCCACACTACCTGCAAGAAAATGCTTTGTTGGAAGTTTGTTTGAGGGACAGGACCCTTAATCCAGCACTGGCTGCTCGGCCACACGACAAGCAATGAGAACACTGGGAATGGAAGTTTATTGGAAAATTGAACACATTTTGGCGGACCTGATTTTGTGGATGGTTTGCACAGTGTCTGCAATTGGGTCGGGATCTAATGCTTGTTAAGCGGTGAGAGTACCGAACATACTGTAGTGTTGGAGTTCATCAGCAGAGAGGCGCAGCGGAGCCAGTTTGGTGGGCATCCAGGGGGCCACACGGGGGTTAAAAGCAGCCTCAGGCCTTGCGCAGCTATAGCAGAATCCAAGAGCAGCCGCAGAGGTTGCACTGCTGGAGCCGTTGTAGCAGAATCCAAGGGCAGCCGCAGAGATTGTGCAAAATACAAGCTGAACTGACCTTTATTTGACTCAAGAACATTGTCTTACCCACTGACAAAACGTAACCAACAAAGAACATCACATTATATGACTCTGAAGTGGCGGTGGTGGGATTTGAACCCACGCCTCCTGAGAGACTGGAGCCTAAATCCAGCACCTTTGACCGCTCGGCCACACTACCTGCAAGAAAACGCTTTGTTGGAAGTTTGTTTGAGGGGCAGGAGCCTTAATCCAGCACTGGCTGCTCGGCCACACTACAAGCAATGAGACCCCTGGGAATGGAAGTTTATTCGAAAATTGTACACATTTTGGCGGACCTGATTTTGTGGATGGTTTGCACAGTCCCTGCAATTGGGTCGGGATCTAATGCTTGTTAAGCGGTCAGAGTAACGAACGAAGGGTTTGAGTTCATCAGCAGAGTGGCGCAGCGGAAGCGTGCTGGGCCCATAATCCAGAGGTCGATGGACCGAAACCATCCTCTGCTATTTTTACCTGGTTCTTCATTATTACACGCCATCTTCTACTCGGTCACACTTCCTGCGCACAACTGTCTACGAGTGGAAGTTTATTGGCAAATTGAACAAATTTTGGCACGCCTCTGATTTGGAGTGTATTTGGTGTTGCACACCAACATGCACGTTAGTGCTGTTCTATCTGGCCTTGTTCAAAACATGGTAGAGCCTGCTTGAACCAGAGGCGAAACAACAGGAGGATGTTGGCCAAGCTGTCATCAATGCTGGGCAACCCGGACCACCCCCTCCAGGGCACCCTAACAGCACTCCACAGCACCTTCAGTGACAGACTGGTACACCCTCGCTGTGCAAAGGAGAGATTCCGCCGTTCCTTCTTGCCTGCTGCTGTCAGACTCTTTAACAAGAACGTTGTGTAGTCTCTACAAACTGGCGGTCATTAGTGCAATTGTGCAGTCCTGCACCTGAGCTCGTATCGTGCAATACCCAATATTCCCCACTACTGTAATACCGTGCAATACTCAACATTCCCCACTACTGTTAGTCTAGTTTTATTTTTATCCAATGCTGTTCCTTACATTTCACTACAGCACTGCAGCACTGTCACTTAGAGTATTTTTTTCCTCTGTACTATGTACAGGCCGAAATGAGTGTTCCTCATATTTTTTATGTAGATGTAGGTTGGTGTGTATACACATGTGTATATACACATGTTACTGCGTATATCTACATAGGTTTGATTCTAAATGTTTGCCGTCAATGTTATACATTAATGGCCACATTATGCCGCCGCCCCTGTGTGACCTATATCTTTGCTACTGTAACAATGAAAATTTCCCCACTGTGGGATCAATAAAGGCATTCTTATTCTTATTCTTGAAAGAAAACCAGAATAGTCCAGTTGCAATTGAGGACCTGTCTTGTTAAGCTGTGAGAGTACCGAACATACTGTAGTGTTGGAGTTCATCAGCAGAGAGGCGCAGCGGAGCCAGTCTGGTGGGCATCCAGGGGGCCACACGGGGGTTGAAAGCAGCCTCAGGCCTTGCGCAGCTTTAGCAGAATCCAAGAGCAGCCGCAGAGGTTGCACTGCTGGAGCCGTTGTATCAGATTCCAAGGGCAGCCGCAGAGGTTGTTTAAAATACAAGCTGAACTGACCTTTGTTTGACTCAAGAACATTGTCTTACCCACTGACAAAACATAACCAACAGAGAACATCACATTATATGACTCTGAAGTGGCAGTGGTGGGATTTGAGCCCACGCCTCCTGAGAGACTGGAGCCTAAATCCAGCGCCTTCGACCGCTCGGCCACACTACCTGCAAGCAAACGCTTTGTTGGAAGTTTGAGGGACAGGAGCCTTAATCCAGCACCTTTGGCTGCTCGGCCTCACTACAAGCAATGAGAACCCTGGGAATGGAATCTTGAAAACCAACCAGAATAGTCCAGTTTCAATTGAGGACCTCGGGCGGAAGTTTATTGGAAAATTGAACACATTTTGGCGGACCTGATTTTGTGGATGGTTTGCACAGTCCCTGCAATTGGGTCGGGATCTAATGCTTGTTAAGCGGTCAGAGTAACAAACGAAGAGTTTGAGTTCATCAGCAGAGTGGCGCAGCGGAAGCGTGCTGGGCCCATAACCCAGAGGTCGGTGGATCAAAACCATCCTCTGCTATTTTTACCTGTTTCTTCATTATTACACGCCATCTTCTAATCGGTCACACTTCCTGCGCACAACTGTCTACGAGTGGACCTTTATTGGCAAATTGAACTAATTTTGGCACGCCTCTGATTTGGAGTATATTTGGTGTTGCACACCAACATGCACGTTAGTGCTGTTCTATCTGGCCTTGTTCAAAACATGATAGAGCCTGCTTGAACCAGAGGCGAAACATCTTGAAAGACAACCAGAATAGTCCAGTTGCAATTGAAGACCTGTCTTGTTAAGCGGTGAGAGTACCGAACATCCTGTAGTGTTGGAGTTCATCAGCAGAGAGGCGCAGCGGAGCCAGTCTGGTGGGCATCCAGGGGGCAACACGGGGGTTGAAAGCAGCCTCAGGCCTTGCGCAGCTTTAGCAGAATCCAAGAGCAGCCGCAGAGGTTGCACTGCTGGAGCCGTTGTAGCAGAATCCAAGGGCAGCCGCACAGGTTGTTTAAAATACAAGCTGAACTGACCTTTGTTTGACTCAAGAACATTGTCTTACCCACTGACAAAACATAACCAACAGAGAACATCACATTATATGACTCTGAAGTGGCAGTGGTGGGATTTGAACCCACGCCTCCTGAGAGACTGGAGCCTAAATCCAGCACCTTCGACCGCTCGCCCACACTACCTGCAAGAAAACGCTCTGTTGGAAGTTTGTTTGAGGGGCAGGAGGCTTAATCCAGCACTGGCTGCTCGGCCACACTACAAGCAATGAGACCCCTGGGAATGGAAGTTTATTGGAAAATTGAACACATTTTGGCGGACCTTATTTTGTGGATGGTTTGCACAGTCCCTGCAATTGGGTCGGGATCTAATGCTTGTTAAGCGGTCAGAGTAACAAACGAAGGGTTTGAGTTCATCAGCAGAGTGGCGCAGCGGAAGCGTGCTGGGCCCATAACCCAGAGGTCGATGGATCGATACCATCCTCTGCTATTTTTACCTGGTTCTTCATTATTACACGCCATCTTCTACTCGGTCACACTTCCTGCGCACAACTGTCTACGAGTGGACGTTTATTGGCAAATTGAACTAATTTTGGCACGCCTCTGATTTGGAGTATATTAGGTGTTGCACACCAACATGCACTTTAGTGCTGTTCTATCTGGCCTTGTTCAAAACATGATAGAGCCTGCTTGAACCAGAGGCGAAACATCTTGAAAGACAACCAGAATAGTCCAGTTGCAATTGAGGACCTGTCTTGTTAAGCTGTGAGAGTACCGAACATCCTGTAGTGTTGGAGTTCATCAGCAGAGAGGCGCAGCGGAGCCAGTCTGGTGGGCATCCAGGGGGCCACAAAGGGGATGAAAGCAGCCTCAGGCCTTGCGCAGCTGTAGCAGAATCCAAGAGCAGCCGCAGAAGTTGCACTGCTGGAGCCGTCGTAGCAGAATCCAAGGGCAGCCGCAGAGGTTGTGCAAAATACAAGCTGAACTGACCTTTATTTGTTTCAAGAACATTGTCTTACCCACTGACAAAACACAGCCAACAGAGAACATCACATTATATGACTCTGAAGTGGCAGTGGTGGGATTTGAACCCACGCCTCCTGAGAGACTGGAGCCTAAATCCAGCGCCTTCGACCGCTCGGCCACACTACCTGCAAGAAAACACTTTGTTGGAAGTTTGTTTGAGGGGCAGGAGCCTTAATCCAGCACCGGCTGCTCGGCCACACTACAAGCAATGAGACCCCTGGGAATGGAAGTTTATTGGAAAATTGAACACATTTTGGCGGACCTGATTTTGTGGATGGTTTGCACAGTCCCTGCAATTGGGTCGGGATCTAATGCTTGTTAAGCGGTCAGAGTAACGAACGAAGGGTTTGAGTTCATCAGCAGAGTGGCGCAGCGGAAGCGTGCTGGGCCCATAACCCAGAGGTCGGTGGATCGAAACCATCCTCTGCTATTTTTACCTGTTTCTTCATTATTACACGCCATCTTCTAATCGGTCACACTTCCTGCGCACAACTGTCTACGAGTGGACCTTTATTGGCAAATTGAACTAATTTTGGCACGCCTCTGATTTGGAGTATATTTGGTGTTGCACACCAACATGCACGTTAGTGCTGTTCTTTCTGGCCTTGTTCAAAACATGATAGAGCCTGCTTGAACCAGAGGCGAAACATCTTGAAAGACAACCAGAATAGTCCAGTTGCAATTGAGGACCTGTCTTGTTAAGCGGTGAGAGTACCGAACATACTGTAGTGTTGGAGTTCATCATCAGAGAGGCGCAGCGGAGCCAGTCTGGTGGGCATCCAGGGGGCAACACGGGGGTTGAAAGCAGCCTCAGGCCTTGCGCAGCTTTAGCAGAATCCAAGAGCAGCCGCAGAGGTTGCACTGCTGGAGCCGTTGTATCAGATTCCAAGGGCAGCCGCAGAGGTTGTGCAAAATACAAGCTGAACTGACCTTTGTTTGACTCAAGAACATTGTCTTACCCACTGACAAAACATAACCAACAGAGAACATCACATTATATGACTCTGAAGTGGCAGTGGTGGGATTTGAGCCCACGCCTCCTGAGAGACTGGAGCCTAAATCCATCGCCTTCGACCGCTCGGCCACACTACCTGCAAGCAAATGCTTTGTTGGAAGTTTGTTTGAGGGACAGGAGCCTTAATCCAGCACCTTTGGCTGCTCGGCCTCACTGCAAGCAATGAGAACCCTGGGAATGGAATCTTGAAAACCAACCAGAATAGTCCAGTTTCAATTGAGGACCTCGGGCGGAAGTTTATTGGAAAATTGAACACATTTTGGCGGACCTGATTTTGTGGATGGTTTGCACAGTCCCTGCAATTGGGTCGGGATCTAATGCTTGTTAAGCGGTCAGAGTAACGAACGAAGGGTTTGAATCCATCAGCAGAGTGGCGCAGCGGAAGCGTGCTGGGCCCATAACCCAGAGGTCGATGGATCGAAACCATCCTCTGCTATTTTTACCTGGTTCTTCATTATTACACGCCATCTTCTACTCGGTCACACTTCCTGCGCACAACTGTCTACGAGTGGACCTTTACTGGCAAATTGAACTAATTTTGGCACGCCTCTGATTTGGAGTATATTTGGTGTTGCACACCAACATGCACGTTAGTGCTGTTCTATCTGGCCTTGTTCAAAACATGATAGAGCCTGCTTGAACCAGAGGCGAAACATCTTGAAAGACAACCAGAATAGTCCAGTTGCAATTGAGGACCTGTCTTGTTAAGCGGTGAGAGTACCGAACATCCTGTAGTGTTGGAGTTCATCAGCAGAGAGGCGCAGCGGAGCCAGTCTGGTGGGCATCTAGGGGGCCACAAAGGGGATGAAAGCAGCCTCAGGCCTTGCGCAGCTGTAGCAGAATCCAAGAGCAGCCGCAGAGGTTGCACTTCTGGAGCCGTTGTAGCAGAATCCAAGGGCAGCCGCAGAGATTGTGCAAAATACAAGCTGAACTGACCTTTATTTGACTCAAGAACATTGTCTTACCCACTGACAAAACGTAACCAACAAAGAACATCACATTATATGACTCTGAAGTGGCGGTGGTGGGATTTGAACCCACGCCTCCTGAAAGACTGGAGCCTAAATCCAGCGCCTTTGACCGCTCGGCCACACTACCTGCAAGAAAACACTTTGTTGGAAGTTTGTTTGAGGGGCAGGAGCCTTAATCCAGCACTGGCTGCTCGGCCACACTACAAGCAATGAGACCCCTGGGAATGGAAGTTTATTCGAAAATTGTACACATTTTGGCGGACCTGATTTTGTGGATGGTTTGCACAGTCCCTGCAATTGGGTCGGGATCTAATGCTTGTTAAGCGGTCAGAGTAACGAACGAAGGGTTTGAGTTCATCAGCAGAGTGGCGCAGCGGAAGCGTGCTGGGCCCATAATCCAGAGGTCGATGGACCGAAACCATCCTCTGCTATTTTTACCTGGTTCTTCATTATTACACGCCATCTTCTACTCGGTCACACTTCCTGCGCACAACTGTCTACGAGTGGAAGTTTAATGGCAAATTGAACAAATTTTGGCACGCCTCTGATTTGGAGTGTATTTGGTGTTGCACACCAACATGCACGTTAGTGCTGTTCTATCTGGCCTTGTTCAAAACATGGTAGAGCCTGCTTGAACCAGAGGCGAAACATCTTGAAAGAAAACCAGAATAGTCCAGTTGCAATTGAGGACCTGTCTTGTTAAGCTGTGAGAGTACCGAACATACTGTAGTGCTGGAGTTCATCAGCAGAGAGGCGCAGCAGAGCCAGTCTGGTGGGCATCCAGGGGGCAACACGGGGGTTGAAAGCAGCCTCAGGCCTTGCGCAGCTTTAGCAGAATCCAAGAGCAGCCGCAGAGGTTGCACTGCTGGAGCCGTTGTATCAGATTCCAAGGGCAGCCGCAGAGGTTGTTTAAAATACAAGCTGAACTGACCTTTGTTTGACTCAAGAACATTGTCTTACCCACTGACAAAACATAACCAACAGAGAACATCACATTGTATGACTCTGAAGTGGCAGTGGTGGGATTTGAGCCCACGCCTCCTGAGAGACTGGAGTCTAAATCCAGCGCCTTCAACCGCTCGGCCACACTACCTGCAAGCAAATGCTTTGTTGGAAGTTTGAGGGACAGGAGCCTTAATCCAGCACCTTTGGCTGCTCGGCCTCACTACAAGCAATGAGAACCCTGGGAATGGAATCTTGAAAACCAACCAGAATAGTCCAGTTTCAATTGAGGACCTCGGGCGGAAGTTTATTGGAAAATTGAACACATTTTGGCGGACCTGATTTTGTGGATGGTTTGCACAGTCCCTGCAATTGGGTCGGGATCTAATGCTTGTTAAGCGGTCAGAGTAACGAACGAAGGGTTTGAGTTCATCAGCAGAGTGGCGCAGCGGAAGCGTGCTGGGCCCATAACCCAGAGGTCGGTGGATCGAAACCATCCTCTGCTATTTTTACCTGTTTCTTCATTATTACACGCCATCTTCTAATCGGTCACACTTCCTGCGCACAACTGTCTACGAGTGGACCTTTATTGGCAAATTGAACTAATTTTGGCACGCCTCTGATTTGGAGTATATTTGGTGTTGCACACCAACATGCACGTTAGTGCTGTTCTATCTGGCCTTGTTCAAAACATGATAGAGCCTGCTTGAACCAGAGGCGAAACATCTTGAAAGACAACCAGAATAGTCCAGTTGCAATTGAAGACCTGTCTTGTTAAGCGGTGAGAGTACCGAACATCCTGTAGTGTTGGAGTTCATCAGCAGAGAGGCGCAGCGGAGCCAGTCTGGTGGGCATCCAGGGGGCAACACGGGGGTTGAAAGCAGCCTCAGGCCTTGCGCAGCTTTAGCAGAATCCAAGAGCAGCCGCAGAGGTTGCACTGCTGGAGCCGTTGTAGCAGAATCCAAGGGCAGCCGCAGAGGTTGTGCAAAATACAAGCTGAACTGACTTTAATTTGACTAAAGAACATTGCCTTACCCACTGACGAAACATAACCAACAGAGAAGATCACATTATATGACTCTGAAGTGGCAGTGGTGGGATTTGAGCCCACGCCTCCTGAGAGACTGGAGCCTAAATTCAGCGCCTTCGACCGCTCGGCCACACTACCTGCAAGCAAATGCTTTGTTGGAAGTTTGAGGGACAGGAGCCTTAATCCAGCACCTTTGGCTGCTCGGCCTCACTACAAGCAATGAGAACCCTGGGAATGGAATCTTGAAAACCAACCAGAATAGTCCAGTTTCAATTGAGGACCTCGGGCGGAAGTTTATTGGAAAATTGAACACATTTTGGCGGACCTGATTTTGTGGATGGTTTGCACAGTCCCTGCAATTGGGTCGGGATCTAATGCTTGTTAAGCGGTCAGAGTAACGAACGAAGGATTTGAGTTCATCAGCAGAGTGGCGCAGCGGAAGCGTGCTGGGCCCATAACCCAGAGGTCGGTGGATCGAAACCATCCTCTGCTATTTTTACCTGTTTCTTCATTATTACACGCCATCTTCTAATCGGTCACACTTCCTGCGCACAACTGTCTACGAGTGGACCTTTATTGGCAAATTGAACTAATTTTGGCACGCCTCTGATTTGGAGTATATTTGGTGTTGCACACCAACATGCACGTTAGTGCTGTTCTATCTGGCCTTGTTCAAAACATGATAGAGCCTGCTTGAACCAGAGGCGAAACATCTTGAAAGACAACCAGAATAGTCCAGTTGCAATTGAAGACCTGTCTTGTTAAGCGGTGAGAGTACCGAACATCCTGTAGTGTTGGAGTTCATCAGCAGAGAGGCGCAGCGGAGCCAGTCTGGTGGGCATCCAGGGGGCAACACGGGGGTTGAAAGCAGCCTCAGGCCTTGCGCAGCTTTAGCAGAATCCAAGAGCAGCCGCAGAGGTTGCACTGCTGGAGCCGTTGTAGCAGAATCCAAGGGCAGCCGCAGAGGTTGTGCAAAATACAAGCTGAACTGACTTTAATTTGACTAAACAACATTGCCTTACCCACTGACGAAACATAACCAACAGAGAAGATCACATTACATGACTCTGAAGTGGCAGTGGTGGGATTTGAACCCACGCCTCCTGAGAGACTGGAGCCTAAATCCAGCGCCTTCGACCGCTCGGCCACACTACCTGCAAGTAAACACTTTGTTGGAAGTTTGTTTGAGGGGCAGGAGTCTTAATCCAGCACCTTTGGCTGCTCGGCCACACTACAAGCAATGAGACCCCTGGGAATGGAAGTTTATTGGAAAATTGAACACATTTTGGCGGACCTGATTTTGTGGATGGTTTGCACAGTCCCTGCAATTGGGTCGGGATCTAATGCTTGTTAAGCGGTCAGAGTAACAAACGAAGGGTTTGAGTTCATCAGCAGAGTGGCGCAGCGGAAGCGTGCTGGGCCCATAACCCAGAGGTCGATGGATCGAAACCATCCTCTGCTATTTTTACCTGGTTCTTCATTATTACACGCCATCTTCTACTCGGTCACACTTCCTGCGCACAACTGTCTACGAGTGGACGTTTATTGGCAAATTGAACAAATCTATGGCACGCCTCTGATTTGGAGTGTATTTGGTGTTGCACACCAACATGCACGTTAGTGCTGTTCTATCTGGCCTTGTTCAAAACATGATAGAGCCTGCTTGAACCAGAGGCGAAACATCTTGAAAGACAACCAGAATAGTCCAGTTGCAATTGAAGACCTGTCTTGTTAAGCTGTGAGATTACCGAACATACTGTAGTGTTGGAGTTCATCAGCAGAGAGGCGCAGCGGAGCCAGTCTGGTGGGCATCCAGGGGGCCACACGGGGGTTGAAAGCAGCCTCAGGCCTTGCGCAGCTTTAGCAGAATCCAAGAGCAGCCGCAGAGGTTGCACTGCTGGAGCCGTTGTAGCAGAATCCAAGGGCAGCCGCACAGGTTGTGCAAAATACAAGCTGAACTGAACTTTATTTGACTCAAGAACATTGTCTTACCCACTGACAAAACATAACCAGCAGTGAACATCACATTATATGACTCTGAAGTGGCAGCAGTGGGATTTGAACCAACACCTCCTGAGAGACTGGAGCCTAAATGTAGCGCCTTTGACCGCTCGGCCACACTACCTGAGGGAAAATCCTTTGTTGGAAGTTTGTTTGAGGGGCAGGAGCCTTAATCCAGCACCAGCTGCTCGGCCACACTACAAGCAATGAGACCCCTGGGAATGGAAGTTTATTGGAAAATTGAACACATTTTGGCGGACCTGATTTTGTGGATCTTTTGCACGGTCCCTGCAATTGGGTCGGGATCTAATGCTTGTTAAGCGGTCAGAGTAACGAACGAAGGGTTTGAGTTCATCAGCAGAGTGGCGCAGCGGAAGCGTGCTGGGCCCATAACCCAGAGGTCGGTGGATCGAAACCATCCTCTGCTATTTCTACCTGTTTCTTCATTATTACACGCCATCTTCTAATCGGTCACACTTCCTGCGCACAACTGTCTACGAGTGGACCTTTATTGGCAAATTGAACTAATTTTGGCACGCCTCTGATTTGGAGTATATTTGGTGTTGCACACCAACATGCACGTTAGTGCTGTTCTATCTGGCCTTGTTCAAAACATGATAGAGCCTGCTTGAACCAGAGGCGAAACATCTTGAAAGACAACCAGAATAGTCCAGTTGCAATTGAAGACCTGTCTTGTTAAGCGGTGAGAGTACCGAACATCCTGTAGTGTTGGAGTTCATCAGCAGAGAGGCGCAGCGGAGCAAGTCTGGTGGGCATCCAGGGGGCCACACGGGGGTT
Source organism: Filicampus tigris (assembly GCF_054856515.1). NCBI lineage: Eukaryota > Metazoa > Chordata > Actinopteri > Syngnathiformes > Syngnathidae > Filicampus > Filicampus tigris. Next base: position 14,004,533 of record NC_141218.1, read on the forward strand.
GAAAGCAGCCTCAGGCCTTGCGCAACTTTAGCAGAATCCAAGAGCAGCCGCAGAGGTTGCACTGCTGGAGCCGTTGTAGCAGAATCCAAGGGCAGCCGCAGAGGTTGTGCAAAATACAAGCTGAACTGACCTTTGTTTGACTCAAGAACATTGCCTTACCCACTGACAAAACACAACCAACAGAGAAGATCACATTATATGACTCTGAAGTGGCGGGATTTGAACCCACGTCTCCTGAGAGACTGGAGCCTAAATCCAGCGCCTTCGACCGCTCGGCCACACTACCTGCAAGCAAATGCTTTGTTGGAAGTTTGTTTGAGGGACAGGAGCCTTAATCCAGCACCTTTGGCTGCTCGGCCTCACTACAAGCAATGAGAACCCTGGGAATGGAATCTTGAAAACCAACCAGAATAGTCCAGTTTCAATTGAGGACCTCGGGCGGAAGTTTATTGGAAAATTGAACACATTTTGGCGGACCTGATTTTGTGGATGGTTTGCACAGTCCCTGCAATTGGGTCGGGATCTAATGCTTGTTAAGCGGTCAAAGTAACGAACGAAGGGTTTGAGTTCACCAGGAGAGTGGTGCAGCGGAAGCGTGCTGGGACCATAACCCAGAGGTTGATCGATCAAAACCATCCTCTGCTATTTTTACCTGGTTCTTCATTATTACACGCCATCTTCTACTCGGTCACACTTCCTGCGCACAACTGTCTACGAGTGGACCTTCATTGGCAAATTGAACTAATTTTGGCACGCCTCTGATTTGGAGTATATTAGGTGTTGCACACCAACATGCACTTTAGTGCTGTTCTATCTGGCCTTGTTCAAAACATGATAGAGCCTGCTTGAACCAGAGGCGAAACATCTTGAAAGACAACCAGAATAGTCCAGTTGCAATTGAAGACCTGTCTTGTTAAACTGTGAGATTACCGAACATACTGTAGTGTTGGAGTTCATCAGCAGAGAGGCGCAGCGGAGCCAGTCTGGTGGGCATCCAGGGGGCCACACGGGGGTTGAAAGCAGCCTCAGGCCTTGCGCAGCTTTAGCAGAATCCAAGAGCAGCCGCAGAGGTTGCACTGCTGGAGCCGTTGTAGCAGAATCCAAGGGCAGCCGCAGAGATTGTGCAAAATACAAGCTGAACTGACCTTTATTTGACTCAAGAACATTGTCTTACCCACTGACAAAACATAACCAACAGAGAACATCACATTATATGACTCTGAAGTGGCAGTGGTGGGATTTGAACCCACGCCTCCTGAGAGACTGGAGCCTAAATCCAGCGCCTTCGACCGCTCGGCCACACTACCTGCAAGAAAACACTTTGTTGGAAGTTTGTTTGAGGGGCAGGAGCCTTAATCCAGCACGCTGCTCGGCCACACTTCAAGCAATGAGACCCCTGGGAATGGAAGTTTATTGGAAAATTGAACACATTTTGGCGGACCTGATTTTGTGGATGGTTTGCACAGTGTCTGCAATTGGGTCGGGATCTAATGCTTGTTAAGCGGTCATAGTAACGAATTAAGGGTTTGAGTTCATCAGCAGAGTGGCGCAGCGGAAGCGTGCTGGGCCCATAACCCAGAGGTCGATGGATCGAAACCATCCTCTGCTATTTTTACCTGGTTCTTCATTATTACACGCCATCTTCTACTCGGTCACACTTCCTGTGCACAACTATCTACGAGTGGAAGTTTATTGGCAAATTGAACAAATTTTGGCACGCCTCTGATTTGGAGTGTATTTGGTGTTGCACACCAACATGCACGTTAGTGCTGTTCTATCTGGCCTTGTTCAAAACATGATAGAGCCTGCTTGAACCAGAGGCGAAACATCTTGAAAGACAACCAGAATTGTCCAGTTGCAATTGAGGACCTGTCTTGTTAAGCTGTGAGAGTACCGAACATACTGTAGTGTTGGAGTTCATCAGCAGAGAGGCGCAGCGGAGCCACTCTGGTGGGCATCCAGGGGGCAACACGGGGGTTGAAAGCAGCCTCAGGCCTTACGCAGCTTTAGCAGAATCCAAGAGCAGCCGCAGAGGTTGCACTGCTGGAGCCGTTGTATCAGATTCCAAGGGCAGCCGCAGAGGTTGTGCAAAATACAAGCTGAACTGACCTTTATTTGACTCAAGAACATTGTCTTACCCACTGACAAAACATAGCCAACAGAGAACATCACATTATATGACTCTGAAGTGGCAGTGGTGGGATTTGAACCCACGCCTCCTGAGAGACTGGCGCCTAAATCCAGCGCCTTCGACCGCTCGGCCACACTACCTGCAAGAAAACACTTTGTTGGAAGTTTGTTTGAGGGGCAGGAGCCTTAATCCAGCACTGGCTGCTCGGCCACACTACAAGCAATGAGACCCCTGGGAATGGAAGTTTATTGGAAAATTGAACACATTTTGGCGGACCTGATTTTGTGGATGGTTTGCACAGTCCCTGCAATTGGGTCGGGATCTAATGCTTGTTAAGCGGTCAGAGTAACGAACGAAGGGTTTGAGTTCATCAGCAGAGTGGCGCAGCGGAAGCGTGCTGGGCCCATAACCCAGAGGTCGGTGGATCGAAACCATCCTCTGCTATTTTTACCTGTTTCTTCATTATTACACGCCATCTTCTAATCGGTCACACTTCCTGCGCACAACTGTCTACGAGTGGACCTTTATTGGCAAATTGAACTAATTTTGGCACGCCTCTGATTTGGAGTATATTTGGTGTTGCACACCAACATGCACGTTAGTGCTGTTCTATCTGGCCTTGTTCAAAACATGATAGAGCCTGCTTGAACCAGAGGCGAAACATCTTGAAAGACAACCAGAATAGTCCAGTTGCAATTGAGGACCTGTCTTGTTAAGCTGTGAGAGTACCGAACATACTGTAGTGTTGGAGTTCATCAGCAGAGAGGCGCAGCGGAGCCAGTCTGGTGGGCATCCAGGGGGCCACAAGGGGGTTGAAAGCAGCCTCAGGCCTTGCGCAGCTATAGCAGAATCCAAGAGCAGCCGCAGAGGTTGCACTGCTGGAGCCGTTGTAGCAGAATCCAAGGGCAGCCGCAGAGATTGTGCAAAATACAAGCTGAACTGACCTTTATTTGACTCAAGAACATTGTCTTACCCACTGACAAAACATAACCAACAGAGAACATCACATTATCTGACTCTGAAGTGGCAGTGGTGGGATTTGAACCCACGCCTCCTGAGAGACTGGAGCCTAAATCAAGCACCTTCGACCGCTCGGCCACACTACCTGAGGGAAAATGCTTTGTTGGAAGTTTGTTTGAGGGGCAGGAGCATTAATCCAGCACCGGCTGCTCGGCCACACTACAAGCAATGAGACCCCTGGGAATGGAAGTTCATTGGAAAATTGAACACATTTTGGCGGACCTGATTTTGTGGATGGTTTGCACAGTCCCTGCAATTGGGTCGGGATCTAATGCTTGTTAAGCGGTCAGAGTAACGAACGAAGGGTTTGAGTTCATCAGCAGAGTGGCGCAGCGGAAGCGTGCTGGGCCCATAACCCAGAGGTCGGTGGATCGAAACCATCCTCTGCTATTTTTACCTGTTTCTTCATTATTACACGCCATCTTCTAATCGGTCACACTTCCTGCGCACAACTGTCTACGAGTGGACCTTTACTGGCAAATTGAACTAATTTTGGCACGCCTCTGATTTGGAGTATATTTGGTGTTGCACACCAACATGCACGTTAGTGCTGTTCTTTCTGGCCTTGTTCAAAACATGATAGAGCCTGCTTGAACCAGAGGCGAAACATCTTGAAAGACAACCAGAATAGTCCAGTTGCAATTGAGGACCTGTCTTGTTAAGCGGTGAGAGTACCGAACATACTGTAGTGTTGGAGTTCATCAGCAGAGAGGCGCAGCGGAGCCAGTCTGGTGGGCATCCAGGGGGCCACAAGGGGGTTGAAAGCAGCCTCAGGCCTTGCGCAGCTATAGCAGAATCCAAGAGCAGCCGCAGAGGTTGCACTGCTGGAGCCGTTGTAGCAGAATCCAAGGGCAGCCGCAGAGATTGTGCAAAATACAAGCTGAACTGACCTTTATTTGACTCAGGAACATTGTCTTACCCACTGACAAAACATAACCAACAGAGAACATCACATTATATGACTCTGAAGTGGCAGTGGTGGGATTTGAACCCACGCCTCCTGAGAGACTGGAGCCTAAATCCAGCGCCTTCGACCGCTCGGCCACACTACCTGCAAGAAAACGCTTTGTTGGAAGTTTGTTTGAGGGGCAGGAGGCTTAATCCAGCACTGGCTGCTCGGCCACACTTCAAGCAATGAGACCCCTGGGAATGGAAGTTTATTGGAAAATTGAACACATTTTGGCGGACCTGATTTTGTGGATGGTTTGCACAGTCCCTGCAATTGGGTCGGGATCTAATGCTTGTTAAGCGGTCAGAGTAACGAACGAAGGGTTTGAGTTCATCAGCAGAGTGGCGCAGCGGAAGCGTGCTGGGCCCATAACCCAGAGGTCGGTGGATCGAAACCATCCTCTGCTATTTCTACCTGTTTCTTCATTATTACACGCCATCTTCTAATCGGTCACACTTCCTGCGCACAACTGTCTACGAGTGGACCTTTATTGGCAAATTGAACTAATTTTGGCACGCCTCTGATTTGGAGTATATTTGGTGTTGCACACCAACATGCACGTTAGTGCTGTTCTATCTGGCCTTGTTCAAAACATGATAGAGCCTGCTTGAACCAGAGGCGAAACATCTTGAAAGACAACCAGAATAGTCCAGTTGCAATTGAAGACCTGTCTTGTTAAGCGGTGAGAGTACCGAACATCCTGTAGTGTTGGAGTTCATCAGCAGAGAGGCGCAGCGGAGCAAGTCTGGTGGGCATCCAGGGGGCCACACGGGGGTTGAAAGCAGCCTCAGGCCTTGCGCAACTTTAGCAGAATCCAAGAGCAGCCGCAGAGGTTGCACTGCTGGAGCCGTTGTAGCAGAATCCAAGGGCAGCCGCAGAGGTTGTGCAAAATACAAGCTGAACTGACCTTTGTTTGACTCAAGAACATTGCCTTACCCACTGACAAAACATAACCAACAGAGAAGATCACATTATATGACTCTGAAGTGGCAGTGGTGGGATTTGAACCCACGCCTCCTGAGAGACTGGAACCTAAATCCAGCGCCTTCGACCGCTCGGCCACACTACCTGCAAGCAAATGCTTTGTTGGAAGTTTGTTTGAGGGACAGGAGCCTTAATCCAGCACCTTTGGCTGCTCGGCCTCACTACAAGCAATGAGAACCCTGGGAATGGAATCTTGAAAACCAACCAGAATAGTCCAGTTTCAATTGAGGACCTCGGGCGGAAGTTTATTGGAAAATTGAACACATTTTGGCGGACCTGATTTTGTGGATGGTTTGCACAGTCCCTGCAATTGGGTCGGGATCTAATGCTTGTTAAGCGGTCAAAGTAACGAACGAAGGGTTTGAGTTCACCAGGAGAGTGGTGCAGCGGAAGCGTGCTGGGACCATAACCCAGAGGTTGATCGATCAAAACCATCCTCTGCTATTTTTACCTGGTTCTTCATTATTACACGCCATCTTCTACTCGGTCACACTTCCTGCGCACAACTGTCTACGAGTGGACCTTCATTGGCAAATTGAACTAATTTTGGCACGCCTCTGATTTGGAGTATATTAGGTGTTGCACACCAACATGCACTTTAGTGCTGTTCTATCTGGCCTTGTTCAAAACATGATAGAGCCTGCTTGAGCCAGAGGCGAAACATCTTGAAAGACAACCAGAATAGTCCAGTTGCAATTGAAGACCTGTCTTGTTAAACTGTGAGATTACCGAACATACTGTAGTGTTGGAGTTCATCAGCAGAGAGGCGCAGCGGAGCCAGTCTGGTGGGCATCCAGGGGGCCACACGGGGGTTGAAAGCAGCCTCAGGCCTTGCGCAGCTTTAGCAGAATCCAAGAGCAGCCGCAGAGGTTGCACTGCTGGAGCCGTTGTAGCAGAATCCAAGGGCAGCCGCAGAGATTGTGCAAAATACAAGCTGAACTGACCTTTATTTGACTCAAGAACATTGTCTTACCCACTGACAAAACATAACCAACAGAGAACATCACATTATATGACTCTGAAGTGGCAGTGGTGGGATTTGAACCCACGCCTCCTGAGAGACTGGAGCCTAAATCCAGCGCCTTCGACCGCTCGGCCACACTACCTGCAAGAAAACACTTTGTTGGAAGTTTGTTTGAGGGGCAGGAGCCTTAATCCAGCACGCTGCTCGGCCACACTTCAAGCAATGAGACCCCTGGGAATGGAAGTTTATTGGAAAATTGAACACATTTTGGCGGACCTGATTTTGTGGATGGTTTGCACAGTGTCTGCAATTGGGTCGGGATCTAATGCTTGTTAAGCGGTCATAGTAACGAATTAAGGGTTTGAGTTCATCAGCAGAGTGGCGCAGCGGAAGCGTGCTGGGCCCATAACCCAGAGGTCGATGGATCGAAACCATCCTCTGCTATTTTTACCTGGTTCTTCATTATTACACGCCATCTTCTACTCGGTCACACTTCCTGTGCACAACTATCTACGAGTGGAAGTTTATTGGCAAATTGAACAAATTTTGGCACGCCTCTGATTTGGAGTGTATTTGGTGTTGCACACCAACATGCACGTTAGTGCTGTTCTATCTGGCCTTGTTCAAAACATGATAGAGCCTGCTTGAACCAGAGGCGAAACATCTTGAAAGACAACCAGAATTGTCCAGTTGCAATTGAGGACCTGTCTTGTTAAGCTGTGAGAGTACCGAACATACTGTAGTGTTGGAGTTCATCAGCAGAGAGGCGCAGCGGAGCCACTCTGGTGGGCATCCAGGGGGCAACACGGGGGTTGAAAGCAGCCTCAGGCCTTACGCAGCTTTAGCAGAATCCAAGAGCAGCCGCAGAGGTTGCACTGCTGGAGCCGTTGTATCAGATTCCAAGGGCAGCCGCAGAGGTTGTGCAAAATACAAGCTGAACTGACCTTTATTTGACTCAAGAACATTGTCTTACCCACTGACAAAACATAGCCAACAGAGAACATCACATTATATGACTCTGAAGTGGCAGTGGTGGGATTTGAACCCACGCCTCCTGAGAGACTGGCGCCTAAATCCAGCGCCTTCGACCGCTCGGCCACACTACCTGCAAGAAAACACTTTGTTGGAAGTTTGTTTGAGGGGCAGGAGCCTTAATCCAGCACTGGCTGCTCGGCCACACTACAAGCAATGAGACCCCTGGGAATGGAAGTTTATTGGAAAATTGAACACATTTTGGCGGACCTGATTTTGTGGATGGTTTGCACAGTCCCTGCAATTGGGTCGGGATCTAATGCTTGTTAAGCGGTCAGAGTAACGAACGAAGGGTTTGAGTTCATCAGCAGAGTGGCGCAGCGGAAGCGTGCTGGGCCCATAACCCAGAGGTCGGTGGATCGAAACCATCCTCTGCTATTTTTACCTGTTTCTTCATTATTACACGCCATCTTCTAATCGGTCACACTTCCTGCGCACAACTGTCTACGAGTGGACCTTTATTGGCAAATTGAACTAATTTTGGCACGCCTCTGATTTGGAGTATATTTGGTGTTGCACACCAACATGCACGTTAGTGCTGTTCTATCTGGCCTTGTTCAAAACATGATAGAGCCTGCTTGAACCAGAGGCGAAACATCTTGAAAGACAACCAGAATAGTCCAGTTGCAATTGAGGACCTGTCTTGTTAAGCTGTGAGAGTACCGAACATACTGTAGTGTTGGAGTTCATCAGCAGAGAGGCGCAGCGGAGCCAGTCTGGTGGGCATCCAGGGGGCCACAAGGGGGTTGAAAGCAGCCTCAGGCCTTGCGCAGCTATAGCAGAATCCAAGAGCAGCCGCAGAGGTTGCACTGCTGGAGCCGTTGTAGCAGAATCCAAGGGCAGCCGCAGAGATTGTGCAAAATACAAGCTGAACTGACCTTTATTTGACTCAAGAACATTGTCTTACCCACTGACAAAACATAACCAACAGAGAACATCACATTATATGACTCTGAAGTGGCAGTGGTGGGATTTGAACCCACGCCTCCTGAGAGACTGGAGCCTAAATCAAGCACCTTCGACCGCTCGGCCACACTACCTGAGGGAAAATGCTTTGTTGGAAGTTTGTTTGAGGGGCAGGAGCATTAATCCAGCACCGGCTGCTCGGCCACACTACAAGCAATGAGACCCCTGGGAATGGAAGTTCATTGGAAAATTGAACACATTTTGGCGGACCTGATTTTGTGGATGGTTTGCACAGTCCCTGCAATTGGGTCGGGATCTAATGCTTGTTAAGCGGTCAGAGTAACGAACGAAGGGTTTGAGTTCATCAGCAGAGTGGCGCAGCGGAAGCGTGCTGGGCCCATAACCCAGAGGTCGGTGGATCGAAACCATCCTCTGCTATTTTTACCTGTTTCTTCATTATTACACGCCATCTTCTAATCGGTCACACTTCCTGCGCACAACTGTCTACGAGTGGACCTTTATTGGCAAATTGAACTAATTTTGGCACGCCTCTGATTTGGAGTATATTTGGTGTTGCACACCAACATGCACGTTAGTGCTGTTCTTTCTGGCCTTGTTCAAAACATGATAGAGCCTGCTTGAACCAGAGGCGAAACATCTTGAAAGACAACCAGAATAGTCCAGTTGCAATTGAGGACCTGTCTTGTTAAGCGGTGAGAGTACCGAACATACTGTAGTGTTGGAGTTCATCAGCAGAGAGGCGCAGCGGAGCCAGTCTGGTGGGCATCCAGGGGGCCACAAGGGGGTTGAAAGCAGCCTCAGGCCTTGCGCAGCTATAGCAGAATCCAAGAGCAGCCGCAGAGGTTGCACTGCTGGAGCCGTTGTAGCAGAATCCAAGGGCAGCCGCAGAGATTGTGCAAAATACAAGCTGAACTGACCTTTATTTGACTCAAGAACATTGTCTTACCCACTGACAAAACATAACCAACAGAGAACATCACATTATATGACTCTGAAGTGGCAGTGGTGGGATTTGAACCCACGCCTCCTGAGAGACTGGAGCCTAAATCCAGCGCCTTCGACCGCTCGGCCACACTACCTGCAAGAAAACGCTTTGTTGGAAGTTTGTTTGAGGGGCAGGAGGCTTAATCCAGCACTGGCTGCTCGGCCACACTTCAAGCAATGAGACCCCTGGGAATGGAAGTTTATTGGAAAATTGAACACATTTTGGCGGACCTGATTTTGTGGATGGTTTGCACAGTCCCTGCAATTGGGTCGGGATCTAATGCTTGTTAAGCGGTCAGAGTAACGAACGAAGGGTTTGAATTCATCAGCAGAGTGGTGCAGCGGAAGCGTGCTGGGCCCATAACCCAGAGGTCGATGGATCGAAACCATCCTCTGCTATTTTTACCTGGTTCTTCATTATTACACGCCATCTTCTACTCGGTCACACTTCCTGTGCACAACTATCTACGAGTGGTAGTTTATTGGCAAATTGAACAAATTTTGGCACGCCTCTGATTTGGAGTGTATTTGGTGTTGCACACCAACATGCACGTTAGCGCTGTTCTATCTGGCCTTGTTCAAAACATGGTAGAGCCTGCTTGAACCAGAGGCGAAACATCTTGAAAGAAAACCAGAATAGTCCAGTTGCAATTGAGGACCTGTCTTGTTAAGCTGTGAGAGTACCGAACATACTGTAGTGTTGGAGTTCATCAGCAGAGAGGCGCAGCGGAGCCAGTCTGGTGGGCATCCAGGGGGCAACACGGGGGTTGAAAGCAGCCTCAGGCCTTGCGCAGCTTTAGCAGAATCCAAGAGCAGCCGCAGAGGTTGCACTGCTGGAGCCGTTGTATCAGATTCCAAGGGCAGCCGCAGAGGTTGTGCAAAATACAAGCTGAACTGACCTTTCTTTGACTCAAGAACATTGTCTTACCCACTGACAAAACATAACCAACAGAGAACATCACATTATATGACTCCGAAGTGGCAGTGGTGGGATTTGAGCCCACGCCTCCTGAGAGACTGGAGCCTAAATCCAGCGCCTTCGACCGCTCGGCCACACTACCTGCAAGCAAATGCTTTGTTGGAAGTTTGTTTGAGGGACAGGAGCCTTAATCCAGCACCTTTGGCTGCTCGGCCTCACTGCAAGCAATGAGAACCCTGGGAATGGAATCTTGAAAACCAACCAGAATAGTCCAGTTTCAATTGAGGACCTCGGGCGGAAGTTTATTGGAAAATTGAACACATTTTTGCGGACCTGATTTTGTGGATGGTTTGCACAGTCCCTGCAATTGGGTCGGGATCTAATGCTTGTTAAGCGGTCAAAGTAACAAACGAAGGGTTTGAGTTCATCAGCAGAGTGGTGCAGCGGAAGCGTGCTGGGCCCATAACCCAGAGGTTGATGGATCGAAACCATCCTCTGCTATTTTTACCTGGTTCTTCATTATTACACGCCATCTTCTACTCGGTCACACTTCCTGCGCACAACTGTCTACGAGTGGACCTTCATTGGCAAATTGAACTAATTTTGGCACGCCTCTGATTTGGAGTATATTAGGTGTTGCACACCAACATGCACTTTAGTGCTGTTCTATCTGGCCTTGTTCAAAACATGATAGAGCCTGCTTGAACCAGAGGCGAAACATCTTGAAAGACAACCAGAATAGTCCAGTTGCAATTGAGGACCTGTCTTGTTAAGCGGTGAGAGTACCGAACATCCTGTAGTGTTGGAGTTCATCAGCAGAGAGGCGCAGCGGAGCCAGTCTGGTGGGCATCTAGGGGGCCACAAAGGGGATGAAAGCAGCCTCAGGCCTTGCGCAGCTGTAGCAGAATCCAAGAGCAGCCGCAGAGGTTGCACTGCTGGAGCCGTTGTAGCAGAATCCAAGGGCAGCCGCAGAGGTTGTGAAAAAATACAAGCTGAACTGACCTTTATTTGACTCAAGAACATTGTCTTACCCACTGACAAAACATAACCAACAGAGAACATCACATTATCTGACTCTGAAGTGGCAGTGGTGGATTTTTTGAACCCACGCCTCCTGAGAGACCGGAGCCTAAAGCTAGCGCCTTCGACCGCTTGGCCACACTACCTGCAAGAAAATTGTTGGAAGTTTGTTTGAGGGACAGGACCCTTAATCCAGCACTGGCTGCTCGGCCACACTACAAGCAATGAGAACCCTGGGAATGGAAGTTTATTGGAAAATTGAACACATTTTGGCGGACCTGATTTTGTGGATGGTTTGCACAGTCCCTGCAATTGGGTCGGGATCTAATGCTTGTTAAGCGGTCAGAGTAACGAACGAAGGGTTTGAGTTCATCAGCAGAGTGGCGCAGCGGAAGCGTGCTGGGCCCATAACCCAGAGGTCGATGGATCGAAACCATCCTCTGCTATTTTTACCTGGTTCTTCATTATTACACGCCATCTTCTACTCGGTCACACTTCCTGCGCACAACTGTCTACGAGTGGACGTTTATTGGCAAATTGAACAAATCTATGGCACGCCTCTGATTTGGAGTGTATTTGCTGTTGCACACCAACATGCACGTTAGTGCTGTTCAATCTGCCCTTGTTCAAAACATGATAGAGCCTGCTTGAACCAGAGGCGAAACATCTTGAAAGACAACCAGAATAGTCCAGTTGAAATTGAGGACCTGTCTTGTTAAGCGGTGAGAGTACCGAACATACTGTAGTGTTGGAGTTCATCAGCAGCGAGGCGCAGCGGAGCCAGTCTGGTGGGCATCCAGGGGGCCTCACGGGGGATGAAAGCAGCCTCAGGCCTTGCACAGATTTAGTAGAATCCAAAAGCAGCCGCAGAGGTTGCACTGCTGGAGCCGTTGTATCAGATTCCAAGGGCAACCGCAGAGGTTGTGCAAAATACAAGCTGAACTGACCTTTGTTTGACTCAAGAACATTGTCTTACCCACTGACAAAACATAACCAATAGAGAACATCACATTATCTGACTCTGAAGTGGCAGTGGTAGATTTTTTGAACCCACGCCTCCTGAGAGACTGGAGCCTAAATCTAGCGCCTTCGACCGCTCGGCCACACTACCAGCAAGAAAATGCTTTGTTGGAAGTTTGTTTGAGGGACAGGACCATTAATACAGCACTGGCTGCTCGGCCACACGACAAGCAATGAGAACACTGGGAATGGAAGTTTATTGGAAAATTGAACACATTTTGGCGGACCTGATTTTGTGGATGGTTTGCACAGTCCCTGCAATTGGGTCGGGATCTAATGCTTGTTAAGCGGTGAGAGTACCGAACATACTGTAGTGTTGGAGTTCATCAGCAGAGAGGCGCAGCGGAGCCAGTCTGGTGGGCATCCAGGGGGCCACACGGGGGTTGAAAGCAGCCTCAGGCCTTGCGCAGCTTTAGCAGAATCCAAGAGCAGCCGCAGAGGTTGCACTGCTGGAGCCGTTGTAGCAGAATCCAAGGGCAGCCGCAGAGGTTGTGCAAAATACAAGCTGAACTGACTTTTATTTGACTCAAGAACATTGCCTTACCCACTGACAAAACATAACCAACAGAGAACATCACATTATATGACTCTGAAGTGGCGGGATTTGAACCCACGCCTCCTGAGAGACTGGAGCCTAAATCCAGCGCCTTCGACCGCTCGGCCACACTACCTGCAAGAAAACGCTTTGTTGGAAGTTTGTTTGAGGGGCAGGAGGCTTAATCCAGCACCTTTGGCTGCTCGGCCACACTACAAGCAATGAGACCCCTGGGAATGGAAGTTTATTGGAAAATTGAACACATTTTGGCGGACCTGATTTTGTGGATGGTTTGCACAGTCCCTGCAATTGGGTCGGGATCTAATGCTTGTTAAGCGGTCAGAGTAACGAACGAAGGGTTTGAGTTCATCAGCAGAGTGGCGCAGCGGAAGCGTGCTGGGCCCATAACCCAGAGGTCGATGGATCGAAACCATCCTCTGCTATTTTTACCTGGTTCTTCATTATTACACGCCATCTTCTACTCGGTCACACTTCCTGCGCACAACTGTCTACGAGTGGACGTTTATTGGCAAATTGAACAAATCTATGGCACGCCTCTGATTTGGAGTGTATTTGCTGTTGCACACCAACATGCACGTTAGTGCTGTTCAATCTGCCCTTGTTCAAAACATGATAGAGCCTGCTTGAACCAGAGGCGAAACATCTTGAAAGACAACCAGAATAGTCCAGTTGAAATTGAGGACCTGTCTTGTTAAGCGGTGAGAGTACCGAACATACTGTAGTGTTGGAGTTCATCAGCAGCGAGGCGCAGCGGAGCCAGTCTGGTGGGCATCCAGGGGGCCTCACGGGGGATGAAAGCAGCCTCAGGCCTTGCACAGATTTAGTAGAATCCAAAAGCAGCCGCAGAGGTTGCACTGCTGGAGCCGTTGTATCAGATTCCAAGGGCAGCCGCAGAGGTTGTGCAAAATACAAGCTGAACTGACCTTTGTTTGACTCAAGAACATTGTCTTACCCACTGACAAAACATAACCAATAGAGAACATCACATTATCTGACTCTGAAGTGGCAGTGGTAGATTTTTTGAACCCACGCCTCCTGAGAGACTGGAGCCTAAATCTAGCGCCTTCGACCGCTCGGCCACACTACCAGCAAGAAAATGCTTTGTTGGAAGTTTGTTTGAGGGACAGGACCATTAATACAGCACTGGCTGCTCGGCCACACGACAAGCAATGAGAACACTGGGAATGGAAGTTTATTGGAAAATTGAACACATTTTGGCGGACCTGATTTTGTGGATGGTTTGCACAGTCCCTGCAATTGGGTCGGGATCTAATGCTTGTTAAGCGGTGAGAGTACCGAACATACTGTAGTGTTGGAGTTCATCAGCAGAGAGGCGCAGCGGAGCCAGTCTGGTGGGCATCCAGGGGGCCACACGGGGGTTGAAAGCAGCCTCAGGCCTTGCGCAGCTTTAGCAGAATCCAAGAGCAGCCGCAGAGGTTGCACTGCTGGAGCCGTTGTAGCAGAATCCAAGGGCAGCCGCAGAGGTTGTGCAAAATACAAGCTGAACTGACTTTTATTTGACTCAAGAACATTGCCTTACCCACTGACAAAACATAACCAACAGAGAACATCACATTATATGACTCTGAAGTGGCGGGATTTGAACCCACGCCTCCTGAGAGACTGGAGCCTAAATCCAGCGCCTTCGACCGCTCGGCCACACTACCTGCAAGAAAACGCTTTGTTGGAAGTTTGTTTGAGGGGCAGGAGGCTTAATCCAGCACCTTTGGCTGCTCGGCCACACTACAAGCAATGAGACCCCTGGGAATGGAAGTTTATTGGAAAATTGAACACATTTTGGCGGACCTGATTTTGTGGATGGTTTGCACAGTCCCTGCAATTGGGTCGGGATCTAATGCTTGTTAAGCGGTCAGAGTAACGAACGAAGGGTTTGAGTTCATCAGCAGAGTGGCGCAGCGGAAGCGTGCTGGGCCAATAACCCAGAGGTCGATGGATCGAAACCATCCTCTGCTATTTTTACCTGGTTCTTCATTATTACACGCCATCTTCTACTCGGTCACACTTCCTGCGCACAACTGTCTACGAGTGGACGTTTATTGGCAAATTGAACTAATTTTTGCACGCCTCTGGAGTATAGTTGGTTTCGTACACCAACATGCAGTTAAGTGCTGCTCTATTTAGTCTTTTTCAAAACATGATAAAAGCTGCGTGAATCAGAGGCTAAACATCTTGAAAGACCAGAACCCCAGTTGCAATTGTCTACCCGTCTTGTTAAGCGGTGAGAGTACAAAACATACTGTAGTGTTGGAGTTCCTCAGCAGTGGCGCAGCAGAAGCGTGCTGGGCCCATAACCCAGAGGTTGATCGATTGAAACCATCCACTGGTTAACCTGGTTCTTCATTATTGTACGCCATCTGCTGCTCGGTCACCCTCCCTGCGCACAACTGTCTATGAGTGGAAGTTTATTGGCAAATTGAACTAATTTAACCAACCAAATATTGATATTTTGGAGGATGCATAGTGGTTTACACAGCAACATCCAGGTTTTTGCTGTACTACCTAGCCTTTTTCATAACATGATCAATCCTGCTCAGATCAGAGGTGAAATAAATAGGTTCAGAGACAACCAGGACAATCCTGTTGAGATATGGTCGGGTCGGGATCCAATTCTTCTTAAGTGATGAGAGGACAGAATAAATTAGTTGGAGTTCAGCAGCAGAGTGGCGCAGCGGAACCCTGCTGGCCCCCTAACCCAGACATTGATGGTTTGAACCTATTCTCTGCTATCTGGAGTTAGGCATTCAATAGCATAACACTTAAATTTGAGTCATTTAGTTAATTTCTTTACATAATGTTCTTGTGCCCTGCGACTGGCTGGCGACCAGTTCGGGGTGTAGTCTGCCTTCGCCCATTGACGGCTGGGATAGGCTCCAGCAATTCCCCGTGACCCTCTATAGGATAAGCGGTTTGGAAGATGACATGACATGACATGACATAATGTTCTTTTGCGCTAATATTTGAACACCCACAATCCTGCCACTTCACATCTATCCTGTGGCATTCCAGCGTTTGTGGGTCATTGTGTGTAACTATGTTTGAGACTATTGTGTGCATCTAATCAGTTAGATGGCCATATAAACTTCCCAGATGTATTTTTGTTCTGGGTGAGTTAGGTAATGCTGCTGTTACTGTCCTACTTTTGCTCTCCGCAGCATCACACACACTCACACGCAGGCACATCCAAACCAGACCAGTCATGATGGATGACATGCGCACGTGTGCCAAATACCCATGGAGATGACTGTTAGGTGCTGACCTTCTCATTTACAGGTTATATAACCAACAATCTTGGCAAGAATCAGAAACCCAGAGGTGAAGAAACAACAGTAGTGGTGGTGGTGGGGGGGAGGGGTGTTTCTGAGCATTGACATCAAATTATCTTTCACGTGTGAATGTTAAAAAAGTGGATCAAAAGTCTATTTTAGAAACGATCAATCATATTTAGCTATCTTGTTGCGTTTAGGGAGCAGCAGAGAATACAGTTGGCCTCGCGGGCTTCAGTCGGCTCATAAATCCAAGAAGATATTATGTTCACAGCCACTTTTGTATGACAACATTGTCTGGTTAAAGTCACTGCCGATACTTCTAAGATGATTCGATGGTCTCGATTTTATTAGATGACATCCTCATCACAGACATGAAACATTTGGAAACTCCCTGCTACATATTCCCAGTGACAGTCATGTTGTGTTTAATTTGAAATTTATTAAATGTTCACAATGAATGGAGAATGAATAGATTTTCAAAAACAAAAGTTCATGAACATCAATGATTGAATTAATATCTGTAAAGTGTGAAACAAAATATTCCACAGAGTGTAAAATGCAGTTCCCATGAAGAGATCAAACATGGTATTGTTCACAGCAGCAGTCGTAAATCAGGATATCATCAGAATATTTCAAATATTATCTTTTTATTTTATTGTGCTAGGTGTAAATGTTTAAAATGGGAAAATATTTAACTGTCATCTTGCACATCCAATTTTGATTTGGACAATATTCCAAATATATATATATACACTGTGTAAAAAAAATATCTATACAGTATATATATATATATATATATATATATATATATATATATATATATATATATATATATATATATATATATATATATATATATACTGTGTAAAATATATATATATATATACAGTATAGATATATACATATATACTGTGTAAAAAATATATATATACAGTATATATATATAGTATATTATGTTATATTATTATTACTGCATATTATTGACCTGTAAGAGTGTTTGCTCATACTGTAACCTTACATTTGACCTCCTTCTTCCCAACTTTTTGTTTTGTTTTCGTCTCTCACCCTCTCTGACTGACCTACATTTACCATGCTTGCATAAACTCTCCCTGTCCATCTTGCCGCCTCTAACATTAAGCTGCACAAGAGTGAGTGCATTGTCAGCAGTTGGGATATTTTAGAGTGGTGTGATACGTAACTTGATCCATTCCTGATTTCCTCTCATCTGTGAAATGTCATCTCTCTACAAACTGTGTCGATGTACTATAATGATTGCTCGTTACAGGGATTGATGTACGGTTGTGTTACTTGGACTTTTTGAGGATGTTGACCTTGGTGTTGACTGGTGTCTTTTAATAGCTGCACAAAATATAGGACGAGACAGTGTCTGACAAAAAAGTACACAACATGGTAAAAAGTCTTGAGACATGCCTTAATCTAAGAATTAATAACTCAGGGGATTGATTTGACCCTTTGTCTAAATTTCTATCAGAGATTTTGGATGATTCAACTGTAATTTAAATAGCGATTTTCTGTTCATTTTTATACCCTTCTTTTCAAGTCACATTTGACTTGTTTTGATATTTTATATTTTTTTAAAAGGCTTTTTTTTTTCACCCTGAAATTTGACGGTAAAAACCAGTAAAAAATTTGAATATTTCAAAATTACATTATTATTTCAAATTACATTATTTTGTATGTTTGTGCACACTGTGGGTGACCATAGGGTGACCTGCCTGTGTGACTGCCACGCCGCATTTAAAGGGTCTGAAAGCAGCCGCTTTGAATGGCCGTGATTGAAGTCGGAAAATTACTTTCACAGCGGCGCAGACCTCTCTGTCTCAGATACGCCAGCCTGCAGTGGGCTGCAAATGTACCAACAACCCTGAGACTGTTAACCATGGGTGCAGGGGTCTGTGATGTAATATTTAATGTAAGGGTGATTTTTTTTTTTTTTTTTTTACAAAATCATGCAACAGACACATGAAGACACCAAAACAAAATGAGAAAAAATACACAATGTTTGCTTTAAACCTTATTCATTGATAAATTACATTCATTACAAAATGTCGTTTTAAATAGCAGGTTAAACTTCCTTGCATTCCTTAAATTGGACAACATGGACGTTATAAATAATTGCTAGAAACTAATGATGCAAGCAGTAATGTGAACTGTTCCCATTTAGGAAGCTTAGCCAACCTTGTAGAAGACAAACAAAGGAAACATCACACTCATTGTGCAAGAGGAAGTCTTTTTTTTCCAAACAATGTGTCTCTCTTTGTATTTTCTTCGGCTAACATTGGATTTTGAACTTTCCATCACATATATAGACAATGTTACACCAGTTTGTTTTATAGTGTCAATTTAAACAACATAAAATTCAAGGAGATCAAGAAACATTTGGAATCAGGATCAGCTATTACAAAATGTAGGACTGCCGACTGTAAGCAGGCGAACCATTAATGAGATTTTCATTTGTATTGCTTGCTGTTATCATGCGCATGTCGAGACTTACGATGACATTGTCAGTTTGACAGTAGGAGGACATTTATTGTGACTTTCACTGCAACAACAACCTTTAAGCATCAAGTTTACTTGATAGTCAGACAAATGCAATCGATTTTGACAGTAAACAAAATGGAAGCAGCAAAAAGTTGAAGTCTCATCCAGTTCAATGATTTTATACAGTTAAGCTTCTTTGAACAACTGTCAATGGAAGGAAGCATTAGTACTTTTATAACTGTGCTTACATTTGACTTAGACAAAAAATGAAAACAAGCTACATACAGCTCCTTACCTTATTTTAACTAATTAAAAACAGCAACAACAGCAAGGGTAAAATTAAACTTTCTTTTACTTGGTCACTATCCACCTATGTCAAAGGTTACTAGTTTAATTTTAGTCACTGTCATCATTGAACAAATCCATTTCTTGATTGAAGCTGATTTTTTTTTTTTTTTTGTCTGTTTCTGGAATTTTGGGGTGATTTTATTGCAACATGCCAGACGGTCAACATTAATACAATACAAAATATTTGATTCGGTGTTCACAACAGGATGTATTGAAATCAAAAACAGATTGAATTAGTCAAAAATGACCTCAACATAATTTAAGGAACCCCCAAATTCAGCACACAACATTATACCATTTTCCAGTTTCTACATAAGAGGAAGAAGTCCAACTTAAGGCACTAGAACTGCTGTCAATGGAAGATCATTCGTTTTCAGACAAAAACACCTCTCAAAGATTTCACCTTTTAGGCTTACAAATATAAACATGGGCTACGTTATTTTTTTTTTCAGTCATTCCTAGCTATTGTAAAAGGATTATTAGTATCATACTTGGGTGAAATGCATGTAGGTTCACAAATATATTTACACTGCATGTGTAATTACATTTGACTGAAAGCGTTTCCCTTTTTGGCCCAAACACGATGATTATATTTGCAGAATTGTGCAAGCAAATATTCCAAAAATGTTGATTTCAATTTAAGCTTCTATTCTTTTCCCCGACTGATCCCAACAATTTTGCTTTGGGGAATATCAAACATTAGCAAAGTAGCTGCTGACATACAAAATGAGGTGATTGATTAAATGTGACATCTCTGTACTATTGCATATGCGATCATCACAGCCTGTGAAATGATTTCTTGGACAGAACCTAAATAACAGAAAATCTTAATCAAACTTGTATACAAAAACAATTTTTGAAGGCAAAGCATCACCATTTTCTCCCAAATGTATTTGAGAATTAGCCAAAGTAATAATTAAAAGATAATTCTACGGAAGTAATTTTTTCCCTACTTTGGGTAGAAGTGCAAAATAAATCAGAATGAACATTAACCTAACTACAGTAATTATACATCAATGTTCAATTGAAATCTATGGTTTAGAGTAGAGAAGTAATGTTATCTTTTGCTTTTCTTTTTTTTTTTTTTTATTCATGGGTCCCCCTCCCCTCCACTGGTACAGCTTGTTTATGGCTGCCGTTTGTAGGTGTCAAATACAAAAACAATCCCGTGGGAAATTAGCATCTTTCGACAAATGTAAACAAAGTCACTGCTTGCATAAATAATGAAAAAATAAATAATGGAGAAAAAAGCAAAAATGCCACACATTAGAAAAAAAAACATGAGTAAAACAATCAATTCAAAATAAACCATCATAAACAGATTACAAAGTAGCAAAATGCACACATTTTATTGTGTGAGCTACAAACAAGTGTTTTTTTTTGTTTGTTTTTTGTTTTTTGGGGCGATGAACTCAATATTTTCTCAATCATAATTCACTTGATTGCCGTGAGTGCATTTACACAAAAAGCTATACGTTTGGTCTCTCACAGAATTCATAAGTACACTTAGATACATAGAGTGCTTCACAAATGTAATAGACCACCGCCCGACATTGTTTATAGTTTTTTATAATACACTATACGTAGGGAGCTGACTGAAAATGAAACAGTCCGCACTAAAGCACTTCATGATGCTACTAATGTTTGCTCATTTGTACGACAGGTAGTCTAATAAATTTATTTAACACTGTACATACATATATTAGGGGCTTTTTATTTACTTTAAAGCTGTTCGATAGGCAACTCACTCTGAGGAAGAACGTAAAATGTATTGCTTTTTTTTTTTTTTTTTTTTTTTTTTAAATCTTTTTTCATTTCTCACATTAGAAGCGCAGCGGAGGAGTGCCATGCAAGAAAGGCCAACATACTTTGACTTTAATGCCTCCAGGCGGCGACTGGAGCCAGGTCAAAGGTTGTGCGCATTAGCGTCGTGTAAAATGTTGCAAAGGAAGATGATGATCCTTAGAGATAACAAAATATACATATAAAGTCTGTCCTTACATTGCAAGGTTGATAGAAAGAGGAAAGTTTGCTTTCCAGATGGTGCGAAGAACCCTCGGTTGAATGGAAGTCGAATATCGCGTGAATGAGTCTTCTATGGACTGTGCTACAACAGGGAAGGCGCCATCACATCAACAGGAAGTCGCAAAAAGGAAGAACAACAGGTGAACTGCTCGGCGGCGATTGGGCGGGGGCGGGGGACAAGTTGCGGGGGTGGGCTTGGTGGGATTACGACCTGTGGCCCACGGCGTGTCCACGATGTCTGCTGCGGGACATGAAGAGCAGGACTTTGCGGATGCCACTCAGGCGGTCTTTCAGAGAGGTGATGGCGAGGAAAGGCAGCTGTGCTCGGCCCTCTAATGGAAGAACAGCAAGTAACCACCAACACCATGATGGACCATTTGGACTGGCCTGAAGGTAGGGAGAAAGACAAGTAGGATTAGCCTTGCAAAAGGGTGAAAAACATGGTAAAATTCCATGGGAAATTAAACTCGCGACAAGAAAAGTACAGGTGAACGCCTGACGAACGTCTGACGACCGCTTGGCGATTATTTGCATCTTTGATGGAGCTCTGACGTGAACGCGCATTTTTCTACCTTCGCCAACAGCCGGAAATGTTTGCCCCTCAGTGGGCTAGGGGCTGAAAAGTAGCCTTCTTGTGGCCACTCTACTATCAGGATGTTCACTAAATGACATAGATGGCAAACAAAATGTTTTCCTTGTGAACTGCATCCTTCTTCAGTGCATTGTTAGTGGGTTGCTAACATCATTTATACATTTAATTGCTAACTCAATTTGGGTGGTATGACAATTATCCTATTTCATTACACATTTACCTGCTTTCATTGACTGACAATAAGAGAATATTATACAGTGTGCCTATTTTTTGTACCTATATGTGTATATATATACACACATATATATATATATATATATATATGCATATACATATATATATGCATATACATATATATATATATATATACACATACACGTGTGTATATATATATATACATATATATACATATATATATGCATATACATATATATACATATATATATGCATATACATATATATATATATATATATACACACACGTGTATATATATATATATATATATATATATATATATATATACATATATGCATATACATATATATACACACACATATGCATATATATATATACACAAATACATATATATGTATATATATATATACACCTTAGGGCTGTGCAATTAATCAAAATTCAGTTACAATTACAATTATTAATATTAATTTATATCCAACACACAAGGAAATTTGCACCTTTTTAAATTTTATAATAACTAATTTTATCAATTTTGTAAGTTACATAATGTTTTCAAAGATGGATGTATGCATGTCTATATATTTTTTTTACATTTAAAAAAAAAAAAAAAAATAGTACCAAAAAATAAATGACCGCTTGAATAATCATGATTTCAATTATTACCAAAATAATCACGATTAATATTTTTTTTCCATACTCAAGCAGTTTCCATATATTATTTTGTGTTATAGTTTCAAACTGTGCTTCAGTAAAACGTCCCCAAAATGTTCTGGCTTCAATTAGATTTAGTGCTCTCTGTGATTTAACTGATTGGGTACCCGAACCTAATCTAACTCAAAGATAACGAGTCCTGCAAAACTCAACTGGAAGGTCTTTTAGGTGTGAGATCTGCATTATGTGCCGAGAGTCCTTCATACCTGAAGTTCGGAATCTTTCTCAGGTATGGGTCCGAAATGCCCTTCAATGCGTTCCTTCTGCTCCGTTTTCAGGGAGTTGACCCAGACCAGAGCTTGGTCGTACACCGTGTCATGTAAAGACTGCAGCTCCCCCACCGCCAAGCCCTCCACCTACGAGGGATTCATCAATACATTTGAGTCCTCCGGCCCTTCCAAAATCTTAACGATCAACTTTTGTTGCCCTCCCACTGACCTTGACATCCTCCAGGTACTCAATGTCAGCTGTGTTGTATCCATCTCTCTCGCTGTGTTGGATGACTTTAAATCTCCGCCTGCCGATGGTGTCCACCACTGAGCGCCCGTCGGAGAAAAACGTCACGTCACGGATCTCCAACAGGCATCCGTAGTCTGCAAACCTAAACAAGGGGAGAAGATATTACATCACTTGTTTGCAAGTGCGAAAAGCCACACGGGAAGGACCGCGTCTGCCGCACCCACCCTTTGAGGTCATCCTCCAGACACATGCCAAAGCAGTTGGTCCCCGTCTCCATGCATCGGCGAATCATCAGTCGATAGCAGGGCTCGAAGATATGCAGCGGGCAGGGCACAGTGGGGAAGGCCATGGTGCACACAAATATAGGCACGTTCTTGTTGAGGCTGAAGAGAGAGAAGCACATGTGTTGTGAACGCAGCATTGGGAAGGTTTACATTCCTGTCAAGAATGTCGAGGAAGGAGGTTCGCGCAACCTTCCAAGTGTGGGACATCTTCAAATTAAAATGAGAACTAAAAGGGAAAATAGTTACCCTTATTTCAGTAGAGATTTGATGTGGCCCAGTGGTACTGTATATGAATGTCAGATGTGGGATGGAAACAACTTAGGCTACACACGTCTATCGTTTGCTCTGTATTTATAATAAAATACGCAGTGCTTAAAAGGGGAAGTGAACCCCAAAAAATTGCTTCAGAAAACAGGTGAACCATGATTGGTTGTTACCTGAGCCCTGAGTAACTGCAATGTCATTTTCAGTCGACAGAAGTGACAAAATGGCCGCCCCCCTGAGATGGCTACTTAAAGCGGAAATCAACCCAAACATATTTTTTTCAATATGTTCCCAGCAGGCCCACTAGTTGAAACACGGCATTCTGATTCATTTTGCGCTTGTGGAATATAAGTTAAGCAGCCAAATACACTTGGTTTTAGCCATCTCTGGGGGCGGCCATTTTGTCGTCTGTTGCCTGAAAATGACATCACAACTGCTCACAACGACCAATCACGGCTGACCTGTTTTCTGAATCTGAGCCGTGATTGGTCGTTGTGAGCAGTTGTGATGTCATTTTCAGGCGACAGAAGACAAAATGGCTGCCGCCAGTGATGGCTAAAAACGAGTGGATTAACACTTACTCCACAAACGCAATATTTGTCAGAATGCCTTGTTTCAACTAGTGGGCTTGCATAGAACATATTCTTGAAAAAAATATGTTGATTTCCGCTTTAACTCATATTCCACAAATGCAATTTTAATCAGAATGCCATGTTTAGACTAGTGGAGGCGCATAGAACATATTATTGAAAAGAACATTATCAAGTGTATGAGCATCAACCAAAAGGGACCATCCAGCTTTATGGGGTGCTTTAATGCGGATGATTTCAATTTCAGTGAGCTCTCCACATTTTTACCATTTTGTGAAGGAATGACGACTTTCAAACTGAATTCATCTTTTGAACCCAAATTTGGCCGGCTCACTGGGTTTTGCTGGAGTCGGAAATTCAAGGCCCTCTCAAGGTTATTGTGGTTAACGAACAAACAACTATGACCTGACGCCTAATCAAGAAACAATAATGTGTCTTACAGTTTTGAGATCACAGATAACAATTTAGATTAAAAGCTAAAAAGGTGTTGCTTTTAACCAGTGCTGTAAAATTAGGGCATACGGAGCATAAAACTTACATCAGGTGGTGGTCAAATATATTGAATAGGAATAATGACAGTATATCGTATCTCCATTCATTCTTCTGCCTGACTGATTTATTATTCCAAACCAAATGGCCTGTGGCAATAAAATACTGGTTTAAAAATAGAGAGCTATATAACAAGAGATAAGGTTAATGATTATAAATAAATGTTGTTAGCTCAGGCCTCTGGCTGCTGATACTTGACACTTGGCGCGCCGCGTATCTAAGAGGTCAGTGTGTCATCTTGACAGACGGGCTACAGTGGGGCAGTAGGTCAAACCCAGCGCCGGTTATGTCAGCCCAACGGCAAGGGTGTGGCCACAGAAAAGGGGAGTACAGTACAGTAGTCCTAGATGTTACCCAAATCCAGACCTCGATGGTCGCCATGTTCAACACGTTATAATCCAACATATGAAGACTTGAAAGGAGAAGCTGTTGGTAGTCTAACAAACGTTATGTCAATGGAGAGGAAGTTGCAAAACTTACTTGGAAAGCTCAGCCATCTCCTCGTTGTGAATTTTCTGTCTTTCCACGAGCTCAGACGGAAGATACCTCGCTATGAGGTTTTCCATCAATGTGGTCTTGCAGTATTTTCTTTGGACGAGGTACTGTGGAGGGACGGGGATATTTTCAGGAAGAAGAGAGAGAAGGGCTTGTAATGTCATGACTTCATCTTTGCAACACTTTCGATTGACGTGGTTGTATGACTGATCATAAGATAAATCTATCATTATCCTTATAGAGTTCAGATAAAAGGAAAGTGAACCTGCAAAGTTGTCATTAAAAAAAAAAAAAAAGACCTTTTTAAGTCATGTACCATATCCATCCATCCATCTCATTTCCTGGGGTTTGAATGTAGAATAAAAAAAAAAGTCTTCCACTAAACGGAAATCAACTCAAACATGTTTTTTTCAAGAATATGTTCCCTGCAGGCCCACTAGTTGAAACAAGGCATTCTGATTAATATGAAATATGAGTTAAGCAGCAAAATCCACCCATTTTTAGCCATCTCAGGGGGCGGCCATTTTGTCACTTCTGTCGCTTGAAAATGACATCACAACTGCCCAGGGCTCAGACGAAAAAAATCACAGCTCAGCTTCAGAAAACAGGTGAGCTGTGATTGGTCGTTACCTGATTCCTTATGATGTCATTTTCAGTCGACAGAAGTGACAAAATGGCCGCCCCCTGAGATGGCTAAAAACGGGTGGATTAACTCTTATTCCACAATCGAAATATTTATCAGAATGTGGGCTTGCATAGAACATATTCTTGAAAAAAAATATGTTTGGGTTGATTTTTCTCTCTTTAAGAGGTCTGATTTAGGCTCACACACCTCTGACAGCTCTTCTTTGCAAAGTGGACACTTTGGGTTGTGGTCCAGACATCTCTTGAGACACTGAAGACAGAAGGTGTGACCGCAAGGTGTCGTCACCGGCTCGTAGAGTAATCTGGGGACCAAAAATGCCCTTTAGCATGTTGTGCGTGTAAGCAATTGCAAATGAGCCGGGATGTGTGCAGCACCTCACCTCATGCAAAGAGAACATTCCAAATCTGTTGGGTCCAAAAGGTCCCCAACTGCAGAATTTAACAAATCATTGGCCTCTGCTGACTCTAAAAGGCGACACAAATATTGCAACACTTCAATTTTTGCGACGCATTATTACTATATAAAGTAAATTAGCGCGTGCGCTCACCAGACTTCAATCTTTTTTTAGCGTCACTCTTCCCCTCTGCTCCCTGCTCCCCCTCCTCCTTTGTGATCCTTCGCTTGCGTTTGTGTAGAAGACAGTGGTCCGTCTTCGCGTCCTCTTGAACTGCGACCACACTGCTATCCAACCTCCCGGCCGCAGGGGCGCTGGGAGCCACGTTCAACCCTGATGACGGCGGGGCGGGGCCAAGGAGCTGAAAGAAGGGCGAGGGGATTTTTTTTTTCGTAGCCGAGATACCTGCACCTGCATATGACTGCTGAGACTGATTTTTGTATCGAGGCTCGGTAGACCGGCATGCCAAGTCTTCTCTTACCTGCGAGGGTGCATTGACGCTATTCTTCATGCGCCCTCTAGAGGACAAGATGCTGGGGAAGTCCGAGATGTGTTCAGGCACCTGATCCGTCACGGGAGCCAAGAGGTCACTCAGAAGCTGAGGATGCAATGATGACAAAATACGCATTATATTCGTCTGCGACGGTCTCCAACAGCGCCACGTCACAGTGAGCTGTTTTAAACGGTTGAAACAGATGGCAACCGCATTATTAAGAACGCCTTTGATCTGACGGTAGGGCTGTGCAATTCATCGAAATTCAATTACAATTATGATTATTACACTCCACGATTACAAAACTGTCATAATCGTAAAAAAACGATTATTAATATGCATTTATATCCAACCCATCATGTTTGTTTACATAAGTAAATCATATTTGAATTGATTATTATTTGCTCCTTTTTTAAATTTTACAATACATTTTATTAATTTCGTTTGGTCCAAAAGCAACTTATATGAATATAGTGTTTCAAAGAAATGTGTCTTTGTATTTTTTTATGTTTAAACTAGGGCTGTCAAAATTAAAGCATTAACTATGGAGATAATTTAAATTTCATAACGCACTAAAAAAAAACTAACTCAGTTAACTCACTTTTATTTACTTCCTGTAGCAGCTGACCTCTGCTCACTGTGCAGCCAAACTTAAAGGAGAGCCACTGTTGCAAAGATGGACTTTTACGTAGTTTTGCTTGAAAAAATTGCTTGACAGCTCATTGGAGAAATCCAAAATAATTTGCAAGCTTTGCACAGCCAAATTCAAATGCCATATTAGTTGTACGTCTTTGGTGTACTTTGACGACCATCGTTCAATTGTTGTATTTTACAGGAAAAGAATCGTATTCAAGGGTCAAAGAAAGCTATTAAAACAGTCTTTGAATTGAAATATACTTTTATTTTTTTTCCACATTAATTCCAAGATTTTACTCAATTAAATGTCGCGTCCAAGCTTCATAAAAAATTGTAGTTGAAAAGTGCGATTAATTGCGATCAATTATAGAAAATTTTGCGATTAATTCGTTTTAATCGCTTTAATCGCTTGACAGCACTACTTTAAACATTTTCTTGTTTTGTACCCAAATATAAATGATCGTTTGAATAATCGTGATTTCGATTATTACCAATTTTTTTTTTTTTCATAATCGAGCAGCCCTATCTGACAGTGTCACTGAATGAAATCAATCAAGCTATAAAATGAATGAATAACTCTGTCCAAAGCAAAGTGTGAATACCTTGTTAGCTTCATTCCTGGCCAGTCGACAGTCGGGGTCTATAGAAAGACAAAGAAGGTATTCTCGCAGCGCTTCCTCGGTCCTGCCCAGTGACACCAGAGCCTGTGCCTTACGAACATGACCCTGGAGGCGTGAAAAGGTCATGTAAGAAATGAATCAGGAATGAATTCACTAAAAGATTTTAAAAAATACTATTAAAAAAATTGAGGCCATTCATACCTTGGACCACAGCGGCATGAGTCTGCAGGCCATCTCAGCATCTCTTAGAGCCTTTTCGTAGTGTTTGAGACTGGAATGGATCTGGGAGCGGTTACTGAACAGGATGTGGTCCGTGGGTGCTGATGAGCACAATAAAAAAGCAATTAAGTTTTATATTCAATAAAAGGGCATCGGGAAAGTGATATGCTTTAATGACTTGTCTTGCCTAGCCAAACGTGTGAAATAAAAAATCGACTTTCCTAGGTTCAGAATTGAATTCCAAACATTATTAGTACAGTATTGCAAATACATTCAGAATAGAAAACTGTCATACAAGCCAAAGAGGTTTCCAAAAGTTTAAACCTCAATCTGTCATTTTAATCTCAAATGATCATTTCAATTACTATTTATTGGTGTTCTCGAGCATCTTTCATCTGCTGACGTGAAAAAGGCGACCAATCTCGCAATGAAGCTGCAGAATGTTTCAACTGAATCTACAATATACGTAATATCCAACTGCATATAAAAGGCGGTTTCAGTCCTTGTGGGTTTAAAGTTATGCGAAAGAATGACGATTTGAAATGGATTCGGTGCCATATTACAAAACGCCTGCCTTATAAAACCATGCAGCACTATCAAGGTCACCCACATTCTATGTTTCATAACAACTAAACTTATGCAAATGTCACATTTAGCCTAAAGAATAAAGAAGAGTGAGTGAGCCCACAACCATGGGATATGGTTAAACGTAAAACCTTTTTTTTTTTTTTTTTTTTAAAGCGGCAAAGAAAGCAAGCCTTTGAACCAAAAGGAAACTAAGGGGAGACATGTTGTAAATGTGAGCGCACAAGCAGCACACGTTAAGGACCATTTCACACGCACTCCCCAAAACATGGGGCGATTCTATCTGCAAGGCATCGGACTGCCTTGCTTTAATTCCCTGAGGGCTTGCCCTGACTTCACACACAACAGCCGAATGCCTCGGCACAAAATGGATTCCAGGTGTGACCTCAATCTAGATCGAAAACACCTTCCAAATTACGATGATAATGTGTAGCTTTTTTTTTTGATTCCAGATTCTATAGCCATGCAATGTGATCGTAAGTACTCACAGATACCGATACTTGGGATAGACCGATATGTTTTTTTCAGGGCCGATACCGGTTATTAGTAGTCAAGGAGGCCGATAACCGATATTTGGAGCAAAAAGGAAAATAATGGCGTCAAAATAAAAATTTAAAAAACTCTTAAACTCTTGTTTAAACGTATTTAAGTTTATGTCTATTGAACTTTATTTTTCAGATTTGCAAAATGTTGATTATTATTATAAATCTTTGCCAATATACATCTTTGTTGTAAAATTCTACCAAAAAGGGAGCTCCCGGGGCCATCAGCATGTCTTATAAAGTGAAACGAGAACTTAAACAATAACTCCCTATATTTTCGACAGTAAAGAAAGTTCTCCAAAATTTCAAAATGAGATAAATGTTCAAATTTCACTTATCTTTGTTTTGGTTTCAAACAAAAACAAAAAGGTGCGGAATGTTGCCAAGGTCAGGAACTATTTATGTAAATGTTCAGTTAACTTTATAAGAGATTCTACTCTTATAAATTTAACTGGACATTTACATAAATAGTTCCTTGAAGTTAACACAGTTTTAAATGATGATTCGCTGATGTGTCAAATGGCCGCAGTGTCGCCATCGATTACTGGCAGGGAAGACTTACTTGATGTCAGAATTTTTTATTATAAGTATCCATGTTTATGGGCATCCTTCACAATACCCAATATCTTTTCATAATGCCAGTATCGGCCCGATGCTGCCAGCTGATATCGGTGCTTACTCGCCCATTCCTACTATTTATGCCAGCGACATTTTGCAACAGGCAAAACAAATAAATACTCGTGCACTAGGGCCAAAGGCACATAATTAACATGCGCATCCACTTTTTGCAACATTTTTGTTTGGTGCTGTGCCTGGAGATTGTTTCTAATGTAAAATAAGCCCTTTGGCTCAAAAAAAGTTTAAGAAATCTGCATTAAACGACGCCGATCATCATTCCTAAAATCCAGGACAATGTCTTACTTTAATCTTGTGGTTAAATCAGCCTGTCTGGAGGCTGATTTCAGAAACAAACTTGGCCGACTGAGCCTTCCTTGTGGTGACCTGCAATAATACCCTTGACCTACATTTGTGTCATTCTCCCATTACACAACGAGTGAGCCAAGGGGGCGGTGACGCGCTTACGCAATGTTTGGCCCACTGGCCCAGCCAGCATTAAGCTTGTTATCCAACACGTGGAGACGCAGTCCGCGTCACGGCAACATGTGTGCGTGCGCACACACACACACAATGGAGTCTTGCGGCACACACACTTAGGACAGGATTGTTGACTTGACACATATTGCCGTGTCTTATATATATATATATATATATATAAAATAATCAAGCCTACTAAAGATAAAAGCATGAATACGTTTCTCCTGGTCTGCTCGGAGTGTGCAACCATGTTTTTCAGCTGGTAAAAGGCTGTTTTAGCGATTGATTTGATATGATTGTTGAAATTTCAGGTCAGAGTCTATCAGCACCACAAGATTTCGGACTGGGTCTTTGGTTTCTAAAGACAGTGACTCCAGGTGTTTTCTAACAGCAATCCAATTTTCTTTATTGCTGAAAACAGTTGCCGCTGTTTTGGTTTAACTGGAAGAAATTTTGGTTCATCAAGTTGTTAATTTGATCTAGACTGGGATACAATATGTTGATTGAACAGCTGTCATTTTGAGACATTGATAAATATAGCTCTGTGCGTCATCTGCATAACCATGACGGCCGCCATTGGCGTTCTGAAGCATTTGCTCATGATAATATTAATAATGGTGCTCTTGATAGAAGGTTGATTACAGGAATTCGTAAGACAGATATATTTACAAATTGCAAAGAAAAAGACAACAATACCACATCATGAAAAATAACATCACACTATAACTACAGTGTTACCATCACATGCTACAAATTTATGGTACACATTAGGACAAAACAATCAAATTCATACTGCCACGCAGTGTAATAAATTTCAGTTTTCAAATTGCGAAGGCTTGGGAAAAAAAATGCCTCGTTTCTGTTGGTTGTAGGCTTATTTTTTTAAATATACGTATATTTAATTTATTCACGTATTTATTTATATTGTGTCTAGATAAGATCAATGCTTAACAAGTGCAGTTCACACGTCTACATATTGTTTCGTGATTGTTTTGTATTGTTATTCTAATCACATTTATGACTTACTGATTGTGTTCATGCCACACAGGTAGAATAGACGTTTAATAGACAGAAAGTCAAAGTGTTCATTAAGTTAACAACTCTAATTGGTGTAGATAAATAAACATGTTTTTCATTTTAAGTCATTGTTAATTTGTCTTTATTTTGGCATAAGATTAACCTATAAAACCAAAACATTTATATAAAATAAATCCAGAGCTGCAGCTAATGATTACTTTAATAATAGATTATTTTGGCGATGACTCATCAAATGAAAAACTAGCATTTCTTAATTTCCCATACTTTTTTTAAATGGCATTATTTCAAATTAACAGTTCATTAAATGCACATACATAGTATGATTATGATTCAGTTAAAGTTTTGGTAACATGTCAGAAAATTAGCAAAAATGTTGATCGCTGCTTTCCAAAGTAAAAGCAGATGTTTGCAAATATATTATTTTGATTCAACACAACAATAATCAGTCAGCTTTTATGAAGTACTACAGAAATCAGAGAATAGTTATTAGTGAGAAGCTGACATTCTGAGGATTTTGACCATTTTAAATTAAACAAGACCTCAAAATGATTAATCGTTTATCAAAATATATATCGGTCAATGTGATAATCAATTTGTTGTCGATTAATCGTTGCACCTATAAATAAAGCGGCCCATTTATTATAATACAGATTAATTTAATGTGTTAACGTTTGTTTGTTAAAACTACAATGGAAAAGGACCTTGAAAAAAAATGTTAAATCGCAATCGCAAAAAAAAACATCTCAATTATTTTTGGAAATTGTTTGGCTCCAGTGCGCACAAGTTGGTCAAATAAATAAATAACACAAAACACACGTCTTACATATCAAGATGGCTTGGTTGTACTTCTCCAGAGCCGCTTCCACCTTCTTCTCCGAGTAGAGGCCGTTGCCCTCCCGGCGCAGCTGGCCGGCCAGGTACACCCTTGGGAACCATTTGGCCAGCAGGTTGCTGAGGACCACGTTGACTCTGTAACTGTGGACAGCCACTCGGGAGGTGAGCCTGCATTCCTTACACACCACCTCCTTCTCGTTCTTGTCCCTCTCCAAACACTTTTTACAGAAGCAGTGTCCGCACGCCAACGTGACGGGCTCGAACAGCGAGCTCAGACATATCCGGCACGAGAAGTCATCGCACCCGCAACCTGTAGCGGGGCATCCCGCCGCCTCCGCGTCCTCCCCCCGGTCACCGCCACTGTCCAGCCTGGTGATGGAGGTCAGATAGTCGACGAGGTTGCCCAGGTGCGCGGGTCTCAGTCTGTCCATCTCCGCGGCTTGCCGATAAGACACGAAAGCCTCGGCGAATTTCCCCCCGAAAGCGAGCGCGTCCGCCCGCCTCACGATCAGCTCCTGTCGACTCTCTCCGTCCCCCAAAGCCGCGAGCTGGCACTCGTAAATATCCGCGGCCAGGTCGAAGTTTTTCGCCCGGAAAGCTTCCGCGGCTAACTGCAGCATACTTTCGCTCTCTGTCCCCATGGCGGCTGGCTTGTTGCAGGAGCTCATGTGCGTGGAGCATCCCCGCTCATGTTACGCGTGAATGTTCGCGAGGAAGCACTTGGGTGGACTACGAGTCCAGGCACCACGCGGCTCATTCAACAACGTAACAGAGCGAGGGGGGTGTGGTGGTGGCGGGGGGGGGGCAGTTACGTAAAAGTTGAGTCACGTGACGCCGGTCAGACATTTTCATTGGGCGAGCGCGGGGGTGAAAAAAACGGTTACAAAACAATTGGCCATGTAACACTTCCAGAACGGGAATGACTGTGGGCCAGCAGCCGCTCTGACCTGCATTCTTGATTCACTGGATGGGTCAGACATATAACAAGGCCCTTCAACAACCCAAATGTAATTACATTTGTAATATATAGATTTGTCTTTTTGCGTCACAAGCCTCCTGACACAGATTTTTGTGTATTACCCCCGAACAAACAAGGACGACATCCATCCAAAATGCGTCCTTTCAATTGAGGTCAGTTGGAAGTTTAACCTGAACTTACTCAATGAACCCGTGAACTCAAGTTATTCTTATCAAGTTATTCATAACAGCAGTGTCTGGTTTTCAAGTAAACGTTTTACTGAAAACAAGTGCCAAGCCAACAGGGGCAGTTCTAGGATCAGAAGTTTAGGGGTGCTGAGCTTCCCGACAGGCAAGATCAATTTAAGCATTTTATCATTTTAACGCAATTTTATTCCCACATTTAAGAGAGAGGAGCATAACGCTTTTTGGTCATGGGCATCCAATCAGTTTGCTTGTCAGGAGCACCCTAGGTGCACTTTCCATCATTACTGACGTCATTTGTTTTGGTGGCGAATGATGAATGATGGGAAACTTACAAAAAAATTACTTTTCACCGGAATTGTCATTAACCGGGTCAGTTCCGACGTACTCACGTTTCGCTGACGACTGGTGCAAACTGTGCTGTGTGGCCCGCGTGTTTGTTCGCGGGGGTGACTGCACTGGGGTTGCTTCGAGCGGAGCCGAGGAGGGACTCGTCCGCAGATAGAATGTTTGAAATCCGCTTGTTAATGCGAGGACGTGGTTGTGTGTTGGGTGCTAAATGTCGATTTCTCCAAACCATCCCAGCCGGTGTTACGGTTCAACTGGCTTCCACATTAACTGGCTCCCAATTACAGCTGTGGTCGCTAGGCTAACATCAGGCCAGTAATTTTGAGTTTCCTGTCTGAAGATTCATCTTAAGGTACGCGGAAAATGTTCAATTGCACGCATTTTCAAATATTTCAAAGACCAAGTTGTCAAGTTGCTTCCCAGAAGCCAGTTGACATGGGCGTATACATTTGAGCACCAGATTAACTTGTGCCATCTCGCTGGGGAACTTGTTTGGATCTACAACTACAAATTGTGCGCCCATAAACCTGTGGCAGTTTGTGGGTGTAGTGGGGTAGAGTGAACACACAGAAAGCGTTGCTTTGTTCCTTTGCGTTACGGATTCAAATACTGCTCTCGCAGGGGTATTTTGTTAAAATATTACGTTTCAGCAATGTACAGTATGTTAACACACTTCTCTAGCTAGTTTAAAAGTGACATACATTAAAAAAAAAATCAGTCTGTTATATTTTACTGGAATTACATTTGGGGGGCTTGAGCACCCCCAAAAAATGGGCTAGAAACACCCATGCAAGCCACAAATCTTCATGAAATGGAAAGTTAACACAACCGTTCACGTCATTTTCTAAAGCAATCCACTCTTGAGTTTGGAGTGCTCTTAGTTTTGTTTGTTTAATCTTGGAGTGGTCTCTTCAAACGTTCCAGTTGTAGACATAATGCTTGTCGGAAAAAGGGCTACAATAGGGCCGCAACTAACGATTGTTTTAACATTTATTAATCTGCCAATTATTTTGTCAATTAAGCGATGAATCAGATTTAAAAAAACGTTTAAATTTCCATTCCTGTATTCAAAAGGACATTATATCAAGTCTTCAATACATAAAATGCTCAAACCTAAATTACAATTCAGTTATTCTTTATGTCCGTAATATGTCAGAAAATGGGGAAAAAAAACATTGATCATTGTTTTCCGAAGTAAAAGAAAATGTTTTATTTTGATTCAACACCAAGCTAATCAGCCATGAAGGACTGCAGAAGTCAGATAATGTTTATTGTTGAGAAGCTGAAATTCTGAACATTTGCACAATTTGATAAGAAACTAATTGTCGATTAATCGTTGCACCTCTGCAACAGAGATGGATTTTTGAAAATTAAAAACAAAAAACAACAACATATAGCTGAGAACCAGCCGGAGAGCTGGGCTTCACACTGGTCAGTCCACCTCAGTGCGCTCGCTGGGCGGCCGCAAGGTCATTGGGTGTCACCATGGAGGAAGAAAAGTTTTCCTCCATGGGCGACTGGGGCGTTGTGCCGCCGCGGCCGGCCACAGCTCTGCAGAGGGCCCGCTGAATAATAAAAGAACCAACACAGTGAAGAGACACACGATGCCTACATACAGTATTGGCAACAACCAATCAGAGGAAAGCTCACCTATGGGCAATCTCATCTTCAGTTCAACCAGGGGCGGAGCTATGGGTGGGCCTGGGTGGACACAGGCCCACCCAGTGAGTCATGAA
Source organism: Filicampus tigris (assembly GCF_054856515.1). Classification (NCBI taxonomy): domain Eukaryota; kingdom Metazoa; phylum Chordata; class Actinopteri; order Syngnathiformes; family Syngnathidae; genus Filicampus; species Filicampus tigris. The sequence continues at coordinate 14,039,688 of NC_141218.1, forward strand.
AAAATATATACTTTTCAAATTTTGTAAATGAAATGAAATTATTTTTGAATTTGTGTCCCGTTGTGTTTTTTTTTTTTATTGTATTGAATATTAAGAATGGAATAATTGTGGTTGTCTAAGGAAGATCTGAACTTCATATTATTCAGGTTGTCATTTTACAGTATTTTAATATACGATGTGTCGGGACAGGAGGATTGTGCTCAGTGAGGGAAATATTCAGGCCCACCCTGATTTTTCCAGGCCCACCCATGAGCCACGTTCTGGCTCCGCCCCTGAGTTCACCTAGCATGTTTTTGAAATGTAGCGATCCATGCAAGTACATGAGCAACACAAGTATGACTTCGCATTCATTCATGGACGATGAATGTGTTTGTTAAGAAAGACAGATAGTAGTCACTCAAATGAACTCCAGTCAGTCATTGTGTAAGTACTTGCGTAAGAACAAAAAAAAAAAATTCTGCTTGTACTATGTGGTCGACATCATTTGGACTGATAGTCATGACTATTTATTTCATGAAGACATCTAGTAGTGCTATTTAAATTCACATCAAAAGACTGGAACCAGAGTGCATAGTTTGAAAATTGCGGTGAAGGGATTTTCCTCCAAATTATTCTGATAGTAGAACCCGACTGCATTGTCAGCATCGCCTCGTGCCAATCAGTCCTATTTCTTGCCGTTTCACAAGCAAGGTTGTTTGGTAATCTGGAAGCTGTGCGTGTGATTGATTCATTATGTGTTACGATGATCCGTGCCCGTAGTAACGGATCGCATAATATAGGTCGTCCAGTCTAGCCTGTGAACTCAATCCCTCCCATAGACATGAAGGCTGGTGGACATGCAGCTGACGCACACAGACCACCTGACACTGTTACAGACTAAAAACGAGAACACAAATGACTGTCCTACTGTATGCCAGCACGCAGATGAAAATGCTGATGGGAACTTGATAGGTTCAGCATTAAATTTAATATTAAACCTGTTGCTCCCTACACTTGTTTTTTTTTGTTTGAAATGAAAACAAAATAAGTGAAAGTTTAATCTTTCAGTTATATTGAAGTTTTGGAAAAGAATGTACTGTAGAAAACTTCGGGGAGTGTAAAAAGCTCCCCTTGTTTAGGTTTTCATTTAATTTAAAGACGAAGTCAACCCAAACGTTTTTTTTTTTTTTTGAGAATATGTTCTCTGCATTCTGATTAATATTGTGTTTGTGGAATATGAGTTAAGCAACAAAATCCCACCCTTTTTATCCATCTCAGGGTTTGGCCATTTTGTCATTTCTGTCAAATGAAAATGATATCACAGATGCTTAGGGCACAGATAACTACCAATCGTGGGTCATCCTCAGAAAACAGGTGATCTGTGATTGCTCGCTACCTGAGCACCTGTGATGTAATTTTAAGTCGACAGAAGTGACAAAATGGACACCCCCCAGAGATGGCTAAAAATGGGTGGATTAACTTTTCTTCCACAAACGCAACGCAATATTAATCAGAATGCAGTGTTTCAACTCGTGGGCCTGCAGAGAACATATTCTTGAAAAAAATATATTTGGGTTGACTTGCTCTTTAAGACATTCTTATTAGCTCCCTCCTCTTTTTCTAAGAATTTTAAAACAAAGCGGTCTATTCTGTATGTCTATCACAGTCACCTGTTTTCTGAAGTTGAGCCATGATTAGTTGATACCTGAGCCCTGAGCAACTGTGATGTCATTTTCAGCCGAAAGCAAGTGACAAAATGTCTGGCCCCTGACATGTACAATAAACGGGTGGATTTGAATTCGTAATTCATATTCCACAACAGCAATATCAATCTGAATGCTGCCTTTAGACTAGTGGAGGCGCATAGAACATATGATTATAAAGATTTTTGGGGGGTTGACTTCCCCTTTTAAGAGTTGGAGTTTTTTCTTTTTCTTTTTAAGTTTGACGTCAATATTTTCCCGTTTACTGCAAATAAATATCGGTCATTGGCCTCCTTGACCACTGATAATGGGTTTTGTTATTGTCCCTGAAAAAAATTAAAAATAAATCTATCACTAGTATACAGTAGTGCATACAAAATGTAAATTCCTAGTAATACAATACTATGAAATAAAGAATTTTTGTAACACACTTATATTAATGAATTGTGGTTTAATTGGTAAAAAGCTGTGTTAAGATTAACATACAAAATAGCAATATATATAATGAAAATAGGTACATGGCATTGTTGTCTTCATTTCGTTGAGTCATGTTTAAACAAAATCAGAAAGTCAGGCTCATGTTCATTATTTTACCCACATGTGTTTTTGTTTAGGCTTCGTTTAGGTTATATATAGACCACAGGACACCAGGTAATGTGCACCAGAACACACAAGTGAGTGAAAAATCTTTCTGCCGGTTAGTGCACGGAATGAAAAGGTAAAGATCATGTCAGAAAACAGAGATCAAGTTTCACTCGTGACACTGTCATCGATTATGGAACGTTTATCAGTCTTGGATCCGAAGAATGCTCCTCTTCTCCAGATCATTCATTTCTTTGAGGATCAGAGCCACATTGTAGCGCAGCTCCTGGAATTTAGCGGGCTGCACCTGCACAGGAAAACAATGAGTTGATAAATGTAGGGATCCGTTGTTAGCGCTCTGCTGCTGTTCAGTAATCTGGTTGAATAACACTTGCAAATGGCTACAGCAGCAGACGGCTCCCGCTGGCCTCCATTCAATTCATTCATCAGCCTACAACTTGAATCGAGGAACCTTGTATGGAGGAAGGCGCCCCCTACTGACCAAATCATCTTACTAGTTTACAGAATGCTTGAGGTTGTGTTATAAAACTTGCTGATTGCTGATTGTTCGGTGCTTTTTAAATTCTTAAGTTCTTTTTTGGGGTGTCGACAGGCAATTGACAAATAAATGTCTTAAAGTGTTGTTCTCAAAACCATTTCATCAACAAAAAAACTATAATCAATCTGTCCGGAATTCTTGATTAATTTATACAAAGTATTTAAATGTTTTCAAGGTGGTTGCGAATCGCTTCTATTTTTCCCTTAAAGTAGTTGGTGTTGTGAGTCTGGAATACCTTTTTTCCCATTCAACATTATTGTGCATAATAATGTAGCCACGATACCAACATTTTGACTTTGATACTATACTACAGTGGTACCTACTTACGAACGTCTCTTCATACGAAATTTTTAAGTTACGAAACGCCTCAACAGGAAAATATTGCCTCTTGTTACGACAGAAATTTCAGGATACGAAAGGTGAAAGTGTGGGCTGCTACTCGCAGTATGGGCTGCGACTCGCAGCTCCGGAGTTTCTTGAACGCAACATACTCATAGCTGCTCTGCCATTGGCTATTACATAGCATCTTCCTGGCATCCCATTGGCTAAGAGGGACCTCTACCGTATGTGTCTATGTGTGCGGATAGACAGGTAGATAGATACGTATGTGATAGATATGTCTATGCAGTGTCCTCGTCATTCGCCCCTCGGGCCATGAGGTGTTCCGATATTTTGACGTGAATTAGAAACGAGGAAAAGAAAATAAGAAGAAAATCCTTTTTTGTCCATACATACAAAGCAAGAGATAATAGAAAAGTATGAAAAGGGGATGCGTTTGGTTGATCTCGCCAAAGAATATGACCGTAATGTATCGACAGTCGCCACGTTATTAAATCAGTTCTTTACAAAACGCCAGGCAAACACCACTTCTGAGAGAGAACATGAACCAAAGAGGGCAAAAAGCGATGAGGACAGCAATTAAAAGGTAAACGACCATCATTTTTATTCCTTACTCTATTCTTTGTTTTTTACATTATGCACAACTCTCATTTCTTGGACAATAATCTAATTGTAACATGTATTTGTTACATGTTTTGATGCATTTTTATGCTTTATAAAACATTCATGTCTGAATATTGGGGGGCTTGGAACGGATTAGGGCATTTACATGGAAAACGCGTCTCTACTTACAAATTTTTCTACTTGAGGTACCACTGTACTATACTATAAAATATACTGTGATTGTGTAATTAACACTAATCATTAAAGTACCTCAAATTGGTGAAAACTTCCATCCGACAATTTCAGGTGCATCAAGACAGAAGGCTGCAGTGCTCTGGCCAACGAGCTTAGGAGACATAGGCGTCAAATTTACTCTCCAAGACCAAGAGCAGAAAAATGTATGTAAGATGGTTAGCCTCCATCTTAAGTGTACCTTGTAGAAATGGCAACATCCACTCTCCATTTAAATTTGTCTATTGTAGGCAGGTGGGGATCCCTCTGAGAAGTTGCTGCTTCGAGAGCTGCACGGCTGCAGTTGTTCAGGGGCATTGTACCATGAAAAAAAAAAAAAAAAGGATTATGTTGATATTTTAAGAAAAACATTAAGATGTCTTGCTGCCAGTCTAGGTTTATGTTGTCACTGAGCTTTCTAATGGGAAAATGACTCAAGGCATACATAACAACTGCAACTGGAGGGTCTCCCTCAGATCTCAGACCTTAATCCTACCCATAATCTGTGAAGGGAGACCACCTAGCACAATCAGTTCCTGTCATACCTCCCCGTCTCCCGTGGTGTCCCTCAAGGGTCCACCCTTGTCCCAATTCTTTTCATTTTGCATATGTTCTCTGTGTGTCATGTCATCAGACGGCAAGGAATACCTCTTCATTAGTAGGCTGTTGACACGTTATGCTTTACAGAGAAATAAACCATAACCTCTCAGCAGTCGCTCCAACATTAGCATCACCACAAATATATTGATAGTATTATTGGCAGCATGATAGGCACCACAATATCATATAGGAGAGGCAAAAAAAGACTGAATTGTAAATACGCACCGATTTCCAAAGACTACACTGCAGAAATCTGTGATGAAGTCTTCTGGTATCCTGGTGTCAAGACAAAAAAGTTATAAGCAGGAAGGAAAGTAGAAGCAATACATCAACATGATGTAATCAAGTCTTGATACTTGCCTTAGCTCTCGAAGATCTTCTTTAAAGGCCTACAAAGGAACATGAGCATTATGAGACAATTGATTTCATAGATACAACACCGCTCTGTAGAAAATCTAAAGGTAAGGTAATATGATCTGGTGAGAAAAAAAGTCATGTAAAAAAGTTGTCATGAATGGGATTAAAAAAACGTAATGGGACAGGTTTTAGAGAACTGTTGTAAATCAAATGGCGTAAACTAAAATATACCCGTAAACAAGGACCCAAACAGAAGGAGGGATCCAAATAAAGGTACAATTGAGGAATTTGATATAGAGTTCTGTCGACCTCAAAACATCAGAAAAAGAACAGCTAATGCTAACATTAATACAGTACAGTAACAATAATAACATATCACAATTTAAGGTTTAGTGTGGATTGGTTTAAAGTTCCGATATTTTCTTTTTATTAAAAAACCTCAACTTTCCAAACTTCTCTAAACAATTCCCCCTAAAAAAACACTTTTTATTTTTTATTGTGTGCTCTGTATTCAGTTGCCATGTATCAGATGCCACGATACGTTTAATCTGTCCCATTCTGAACCAGATGTGGAACCTGAAATTTCAAGTGATGACAATAGACTCACCTCTTGTTTAAGTAACGACTGCGGTATGCGAACAGCCTCCGACAACAATCTGTACATTCCAGCAACAATGTGACTGAGCTTTTCCTGTGAAAAGACACTGTTCTCTGCTATTGATTTCATCGTGTCTCTGCAGTCTTTCCCCTCCAGGGCATTCATCACAGCTGAAAACACAGAATGCCATTGCACATAAATCGGCATGTTATTTAAAGCGATAATCTATTTCCTTATACAATCGCATTACTACTAACGAGCTATATATATATATACACTACCTTTCAGTAATTTTCTAAACATCTCTTGCTCCACATCCTTTAGGTTTTTTGACATCGACTCGATTTCAGGTGGTATTCTGCCACCCAGAAAGCTGGTATCCTTTTCTTGGGTCAACGACATTCCTAAATATTCAATTTTGTACTTAATAGTCGCTAAACTGTAATAACAGTCAAATCAGTCATGTTTTCTTTTAGAGTCGGTGACAACTTCCGCCTTGCGTCACATGATGTTGTTCTCGTAACAGAAAATCTCGCGATGATTCATTTCTCGCGTTGACGACGGAACTCGCCGTCGGTGGGGAGGAATTGCAAATGGAGGTCGCGGAAAAAGCTTAGACTTTGAACGACCATAGGTTGGTTTTTTCTCTATCTGATTATTTCCGCATATCCGTTTGAGTTTTATTTAGTATGTTCAGAGATACTCGTGGTTTCTTAAAATCACTTTGGTGTCATTTAATGGCTATTGTCAACGCCCCGTTGACATTTAGCAGCAAGCTAACGATTATGGCCAGCGCTGCGCTACGACAGCACGTTATGAGTTACTAATAAAACCAACAATTTGCCGAAAGTTACATTATCGAAAATATTTATATGTCGTTCTATTACATTTACTGCGCGGCAGCAGATTTGCCCTATGTTTTTAATGGACGATGAAATGCTGACGTCAAAACAGCAACTAATAACAGTAACAGTAACAGCGATCTTGTAAAAAAAACTCTTGTAGCTGCTTAGGGTTACAACAATTAATAAAGAACATTATTTAATTTTGCCGTATTTCACAGTCATTTGGCCGAATAGGCCATTATGATGTAGTTTGTTATGTCGTGAAATAGATATAATCAAGAATAAGGATGAATATTGGAATTAAACGTAATGCATAACTTAATGCAACTTGTTCCCGACGACTTTAGTGATATTTCATTGATTGATATTTGAGGACTATTCATATTTTTTTCCCCTCAGGTACATTTACACCATGTCGGATTCTCTGTATGAGAAGTTTTTGGCCCCAGAGGAATATGAGAAGTTTCTGGCCCCAGAGGAGCCGTTCCCCCTTCTCTCCCAGAGAGCCAATCTCAGCGATGTGGGGACCCTGGACGTCAGTGATTTCAGCTTTCCACTATCATCCTGTCATAGGACGGACCCACTACGCCGCTTCCATGGCAACAGGCGAGTACAATATTCAGTACAATAGTCAAGCAAACCATGTGGAGGTGTGGAACTACTTATGCCCTGGAGGGACCCATGTGAACATATAACAAGAGACAATTCAATTTCCCGGTCAGTAAAGCATGAATCAGAATGCCCCTACTCCACTGCAACAATGGAGACACCCAGTGCGAATCTGTTTGTACTATATTTATTGGTAATTAAAAACATCATTACCAATTTGTATTAAAATAATATAACTAAACTCAACTTTATTTATAGAACACTGAAAAACAACCATGGCTGCATATAAAGTGCTGTACATGGAGTAAAAATTAGACATACAAAAACTAGCACAGCTAAAATAATAAGTTAATATCACAAAAACAGTAACCATCATAAAACACTAAAACAATGCAGAGTCTCATGCTGAGTCAAAAGCTATAGAATACAACGTGTAAGATGAGCTTTAAAAATGGACAGAGAACAAGCTTACCTAACAGTTGCGGGAGGTCATTCCAGGAGAAAGTGGCCTTTTTGCTCAGCGAGACATAGAATTGATGCCTCGACTTGTTGCTCTCCAGGTGGAACCTCACTTCCTGTGGCACAAGTGTGGCCAGCTCCGAGTGCAGCGAGGAGCTCTTCTCTTCTGTGTCTGTTGGTGACCAGGACGACTGCTACTCCCTGCTGGATGACCAGGAGCTGACGTCCCTGGACCTCTTTCCCGAGGGCAGCGTTTGCAGTGACGTTTCCTCCTCCATCAGCACCTACTGGGACTGGTCTGATAGCGAGTTTGAGTGGCAGGTGCGTTTATGGCACAAAAACCTTGCCAATGCCTTTAACACAAACCCATATAAAGGGGTTTTGTCTGGTCCTGGAAAGAAACATGCGTTGGTGCCGATTCGAATCACAATAAACAAGCCACTAAAAATGGGCAGCCATTACCATCTACAGTGCCTGTTTTGACATAGTCTAGCTTTTTTTTTTTACCAAGAGGAAGCACTTATTTATGCACTGTTTTTTTTTTTTTTTTTTTTTTTACTTTTGTGGAAGTTCTACCGGTAATTATTTTTCTTTTCCTCTTCAGCAACAGCTACACAGATTTTTTTTTTTTTTAATTCACTCAATTTTATTTTGTCAATTGGTTGCATGAGAAAAAATCATCTGGATCCAGTTACATTTTTTAAGTAGAGTACACAGCTACTTTTAAAAAATTATCTGGATCCAAATGATTTTATTTTGTGCAACCACTTGATGAAATAAACTTGAGTAAATTCAATACATTTTTTTTCAATGTATGGAAGTTGGTGGTAGTTAATGCTACAAACAGTTTGGAATCAGTAGAAATAAAGTAAATTCCAGAAAAGGGGGGAAACATCAAAAGCAAGGCTTGATTTGATTGTCATGTTCACTTGCATTTTACTTTAAGAAAGGGAGAAAAAAAATCTGTGAAATCATATTTAGATCTTTGTAAGAAAAAAATCTGATTTTTTCTTAATAAGTGGCAAAGTTGCAAAATTACCACAAGCAACATTTACAGTAAGCCTTTATCTCTAACCACTTTCAAGCTACAGCATTTTGAAATTAAATATTTTATTGGAAAAAAAAAATCTGGGTTAAATCCATATTGCCTGGCTCTAGTGTTTGGGGATGCCAGACTATTCATAGATACATCCCTAACTCTAAACCTACTTCCTGCTATATGAGTCTATGAATAGTCCAAATCTATGTACAGTCCGTATTTAATGTCTCTTTTAAAATTAATTAACTCTTAAAAAAAAAATAATAATAATAATTAATCAATGATTAGTCCGGTTACCGTCTTAGGCCTCGGTTGACGTCCGTGCGTTCCTCACATTTGTCATCTGTCCTCCAGCTGCCAGGAAGTGACATCACTAGCAACAGTGATGTCCTGTCTGACATCATTCCGAGTATCCCCAATTCGCCGTGTTTGGTTCCCAAGAGGAAGCCGAAGCCCCACCCTCACCGTAACCTGGACGAGCTGCCATGGAGTGCCATGACCAATGATGAACAAGTAATGCTACTGAAACCTGGCAGATGTATTAACATGTCAGAGGAAAAGCAAGCGGTGCACTGAAACCTGCTTTGCTTTGTCTTTCAGGTGGAATACATCGAGTACCTGAGTCGTAAGGTCAGCACAGAGATGGGCCTGCGAGAGCAACTGGACATCATTAAGATCATCGACCCCTGTGCTCAAATCTCCCCGACGGACAGCGAGTTCATCATCGAGCTCAACTGTCTCACTGATGAGAAACTCAAGCAGGTGGGCTTGCGACACACTGCACATTCCTCTTTTTTTTGTATTACAGGTGCCATTGTGGTAATAGAAAATGGAATGTGCGTTACCTACTGTAAATGTGTCTTAGGGTAGGAACAGACAGTGGTTGTGTTCAGAGTCACTCCCTATCCAGTCCACTATACAGTGGCCGTATAATGAGTTCACCATTTTGGTATACTCTCAGAATTTGTAGTAAGTTTATGTTTTCCCTATATAGTGCCATCACTTTATCCCACAATGCATCTCGCCCACTAGAAAACACCCCCCCCCCCTAAAAAAAATAAAGACAAAACAGAAAAAATATTTTCCGTTCCCATCGCATTCTTTTTTTTTTTAGCGCAAGGATTCATGAATTGTGGTGCAAAAATATCTTGAAAACTTTTAACTACCCGGTGGACCATTTAGTAGAGCGCATTCATGAAGCAAATCATCAGTTTCAAGGATGTCATCTTTACTGTTTGGTAGATGCTGTTTCTAAAAGACTGATTTAACATGTTTTGTTATTGTTGAACTCACATGACTGTGTGCTATTGCACCCTATGCAGATGAGATGAAAATGGAAATAGTCATCATTGTAATGCAGTATTTTGTCCTTTCTGCAAATTTCAATGCATTGAAAAAACAGCAATGAAAATCCAGTGTCCCCAAAACTTTGAACTATGTATTTTTCAAAAGATATTTCTCTTCTTTTATTTTGCCATTTATTTTTACCATCAAGTGATGAAGCCCATATTTTAAAGACTATTAATTTTTGTAAGATTTACCCAAAGGAAATACAAAGGGCGAACCTTTTTGCATTGTTTTTTAAAGGGTTGAAAAAAAAAAAAACTAGAGAAACACATCACAACGTCGATGGACAAAATGCTTTGTTTGTATCCATTTTGTAAAATCAACTGAGCTAAAACAATCTAATGTTGACGTCAATCGGATACATTGTAATTATACGACAGTAGCGGCGTGATTAATGGCTTGCCCGGGAAGCATTCAAATACAATTTTTCACTTGACTGATTAGTGAACTATATTGGCCACTATATACAATTCCTACATCATGATTAGGGCGTAAGCAATGAGCAAAGGCTTCCGACATGAAAGCGTTGGTGTGTTCTTGCGCCGCCTCCAGGTACGTAACTACATCAGAGAGCACGGCCCGCGGCAGAGGGCCAGCAGCACCAGGGAGGCTTGGAAGAGGAGCAGCCACAGCAGCGTCAGCGCGGGCGGCATCAGCGGAGCTAGCAGCAGTAACGCCAGCATGGTCAGCTCGGCCAGCTCCTCTACCAGCTCCACGGCATCAAACTCGGTCGCAGGTATGTAGAAAAAAAATTGTCCCAAAAAAAAGAATACAATTTAAACACCACAAAAAAAACCCCCCAAAAAAACAAACAAACAAACAAAAAAAACCTGATTAACCTCCAAATATGGAAAATCCATACACTACTCCACCCCTTGTCCCCCAACACGCACAAAACCAAAACAACCAAAATATTGAAAGAAAAAAAAAAACAAATAGGGAAATCTGCTAGTGCCGAACCGGAAGTACCGGTATATGGTGAAATTGAAATTTTGTCTCACAAATGTCCACTAGCTTAATGCTAATATGTAATGTAAAACCCCATAGACAGGCTAACTGACATTAGCATTGCTGTTAAGTTAATCATAATTATTTAAATCTCATGCACTCCCATCTCTCCTTGTCAAAATACATGTTTGTAACTAAAGGTTACTTTAATAATAGAATAATCTGTCTTTTTTTAAATTAATTGATGAATCTGATGAAAAAATGTATTTCCTTCCCTTTATTCCAATACGGGACATTATTTCAAATTGACAGTGCAGAAAATGCCCAAAAATAACTTTCACTTTCACATTCAGTCACTGGTTTGGTTCATAAGATGTCAGAAAATTGATAAACATTTTAATCACAGTTTTTCAACGTAAACAGATGTTTGCAAAAGTCTTATTTTGATCAAACAAAGAAAAACAGTTTTTTCATGGAGGACTACAGAAATCGTAGAATATTTACTGTTCAGAGGCTGAGATTCACATTTGGATTAAAGTTAATGTCACTATTAACAATGAATCGATTTCCAAATTGTTCAAGTTTTTATTTCAAGTCCAACACATTTCCTGTCATGTTGTCCTCCAGGTGGAACAGCTTCAGCCTGCAGCGGAAGCAGTGTTGCTAACATTAGCAGAGCCCACAGCGATGGCAATCTTTCCAGCGCTGCCGAACGCATCAGAGATTCGAAAGTACGACTGCTTTTTCATACGCCGGCCCAAATGTATTTGGCCACTCATCTGTCGTAACCTCCTTGCTTCTTTGTAGAAACGTTCGAAACAGCGCAAGCTCCAGCAGAAGGCCCTGCGCAAGCGTCAGCTGAAGGAGCAACGTCAGGCCCGCAAGGAGCGTCTGAGCGGCCTGTTCCTCAACGAGGAGGTGCTATCGCTGCGGGTGACCGAGGAGGACGACCGCGGCGACGACCTGGACATACTCATGTGACACCAGTGAAGGAATCAGTGCTCCCTCTAACGCCTGCTCTTGCCACCGTAGCACTTAGCATGCTTAGTTTAGTGTCGCACAAGATCTCCGTTTGACTTGGCTGTTACAAAGAGCTTCTGGTAGCTAGTGCTAAACATGATCACTTTGACAGGGTTTGACGACTCCTTACAAAACGTGAGGGATATTTGGGCTGAAAGTGAAATTTCAAGATGAAACCAAAAATTTTTTTGGCCTTGATTTCCCCATTAAGAGCAAAATTCACAAGAGCCCTTTCATCCAGGAATCGACCAAGAAATTGTGAATTTTGCCGCTCAGCACTCTGCTCCAGATCCACAAGTTGTGCCAAAAATTAGTGATTTTCGATACAACTTTTTTTTTCCCAGACATATATCTTTGGGTCTTTTGATATATAAAATTTCATTCAACACATTCCTGGAAAATTTGTGAACAAAGACCTCTCTTTCTGATACAGGTAATGGTTCTCCAATGTGAAAGAATGTCGCAGTATAGCGCCAACTACTGCCAAGGAGTACTTACTTGATGGGATTTTTTTTTTTCCCCTAAGTATTGGTGGCTGATATCGGCAGCCTCCACGACTACCCCGATACCGTAAAATAAGGCCAGTATCATACCGATACCTGGTATTGGTACTCGCCCATCCCTAGCAAAAAATACTGAAACATGAAACAGTTGGACAATTAAAGATAAATCAAATTATGCTCACCGGTAAAGGTTATTGGGCATTTTGGGTTCATCCTGACATTTCGCAGCAAAAGTCCAACATTCCTACGTTTTTGTGAGTAATATATATTTAAATTTGGCTACTGTAATAGTCGAGAAGCTTGGACATTATAGATGCTAAATTTAACTGCGCTAAGATAACTCGCTGCTAACTGAGACTTCAAGGTAGAAGCACTGAAGCGGACCAATCTGAGCTGCGCTGTCCTTCTAACTTGTTGTTCCTTTCCGCTGTCAAGGCTTAGAGGGAGCATTGAACACACTGCATGTTAAAGCCGGCGCCTTCTTTATATGATTCAGTAACCTTCAGCGTTGTTCCTTTTCCAATCCAGCCCTTAACCAAACGTACATGTGCTGTAAATAAATGCATATTTACTGCTTGTTTCTGCTTATCCCCAGCGGTAAAGGTTTAATTCAATGTTTTCCTCCTCTCTTTGTGTGTATTACAAGAGTAGTGGCGCTATCGAAATTTAGCAATATTTTTAATCCTAGTTAGACTCGTTTTGTGTTTGTTTCATTGGTTTAAGCCTGGTTTTCCCCTGATAGCACTCCGAATGTAATTCTGCCACACACAGATGAATGAATGAATTGACGGTCCTATCGGAAGTATTAGGACAGATCAGTGTGCTCATGTAACGTACACGGCCGCCACTGTTCCTGAATTCTAACATCAAGCTAATAACACTATTGATTGATGTACAATGTTTGATGGCATTGTAAGTAACAACCTGTTTGTTCTCTCCATCTCTACTGTAATGTGTTGAACCACTTAACAGCATTGATACTTTATCATGTACTCTAGCTTTGGCTCTCATCTCCCCTGAATTGTTTTTTAGTGGCAGCAATTCTCTTCAAAGCAATTCTATGTATTCTGTTTTGTTTAAGTAGTAAAATTCTATTTTGGAAAAAAAAAACAGTAAGATAATTTAAAAAAGAAAAGTAACAATGTGATGCAATGGAATTGTGTAAATAATGTTTTGCTGATTATGACATTAAAATGATTGAGAAAAAATGTCAGCTAGGTACTGTACTTTTTTGGGAACTTTTTATTCGCTCACGAACCACAATGAGTAGTCGAGGCAACTGGCTGCAGACCTCAATAGTGTAATACGTAAATTAAAACGATATACAGTATGTGATTTAATCAATGGAATGCATTAGTACGAAAACCAATTCCACCGGAAAGGCCTACACGCTTTTATTTTATTTTATTTAAAAGCGCTATATATGTGCACCCCATTTACCGTTTATTTTGACTGCAGTTCTGGAAAAGTGGTTGCACTACCGGATATCTTGAATTGTATTTATTTGGCCATTGGATATCCATTTCATTTATTTATTTTTAAATCATATTAATTTCATTGTGTGGTCTATGTAAAATATGTATTTCATAGATAAATGTAGAAAATACCCCATGCATTTGGGCCATTTCTTTTTCTTGTGATGATGACACTGTCTTTTGAAAAACAATCTACCGGAAACAGGAAGTGTATGGAATATGTGACGTAATTATGTTTGCAACGGAGAGTAGCTAGTTTGCCGTTTAGCATAAAAGCAATTTAGTTTATTGTATTAAGTCTTTTACAGCTACTCGAGTAGCAAAGCTCTTCAGGTAGTTTATCGTTCGAGCGCTTACGCGGTGTATGCATGGGGGCTCACGGCCTTTTGGGGAACGAGCCCGAGTCCATCGACTACTCTGTCCACGAAGCCTGGAACGAGGCCACCAACGTTTACCTGCTCGTTATTCTGGTTAGCTTCGGACTGCTCATGTACGCCAGAAAGTGAGCACACTCTTTCTACCTCATCTTTCGAATCGTTACGTGGTCACCCCAATACTGTACAATTGTACAGGGGGCATTCCAACATTTTTTAACTGCCAGTTAGGATTTAGTTAAACGTTTTTTCAATGGCGATAAGAAAAAGAAGTAATCAACCCTCAATTAACGGGATTCGTCCAGCTCAACCATCGGGACAAATAATCCTGAATTATTTGTCACCAATATTCATATTCATGTGCACATCACAACTCATACTCACTTCAACCCCTGAAACTATTATAACGACAACATATTAGATTTTTATGGCATTTTCCTCTCCATAGGTGCTCAGTGCTCAACGCAGAGTAAAAGCTTCACTTCACTTGTCCACACAAATGTCCCTTGTAGAGCGATTTGTTTTGCAGCAGGTCAGATTGACAGGCATACAACAAAACAGTCACATATACTCAGAATAACAGAAGTAATAATAATAATATGATGTGTGTAGTATAATGCATCAAAAGCGCCAAATGGCAGCTCGTAAACAGCCGCACATGGTTTGTGATGCAGATGAACTGAAAAGTTGCTATTTTGTAGAGAGAGATAACTAATGTGATGTTCAGTTTACCTGACTACTTTGAAATATCTGTATGAAAATATGAAACGTGAAAATAATCTGTGGCATCGCGGTTGACTAGGCATGTTGTCTCGTGAATGAGATTGATTTTTTTTTTTGTCTAATATAGTAAAAAAAGGGTCACCATTTACTTTCAGTGATGCAGCCAAATTGTTTGTTTGGTTATGTAGAAATAAGCGGAAGATCATGCGTATCTTCGCCCTGCCTCCCAGCGTTGGGAGCAGCTCAGAGCCCAACTTCTACGACAGCCTGCAGAAGGTCCGTCTGAGACAACAGCTGGAGATGTACTCTCTAGGTTGGTATCAAGTCTGCTTCTCAGTTGAATTCGGTGCTTCCCAACCTTTACTGTGCCAAGGCATATATATTATTGTACTTTAGAAATAATCTCACTGCACACCACTAAACAAAAATGTCAAGAAAAGTCTTATGCACTATTCTGCCAATCACTTTTCATTGCTTCCATATACATGGTGGAACAGATACATTTTTGTAGTAAATAATTCTCAGACCCTGGGGTGAAATTGGATCGTATTTAGTGTCCTTTGTGACATCCGAACCGAAGTCCTCTTTTCTGTGTTCCAGCTCGAAAATATGATCAGCAACAGCATCAAGGCCAGACAGACAGTGTTCAGCTTTCCATGGAATGACGGAATGAGGGGTCTTGTTTGGACAAGAAAATGATGAACAGTACAATTCCTTTATTTAGGCCAGTTGCGATGATGCATGGAGAAGACCCCGGCCAGATCAAGATCTTATACTCGGTGCCATGAACATGTGAGGAACCCGTTGTCACCCTAGGAGTAAAATGAAGCATGCTTTGCACACAGAATTAAATTGAACTGTTTTGAATTTATCTAACTTTGAAAGTGTGAACGATTTGCTCGGCGTATAATTAAATGCTTTTAATTGCAACAAATAAATGTACTTTATTCAGTGAAACATACAGTAACATTTTTACACATCCGGGTCCCTTATTTTTTATAGTTGAATGACATGAGAAATATTCCGTAATAAATCAAGAGCTACGATGACATAACATGAGACGCTCACATTTGGCTTTGAGACATTCCTACTCAATTGTCAAGTGTTCTAGAGCATCACTAGTTTTTTCTTCTTCTCAGCAGCATTCAACATTTTTCATCTGTGTTGCATACCGTGAATTTTGGAATCAACAGGGGAAATATGCCGAATATATACAAATTTCTCCAGGCAAAACTAAACCAAAAACAAAACTGTACAGCTCAGATTGGTAGTTCAACAGCACTGAGCACACGAACTGTACAAAAATACGATTTGAAACCAACCATAAAAATGGCAATTATATACAGACGTTTCCCGCGGCAGTCACAAAGCATGCTAAGATAGCAAAGGAAGAGATGAATTAGAAAGGCGGCAAAGAGAAATGCTCATCAATAATTCAGTGCGCCATGCGAGGGCAGACTCTGATGTCGGCGACCGACAGCGAGCTGGAGTAATGGGACCTCCAGTCTCGGAGGAAGAGCTCTTCCGCTTGGCTCTGCAGAGTCCGCTGGCCTTGTTTGACCTCCGAGTCAGTCTGGTTCACCACCAAACTCACTCCGGCGGTCTGGGTGAAGTAGGTCTCGGCCCAGTTGGATGTGCCTGTCCACACGCAAACATGTCATTACCGCGATCTGCGGGAATGGCTGC
Organism: Filicampus tigris; assembly: GCF_054856515.1. NCBI lineage: Eukaryota > Metazoa > Chordata > Actinopteri > Syngnathiformes > Syngnathidae > Filicampus > Filicampus tigris. The sequence goes on from NC_141218.1 coordinate 14,056,267, forward strand.
GTCAAGAGTAGGGGTAACCGGACTGACCGATATAGAGGACTCTGTCTGTGACCATGTACTTGGCATGGTTGACCCGAGCAAAGGGGAGCTTCATCTGCTTTGCTGTTGACGGCACTGCGAAGATGTTCTGCGTGCAAACAATAAAACACTTCAGACTTGCCTGACAAGGTTTGCAAAAATTCCAGGAATTTCACTTAATTCAAATACACACCACTTCGATGTCACATTTCATCGGCGGCCTGTTGAGAATGAGCAACGACTGCAAGAAGGTGAACATGGCGGCGGGCGATTGCTCCCAGCAGCTGACCAGAAGGCGGATTTTTACACCACGGGTGCAGGCTGCGGCGCGCAGGGCCGAGTCGATGGCTGGCCAGAACCTGAGAGCGGGACACCAGCGACACAATCTCAATGTGGAGCTTTAAAAAAAAAATTTTAAAAAAAGCCTTACATTGCTTAGGTGTGTCCCACATCGGAGGCTGCACTTGAAAGTGATTTTTTGTACGGCACTGCTAAGACTTGAAAAGTATTTAAACGTGAAAGCAGAAAGTGTGCCCTAATGAAGCTCACATGATGGACACAAATGATCTTACCTAAGTGAGGAGAGAACACCCCGTACGTTTTTTTTTTTTCTCTCATTGAACAACAGTGAAGAAATGACACTTTGCTACAATGTAATCAATGGACAGCTAGTTTACTGTTCATTCAAAGTAAGGCGATACACAGCCATTAATGTCCAAAGAGCTGAGGGGTTAAAGTAGTGCTGGAAAATAATGGCAGCCACGCAAAATATTGAGATTTCGGGCACAATTTGGACATTTTCACTAAGATTTTTCCCTAGGTTAGCGGCATACCTGGTTCACACTCTTTACCAGTAGGTGGTGGTAATGTACCTGACAGTTTCTTGCCAACCACCATAAAACTCCAGAAGGAGAATTTTCACAAACGGGTGGAGTCACTTTTGTTGCCAGTGGTTTAAATATTGATGGGTATGTTTCCGACTTAATCTAATGTTACATTAAATGCACCAGTACATTATTAAATAAATTGCACTACTTGGGCCCGACCGATTATGTCACTTAATTGGCCAATATTAGATAGTTTAACATCAGCAATCATCGGCCTATTTTTTTTATTAAAAAAATATATATACATTACAAAATTTGAAATATAACACACAACTCCCCCTTACCAACTCGTACGCCCCAAACGCACACAAAAAAATTGCCAATTTTTGTCAAACAACAAATACTTTGTAAAACAGTGAAAATTCCTGCCTGTAATTTGTATCTTTGTTGTTGTTAGTCTTTCAAGAGACCCAAAAATAAGATATTTGATCCATTACCAATTTTTTGTTTCAAATAATCGGCTGATTAATCAGTTATCAACACTTTATCCTGCCATCTGGCCTTACATTGAAGCAAAGTGTCATTTCTTCAGTGTTGTCCAATGAAAACATATAATAAAATATTTACTTTGATGAGATGTGTGAACCCACTTTTGAGAGATAACTAAATCTGGTCACATTAGTACACAAACCGTATGATTGGCGAGTATGATCCAAGGCACTGAATAGAGCTTCATCAAAATTCTTGCCATGTGTGAAGGGTGTATTCTAAATGCTCAGAGATAGCTCATCACTGTGTGCTAATAAGACTACTTCACATTTTTGTCCAAACCGCCAATTTGATATAGTACATTGTGATGCACATTAAAATTCAGACAGAGAAGTTGGTAACCTGAGAGGCTTGGTGAACTGAGACAGAGGAAGATAGTCCGTGACAGATACGTAAACAAATTCACGAGCGTCGTCGATGACGGACAAGATGGTGGCGAGATCGCTTGAGCGTCCGCGGGCTGAGATCTGCGGCGCGGCACTCTACACAAGACACAACCCGAGCGGCGAGGGACGTTATCAGGAAATGTTTCTCAAACGTTGAATAAGAGAAATTTTCAAAGTAATTTCAGAAAATGACGGTTGAACTCACAGAGAAGTAGACTTGAGCTGCGACTCCATTCAAGTTGACCCGCAGAGGATGCTGGGCGCTGGAGAGAGCCGTGAAGCGAGCTGGCCAATACGGTGGCAGGGATCCATTGAGGCTCCAGTACAACTCAAAGATACGACTGGCGTCTTGAGCAAGGCAGCTGCAGTCCTCCACGGCGACGCCCACTTCCTTCACCTGGGAAGCACAAAAAACACCGCTGACCTGGGTCATGCTAACGGAAGATGCTCGTGTGAGCCAACCACGGGCGGCTCTTCACGTCACACGAGAACCCCCGAAGAATGCTGCCAGAATATTCATTATTATGAATTCATCATTTGACCAGTTCACACTCTTCCTCGTCCCTCCTTTACCTGAGTCAAAGAGCACCAGTCCATGTTGGCACTACCCAAGTAGAAGTGCTTCTGATCAACCACCATTACCTTGGTGTGTAAGATACCTCCGGATAAAGACATGAGATCCACCTCCCTGATGTTGGCACCTGATCCAAAGCAAGCGTCGCAAATGTCAACGTACGGCCAGCCACGCGTATGATTTGAAAACAAAGTCTTTATGTACCCGCCGCAGCCAAGTCACTTGTGTCCCAAGTCCAAGTCTGAGGGCCATTCACGGCTATGTTGAGTTTCACATCTTTGGAAGGGAGTTGCTTCAGCTGCTCAAAAACCTGCCTGCCCTGTAAACATGTCAAGTGACAACATCAGAGGACATGTGGGCGGCGACAGCCGTCACAGGCCCCCGCCGCTCGTCTTGCCTGCGCGTCGAGGGAGTCGTCAAACTCGGAATCGTTGCTCCGCAGTGACACGTAGTACGCGGCAATGCTGACCGAGCTGTTGGCCTTGTCCAGCAGCCTGAGCCAGCTGGCCGTTGTGCTCTGCTGCGGTGATGGGCTGGACGGGTACAAGCCCACAGGGATGCTCTCCACCAGATGAACTCTAAACATTGAAACCTTATTTAATGCATTGGCATACACATAATTAAATGTGTATGACCGGCATACATTAAAGAAATGCCAAATGAATATAAACACTGTAGGGCTCTGAGGTCTACAGACTCGGGACTATTAATGGAGCCCAGAGTCAAAGCAAACATGGTGAAGCGTCCTAATGGAATAAGCTGCCAACAGAAGTGAAGTCGGCTCTTCGTGTAGATGCTTTTAAATCCTGGTTAAAAAAAAAAACGGTCCTTTTTTTTTATTTTTTTTAAACCGTATATAGGTATGGATCATTTTAATTCATTCATAGGAATCAATTGATTAAAATCAATGTTTCCCAAAAACTTGTTCTTACACTATAATGTTGTTTTAGTAATTTAAGCAAACTACTTATTATTTCTTTACTTTGATTTTAAATCATTCACTGCCAGACATTTTCAGACCCTCTTTTACCTGACGTATGAAAAAAAAATATAGCTAAGTTCCTGGGATTCATTGGCTGGACTTTGAAAAGACATAAATTCATCAATGGCAGTGAATGAGTTAAATATATTTCAGTTGGAAGTCAACCCCCAAATTTTCTTGACATGTTCTGTCCGCCTCCACTCGTCTAAACACATTCATCTGATTGATGTTGCGTTTGTGGAGTATGAGTTAGTAGCAAAATCCACCCGTTTTTAGCCATCTCAGGGGGCGGCCATTTTGTAAATTGTGTCAACTGAAAATGACGACCAATCACGGCTCTTAAGCGGTTTTCTGAAGCTGAGCCATGACTGGTCGTTACCTGGGCCCTAAGCAACTGGGATGTCATTTTCAGTCGACAAGAGAGTGGCAAAATGGCCGTCATCTGAGATAATCCGAATGCTGTGTTTAGACAAGTGAGGCTTCATAGAACATAATATTGGAAAGAACATTTTTTTAGGGCTGACCTCCCTTGAACTGTTTTGATTGTTTGCTTTGAAATGTATTTCTAATTACGGGAAGCACACTGACAGGCCATCCCACGTTTTTGATCTAACGTCTTATTTCAGAGAGAAGCACTGTGTTCCTGTCGTAAATAAGCAATGTGATTCAAAAGATGAGAATACAAACTGCTCACCTACAATCTCTGCTACACTGCTCTGTGATGGGGCCCATGCCCTCCAGCCAGTGCAGCTCCAGATGAGCAGCGAGCTGGCTGACCGACGTGGGAAGGCCAAAGCGCCACGCGTGCATACCAAGAAGCAGCAGAGTCGCCGGCAGCAAGAAGCATAGGGCGAAGCTGCCACATCGGGATCCCTGCAAAAAGAGAAATGGACATTTTCTAACATGAAGGGAGCAGAGAGTGGAAATGGGCAAAAGCTTAGCTACAAACATCTTCGGAATGTTAGCGTTCCAAAGCTATTTGCGCAGGGTGTGGGTAAACTCCTGTAAATAATACGTCTTATTGAGTCAATCACCATAGGTATGTTTGGAGTTTAACTCACTTTTTTTCCCCTACCTGTCCTTTTCGCCTCCTTAGTCAGGCAGAATGGTCAATTTGAATACAACATAAGGAAAAAGTTAAATGACATTCAAAGTCCCACCGACCCCCCAAAAAATTGGCAAAAAAAAAAAGAAGCAATTTTTCTTTGTTGTAAAGTTCAATAGTATAGGACAAAGTATATTATTATATATTCACACCGCTATTTCCCCGAAAAAAATAATTTTATTCATTATATACAAAATTATTCGGATCGGCTATCAGAATTTTATTTTGCCAAATATGGGAATCGGCACCAGACAAAAAAAAAAATCTGATGTTGGCCCTAACATTTAGTGACTACAAAACACTAGACAGGAGTCTGGTTTTATCCACATGTGAACTAGGAAGGTAGTGAGGAAGGCGTAAGGCTGAACAATGAATCAAATTGAGATTATAGACACACTCAACAATAAGACAAACGCAATACTTTTGTTTTTGCTCCCATTTTTTACGAGATGAACTCAAAGGTCTAAAACGTTTTCCACATGCACAGTATCACCGTTTCTCTCAAATGCTGTTCACAAACCAGTCTAAATCTGTGATAGTGAGCACTTCTTCTTTGCAGAGATACTCCATCCCACCTCACAGGTGTGCCAGATCCAATGCTGATTATCCACCATGATTAGTGCACAGGTGTGCCTTAGACTGCCCACAATAAAAGGCCACTCTGAGCAGATTTAGACTGGTTTGTGAACAATATTTGAGAAATGGTGATATTGAATATGTGGAACGGGAGCAAAAACTAAAGTGTTGTGTTTATACTTTTGTTGAGTAGATTATTTTTCAACCCTAGAAGGAATGCAATGATGCGAAAATAGGATTGGACATAAGGTAGTGAACTGAGCAACGCAACCGTTTTGCAGCGGGAGTGAGCGTAAACTCACTTTGGTCGACGGAGTTTTGGAAAGCTGCTCGGCTACCACCGGGCAGATTGATTCGTCATCAATTTGAGCTTCTTCCTTTGCGACATCCTCGCTGTCCATTTCGCTTGCTCGCTCCTCATGTTCCTTCACACTGCCGCAATCATCCAATTCCTGATCATCAAACGCCTGATCATCCTCGCTATCGACATCTGAAGCTCTTAAGTCCTTTGACTCGGCTGCGTTTGGCTCGTCGCTCTCCCATGGCGGCTTTTCGTCCACGATAGCCTCTGTTTGGCTAACATGAGGAGCGAGCTCCTTGGATGTTGTCAGAGGAAGATTCATCTTTGTCGCAATGGAAGGCCTTTGTGGAGTTTCTTCCTGAGGCGCATTATGGCTGAGGGGGTCCACACACGGAAGGCGGCTTGTGGCGCTATCAATCTCTGTGTGTTGGCTCATGTTTTCCCCCGGTGAGAAACTCTCCTCCGCTCTAAGGGCAGGCCTGGGGCTCACCATCAGACTGGGCTGCAGTGCCTCCGACAACATGCAGCCTTTGGGGGCAGCTGTTTGTTCTGTGCTGCTCAGGATGGTGAGGGTCTCCATGCTGACTTTAGGGGTGCGGACTAATGGCTGTGGCATTTTTTCGCGGACGTCGGGTAATTTAGATTTTGATGTGTCAACAGCAGCAAGTTTGTCAGCAGACTGAACGGCACTAACGAGAGGCTCTTTTTTGGAGGCAGGCGGCTCTGCGCTCACACCAGCGGGCCGCTTATGGAAAGTTGGGATGCGGGAGGCAGGCTTGGCGCTTTTGCGGCTCATGTCGTCTCTCTCCTCGGGTTCTCTTCTCGCGGCCTTATCGCTGAGGCGGTCCAGCACGACGCTGCAGTGCTTCCATTCCTGAAGAGGACACGGCACTGATTAGAAAGTGGGTGGAAACACGAAAACAAGAAGCCTGTATCTGTTCACACATCATCTAGCGTTTCAATTGCACATTTCATGCCTGGAAACAGCATATTACACAAAGACAACAGCCAACCATTTCTCTGAAATCATTTCTTGTGGTACACAGGGTGTGCCAAAAGCCACCGTACATGTCTTTTTTGTTTTGTAAATATTTCATTTCAGGTAGCATTCGGACAAGGGGAGAGGCTATCAGCATTTGGCAACTTATACTTTTAATTTTTCTAAGCACATCATTCCCATGCCAATGGCTGCTCAACTGACATTTTAGCAGCGTTGCAAAATTTCCATGTGGCAAGACGTTTTTCTGTCCCCGACTGCAGTTAAGCGCCACTTTGCAAAACTTTATGACTGTCGCAACACTCCAACGCGTAGTACAATTGGCACTATCCGTGGAAAGTTTCTCTGAACTTTGTAGCCATAATGTTAAACTAGAAATCAGTCTTTACGTAAATAAAACAATGTTGGTATTACTCCATTTATAATTGGAGTTGAATAAATGTCTATATTTATGGCAATATAATCAAGCAAAAATATCTATTCTTACAGTTGGTTGCAGGTAAATGTTGAACGTCGCTTTACCATGTTTTGTTGGAACTTTGGGCTCATCAGCTGACATGAGTTAACCTGAGTCCCATTTGTCTTAAATTATTTAACACTTGTCAATTATGGATGGATGGATGGATAAATAAGATGCAAAGGTGAGATAAATAGCTGATAGCTTGATAGACACCGCAACAGCTACATAGCTAGCTAGATACTCTAGACGTGGATAGACAAATTGGTGGATAGACAAAGAAATACATTACATATAAGATAGACAGAAAGATAGGCAGATAGATGGATAGAGAGCCTAAAAGATAGTGTCTTGAAAAAGTATTCATACCGCTTGAACCTTGTCATTGTGTCACTCACATCAGAACCACAAACTTAAATGTTTTTTAATAGAGATTGTATGTGATCGAACAACACAAAGTGGCACATAATTGTAGAGTTGCACACAAATGTTATGTACTTTCCAAAATGTTAAGCAATAAAAAAAATCTAAAAACTTTTACAAGGCACTTTAGACACCAAGATAATAGACATGCATTCAGTGTATCTATACCGTGTTATCCTCCACGGATTCTTCATCATCAGTCTGCACTCTCTCCATCACCTCAATGTGCGCAGTGTCAGAGGCAGAGTCGTCGAACTCCTGGAGGGGAAAACACAGGAGTCAGTAAAGCCAATGCGCCTCTAAAAAATTAATGCGGCGTGGGTACAGCTACAAAGCGATGAGTCATCAGGGCTATGTAAAAAAACGTGCTCAGAATGAAACGACCTACCATGACGCAGAAGGTTGCGATTGTGAACGCACAACGCTTCACAGTCCACAATAAAAGCTCGTGACGATTAGCTACACGTCCAGAGTCTGTAAATGTGAAGCGCTTGCTTGTTTTCCAGCCCGCTGCTGCGGCTTCTTCTTCCTTTCCTTCAATTTTTTTCCCGACTAAGTCGGCCAGCGATGCTGCTACGATCGCCGTTCGCGAGGAACTACGTGGCTCGCTGGGAAGTTTTCTTCGCTCGACTGAGGAGGAAAGGGAGGCGGAAAAGTTGAGTAACTCACTGCGTACGCTGGTCTGTCCTGCAGGCGGGAGGACTTCCTCTTCGTCGTTGCTGTTGTTTCTGCTGTTTCACTCTCCTCGTCTACATCACTGCGGTGCATTGATTTTCGTGGTCGCAAAACCATTGGCATTGTTGAACGTCCACTTTTTCAGCGACCTTTATGATAGAAACGATGGTACGGAGTGTGAAATAAGTACGAGTGAAGTGCACTGCACCGTTAAACCAAAGTGTTCACTGAATAATATGCGCCGCTAGGTTTTGCGTCTTGAAAAAAATCTAATCAGTTTAGTGTGCAACTTCTGTCAGAGCGCGATTAAACAACTGAAAGGAACCGCGATTTCCTGCTATCGCGGATTGGTGGTTGGAATCCAAACATGAGGCTACGCCTATCACAGGTGACGCACGCGACGTAACACGGAAGTAACGGCATGGACGCAGTCTTCTGAAGACACCGCAGCTTCCCGTGAAATAAGGTCTGTAATTTTGTTAGAATCCAGTGATCATTTTGTAACATTTTGGTTATAACAACAAACGACTCAGTATGACATTGATAACCCTCGCGTTGTTGCGCTAAAAAGGGTCAAAGTTAATAACGGTTAGTTTCGCACTGGAGAGTTAGCATAGTGTTGACACAAACATCCGACCTTGTTGACACTACTGTTGATATTGTCCATAAGTCAAGGTTGTTATTGTCAAAATGTCCTCGTACCGCAGCAGAATAGTGGTTAAAAATACATGCACATTAATCCCAAATGTTAGCGGTAACGGTTTACTTACAAGCTAACGTTGTCGTTATCATTAAGCCGTAGAAGGAAGTACCGGTAATTTAAATGTCAAACCTCATTTGTCGAAACGATCGACAGCTCAAACTGCAGTCAAGGTGTGATGTAAACGAGAAAACCTTTTTTTAACTACTTGAGCGTGATATATATTACAGGCCAGTAGTTTAATTCTAATCAGCCTTAACACAATTAAAAATAATAAAGTTAATAATGTTATTAAAGTACATTTGAAAAAGTATTATGTCTTCAGTAATGTTAAGGCAAGCAGCAGGGGTTGGTTGACATTGTGCAGTTACTGTTTGCCAGGTTAACCAAAGACACTGCAGTCGACTGTTTAATATCTTTTCTCATTAATACTGTATTTGTCCAGCAGATGGCATTACTTATTCCCATTCTAAGCTTGCAGCAAAATTCCACATCTTCTTCCTGTTGGTAAAAGTTAAAAAGCCTCAGAAATATACATTAGTACAAAAGTAAAAAGGAATTTTCTTTTTACTGTCAGTTGTGGACAATTCTCATTTTAATAACTAACTTATAGGACTGTACCTAAAATGTGATATTTCATTGATGCTCATTCCAGTCATTTTCCCCTCAGAGGCTTCCACTGTGGACTGTCTGACTTAGTGAGTCCATGTGTCTGCCGACAGGTGTCCCACGTTAACTTCCGGTTGAGAGCGAAGGGTCGTCAACATGGACCTCTAGAAGTGCCAGGACTGCCATGGAAGCTCCAGTCACAACCTCCCCTCCTCCCAACTCCTCCACCCTGCCCGCCCCGCTGCCCCTACATCCCGCCCTGGCCCCTTCGGTCCAGCTCGGCTTTACCGTCCTGTACACGGTGCTATACGGCGGCCTCTTCCTGGTAGTGTACGCCCAGCTCTGGCTTCTCTACTTCTACAGACACAAACGATGGAGCTACCAGAGCGTCTTTCTTTTCCTCTGCCTGCTGTGGGCGGCGCTGCGCACCACCTTGTTTTCTTTTTACTTTCGAAACGCGCTGGAGGCCAACCACCTCCCCGTGGTGGTCTACTGGCTGCTCTACTGCTTCCCTGTCTGCCTGCAGTTCTTCACCCTGAGCCTCATCAACTTGTATTTCACTCAGGTGAGACCAAGGGGATTTTCTAATTGAAGATAGATGACCGGTTAAGATGACCATGTGCCACAGTTTGTGATAAACTTGATGTCTGGTTTGACTGGTTCCACAGGTGCTACTCAAAGCCAGGGAGACTCACAGCTCAGATGCGGAAAAACAACTGTGAGTAAACATTTGATGCGGATGAAACATATCACCCTCAGCCTGCTTGAACGTGTGCTTTGAACCACAGAAGATGCAAACAAGTGTATTTAAAAATACTCTATATTATTGGATGAAATTGATCATCCAAGTCCAAACTAATAAAAAAAAATCCATTTAAATCAGTACTCTCTCTTTTAGCCTAATGTTTAAAAAAAATATAAATGACTTCCTTGGATTGAATGGTTGGACTGTGAAAAGACAAATTTGTGAATGGCAGTGAATGAGTTGATTAATATCCATTTTGTTTCAGGTGTAGGGCCCGCTGCATGTACGGGGCGCTGAACGCCATCTTCTTCTGCGTCAACTTGGGCTGCGCAGTTCTCGGAGGCCGCGGTGAAGGCGCGTGGCCGGGGGAGCGGACCTGGAATGTGGTCCTGGTCCGGGTGCTCGTCAACGACTTGCTGTTCATCCTGAACGCGGTGTTGCTCGCCACCCTGCTGCTGCTGCTGACGCGACACTCGCGCTCCACGGGCCCCTACCTGACCAGCAAGGTGATTGATATATAAAATGTTGATTTCCATTCGTCTTCAATCTGCAGTAGTCTTTACCAATTTGTAATATATATTTTTGGAACATCACAGGGGACCACAGTGTGTCGCACAGCAGCACTCGGTGCCATGATCATTTTGCTGTTTGCCAGCCGGGCTTGCTACAATCTGAGCGTCCTGGTTCTGTCTCAGCATCACCATGTCGAGTCTTTTGACTTTGACTGGTACAACGTCTCCGACCAGGTGCTGGTCCAATGTTGTGTAATGGATTTTCCATTTTTATACACTGCCAAGATTTTGCCGTTTTCCTTCGTCAGGGCTCAATTACAAGTTTTCTGCGTGCTAAGACGAAACGCTTCCTCAAAGCCGCTTTGTATTTGTTTTGTTTACAGGCTGACCTGCGTAATGAACTAGGCGACAGAGGCTACCTGGCCTTTGGCGTCATACTCTTCATCTGGGAGCTGCTCCCCAGCAGTCTTCTCATCCTCATCTTCAGAGTTCGCCGGCCTACACAGGAGGTTGTTAAAGTAACTGATGAATATGATCGACTGCGGTCTTTCATAAAGAGACCATTTCCTATTCGACATACAAGTGGAAGCAGCGGTGACCCGACTTAACAAGATTTTCAACGTGCGAGCCGTCATTGGGCCATTTTTTTTCCCGTACCTGAGATACGAACAAAGAGTTCTTCAAGATGCCTCAAACTGTTTAACGCCACTCAAAATGAGAATTTTTCGGCCAAACTAAATATAAATCTGAGAATTTATACATGTACTTCCTGTAAAACAACCGCGTCACTTTGACTTGAAGTCCGCTAGTTTACTTAATGCGAACACTAATGGGACATGTTATAGATAGGCTAACAAATAGGATCTTTGCGGCGGTGTTTAACGTTTGAGGCATGGAGATTTGAACACAAACGGTCCAGCAACACATGTAAACGAACAATATACAGTGGGTATGGAAAGTATTCGGATCCCTTGAAAATGTTCACTTTCTGTATCATTGCAGCCATTTGCCAAAATCAAAAAAGTTGATTTTATTTCTCATTTATGTACACTCAGCACCCCATCTTGACAGAAAAAAACTGAAATGTAGAATTTTTTACAAATGTATTAAAGAAACTGAAATAATATATAATTCTATACTAAACACTAATTCTTTATCCTCTGCGATACAAATGACTTATTGCAGTTGTCACTTGTGAAACTGTTTTTGTGGCAGTGTGACTGTATTATAGGCGTTAGATGCCATTTCCATCAAGCTGTGTATTTTAAAAAAAAAAGTAACTTGATTTTGCCATTATGGTCTTTTTTTACCAAATTTTACCCCCAAATGACGGTTGAATTTGAAATTGTATGACCACAAGGGCACCACTGTATTCTCTATGCTTCCCTATCCATTTTCTAAAAAGTCACAATGTGTTTTTTTGTGATGGCAGCAGGTCAGCAACTTGACTGTCAACAACAGGATCCTACCTCGCCCTTATTTTTTCGATGACCCCCAAGGCAACGACGAGGAAGTAGCTCCTCCGTGGACTTCGACCTACCAGCCTCACTCAAGGTCAGTCAGCTGACTGACTACCCCCATAAGGCTGTTACTTCACGTGTTCGTTGAATTCTTAACTACATTTATCTTTTTGTCAGCTGGTACGGATCTGAGACCGCTCCTCTCCTATTTGCCGGCAAACTCCCAGACCGGAGTACCCAGCACCACTCTTTGTACTCCACGCCCCAAAACTGACACGCCAACATTGGCGTGGGTACGACGTTCTTGATGGTGGTCATCTCAAGGAAAAACAAAAACCAGCTTGCCAACCAGTAGAACCTCCATCTGTCTGGTCTGTGTATTGTTAGTGTTGTTTTGCACTGAAAACCTCAGGAATTGTCACCAAATATTACATATGCACTTTTCTAGTGTTTTTAACAACTACATTTTAAAAAATTGTCTCTTATGAAAGGGAACCAACAGGGAAGACGTAGAATGCCAAACAGTGAGTCGGCGCTGTCTGACAAGGTTGAACTTGGGTTTTGAGGACAATCAACTATGAAAGTGGTTAAACACTGTAAATAAGCTCTTAAATTTCCTTGAAAAGCTTCATTAGCATTCCTCTTCAGAATGTATGTAAAGAGTGGGCTGACCTGTCATGACAGAATGGAGACTCATCCATCACTGTTAGACGGAAACTGAAAGCTTTTCGTCACTGCATTCTTTTCTATCCCACAGATTTACCTGCTACTTTTTGTAAAATATTTTCCATACTAATTTTTCTATACTCTCTCCCTTTGTGATGATCATGTATTTTGATGAAACTTTTACCGATAACTTATTCATTGTATTAACAGTTTGGCTGACAGTTGTAGAAATCGACTTCAATACGGCTTTGACTGGATCACATTTACTGTGTAAGCAATTAAAATGCTTGTCCAGCCTGTTGCTAAGTGCATGTGTGAAGTTTGTCTAAGCCGCATATATATAACTATTCCCTGACTTCTGGGTGTTAAATATATAATGAAATGCAGGGGCAATTGTGAAAATAGCCATCCCTCCATTTTCTACACTGCTTATCCTCACCAGGGTCAATGAGGGGATTATACATTTATGATTTTCAAGTCAAACTGGCCCCCTGAGGGAGACTACAATTTACCCTGTGATGAAAAAAAGACTTGAGCATTCCTCTAAATGCCATAACCGTTAACACTTAAACTTCCAACAATTAACTTTAATCATAGCCCGAAAGAAAATGTCGCAGTTTATTCTCCTTTATGTACAGATCACCCTAATAAAACTCTTTATACACTATGTACACATTCAAATAAATCTGTCACAGAACCTGCAACATTTTAAAAAAACAGGATACAAATCGTGCTGATTTGTAAAGGGGAGAAAATGTTGATCAACCTTCCTTTTTAGATCAGATAAGATCACTGTGCAGTGTAACAAGCAACACGCCATCTACCGAAGCCAGCTGGTTAAAGAAGAAAAAGAATTAACGTGCAGGCACCTAGCTCAAAGACAAACTAAAGTGTTTTCCACTCACTAAACACAAAGCCCATTCCAAGTTCCTCTCAACTTACAAGTGCCTGCAGTCCTCTCATTCCACTATTTATTGTGTGTAGTGAAACAAGGAAAAAAAAAACATGCTAACATAGACACAGGAGTGCAAAAGATCCCCTGGTGTAACCCCCGCATCTTGAGTCCCAATTTGGTGAAGGTGAGAGGTGCCAAGAGGAGGACCAACAGATGATCCACATTTAGAGCTCCTGTTGGTCCGCAGTCATTTCAATCGTCTGCAGGTGAAAGTGGTGCCGTTTCAAGCTTCCGAAGCCGACGGCGCCTCAGCTCGGCGGCGTTCGGTTCGCCGTCCTCGTCCTCTGATCCTCCATCCGCTTGGTTTCTTCTCTCACCATCCCAAGCGGTGGAAGTGGAAGCAGATTCGGCCATTTGGACTGGGTCTCTGCTCACTTGGTCACAAAGAAACACATCGAGAGTGCTTAAAACAAGATGGAAATTGGAACTTCACAAGTTCCAAGAGGGGAAGTTCTTACCGCTAGGGGAGGAGATTTTCTCCTGATTCGGCTCATCCACGCTCGCGCCGGCCGTGGAAAAGGAAGCGGAGCGGTTTGTCCCGCTGGCTTCTCCAGTGCTGCTGTCAGACCTCGGAGGACTGCGGCGAAATCCCCCCCCAAAATATAGTCTCCATTTTCAAGTTTTCATGGAGAAAATGACAAGGATATGAGTGCCCTAAATAGTCAGAGTAAGACGTTTTACTTACGTGAGCGTGGCGACCGTGCTGAGGTAATGGTGGATATTGAGCATGGCGGCGTCCAGCAGGGTGTGGATGTTTTGGAGACACTGCAGCCTGGCCTCCAGGCCCCGTCGGCCCTCGGCCTCCAGCTCCCTAAGCTCTTCTTCTGACAGCTGCGACAGAGACGGAGGAGGAGGAGGCATCGACGACACTGCAGGTGAAGAGAGGAGAGTTTGCAGAGCAGTTCAATGGAAACTCCATCTGATCAGCATCATACTACTTGGGTGCTATTTTTATCTACAACTGCGGTGGTGCTGTTTCATAAACCCTTGGAGGTCGCTCCTACTACGGGCTTCTGATTAAATGCTGATATAATCGTACTTTCTATTGAAACTTCAAATGCTGTTCAGTACATGTGGACAGGAAGTAAAGGACATGCAAGGTTGACAATGTTATTCTGTGTTTTAACTGGTGGGAGTGCATAGAAAATATTCTCCAAAAAAATACATGTTTGGGTTGACCTCCGCTTTAAGTGCAAATACAGCTAAAGCTTACTGAAAGGAGGAGGTGGTGGTGGCATGGGCAGCCATGGTGCAGTTGGGAAGGGAGGAGGGGGAATAGAGAAGGGGAATCCCGGCATGGCATTGCCTGGAGCGGCAGCTGTGGCTGAGTCCGCGCTGGATGAAGTGGACTGGCTGGTACCTGATGGAAACATGGATTCAGACTCAGCAACGCCGCAAACTCGCTTCACCTTGACTGCCGATTCGACCGCTTGGCGTCACGTGACCTACCGGCTGCCTGCGCCGCCTCCGTGTTGCCCTGCGGTGCGTCGGCGGCGCCGGGGGCTGCCGCCGCTGGCGGAGGCATGCCGGGGAATGGACCCCAGAAGGGGAAAAGGCCGGGTGGGAAGCCAGGCAACATGCCGGGAGCCACTAGAATGGAAAGAACAGCAAATTAAAACCACCAACTGCAAATACATCATTTGCAAGCCAAAATTAAACGTTTCGCTTTGCGGACACATGTATCACTTTTGAGGTCCACGTTTTTGTCTGATTAAATTGGTTTGGCAATTTGATATTGGGAAGTCAACCCAAACATTTTTTTTCAAGAATATGTTCTATGCAGGTCCACTAGTTGAAACAAGGCATTCTGATAAATATTGCGTTTGTGGAAAAAGAGTTAATCCACTTGTTTTTAGCCATCTCAGAGGTCGGCCATTTTGTCACTTCTGTCAACCGAAAATGACATCACAACTGCTCAGGGCTCGGGTAACCAATCACCAATCACAGCCGACCTGTTTTCTGAAGCTGAGCCGTGATTGGTCGTTCCCTGAGCCCTGAGTAGTTGTGATGTCATCTTCAGTCGACAGAAGTGACAAAATGGCCGCCCCCCTGAGATGGCTAAAAACGGGTGGATTTTGCTGCTTAACTCAAATATTCCACAAACGCAAAATTTATCAGAATGCTGTGTTTCAACTAGCGGGCCCGCTTGGGAACATATTCTTGAAAAAAATGTGTTTGGGGTGATTTCTCTTTCAGGCAATTTAATGACATGAGTGTTTTGTTGTTGATGAAATTTTGTCTCTCGATGCTCTCACCATTGGCTGGCTGGGCAGCAGGGACGTGCGCAGCGTTTGCTGGAGCAGGGGCTGCAGCCTG
Organism: Filicampus tigris; assembly: GCF_054856515.1. Taxonomy (NCBI): domain Eukaryota; kingdom Metazoa; phylum Chordata; class Actinopteri; order Syngnathiformes; family Syngnathidae; genus Filicampus; species Filicampus tigris. The sequence goes on from NC_141218.1 coordinate 14,072,100, forward strand.
GGCAGGGGTAGGAGTGGGATTGTTGTTGGAAGCCCGCAGGACGTCCATGCGACAGGTGGGGCACGTCTGCTGTCTCTGGAACCACGAACGCAAGCAACTGCGCGCCGGGACAAATACAAAGAGAAGCTTTAACTGTGAGCATGATTAGACAAAAACTGACTCTTTAATCAGGATCAAGTGTTTTAATGTCATGTTCATCTTTTATAAGAATGCAGATTTGTTTGGAGTCTTGTTTCCAACAAGACCTACCTGGAGTGGAAAATGTGATTACAAGGTAGCTTCTTTGCTCCAGTGACCATTTCCTCTCGACAGATGATACAAACGTTGTCAGAGGCCTGCAGATCTTCAGGAGTAGCGTCAGGGTATCTGTAAAAAGTTAAAAAAAAAAAAATACATGTATATAAATATATATTTTTTAAACTGGTAGATGGCAGCACAATGCTTAATATTTTCTTGACCAATTATTCTTAGGTTATTGTCGGTCAGACAATTGTAAATGTTAGAGCATGTTCAACAGCGGCTGATAGTGTTGCGTGGTTGTATGATGTGCCCGTTCAAGTCATTCACGCTAATAAAAATAACAGGAACGAGAGTTTGTAACCACAGAGTATGCTAACAGTTAGCTTCTTTCTTCATTGTATTTTCCAGCAGTCTGGATTGCCTGTGGCTCCGTGCTGCCTCTCACAGGTCAGTCTTGGTACTACGGCAGACACCTGGTTAGGTAGGGACTCACAATTTTAAGTGATCTTAATGTGCGTGGTGCGATGTTTATTTTAATTTAAAAAAATAGTTCTCGTATCGAGTGGACTATACATTATAAGAGCAGTCAGAAAACAAGCTGATTTTTTTTTCCTCATTGTGTGTGGTCACTCACATTTAAAAAATCAGTTAAGATGTTGAAAATCATGACACTTATACTACACCCAAGTAAAACCGTAAACACATTCATTTGCTTTCTATGCATAGGACTGCAGGACTGCTATGTTGCTTTGGTTAAGTTTTGAATCCAACCAGGACAATTGTGCTAATTGAAGACAACTGGTCAACAATAATTAAGCATGTCCAAACATAAAACATGTTTTTGTTTACTTACAATTAACTCTGGGCTGTTTTCTCGCAAAGTTTGTTTGATCAATTGTGAATTCAACACTATCATCTTGACCCACCAAACAAGCGAACCACACATACAAAACAGCATTCATTTCTCAACAGATTCAAACTAAAGTCATCCACGTTTCCAGAAGCTTATCATGCAGTACTTTTGGAAAAAGCTTGCATTACTCACAGTGTATTCATGTTGCGGATGGCTCTCCGAGACATTATTGCATCAGTTACAGCTTTCTTAAATTGTCTGAAAGGCGAAGGAACATAAACATATGTAAAACATGCCTTTTGGATTTAGCTAAACAAATGGACACCATTAAAGAAATTCCAGTATGGTTCAGGGTAGTTCAACATGACTAAAAATGATAACAAACATACTGTAAAATTAATAGTTGTGCCTTAACATATGGGTTGAATGTGTTCCGTGAACACACTTGTAACTCGAAACGCTTGCATTGCAAATCACATTTCCCAGTTGAAATGAATGGAAATGCTGTAAATCCATCCCAGCCTCACCCCCTCCAAAAAAAACATAACAATTCATGTGTTAGCATTAAGAAATGTTATGTGGTTGTTTTAAATAAACACAACATGTAATTCTCTTTGCTTTCTGTAGAATTTGACAGTAAACCTCAACTGGGAGTGGAATATTTACTTTCAATCTGCCAAACTGCTGCATGTTGTGACGTGCGAGGCGAGCTCACTGCCACCACCACAGTGCTCGGATCTCACGTGGCTCGTATGTCTAAAGACAGGTCACTTGCATCTTAAGGCACCACTGCGCCTTGTTTATGGTCACATTCAAGACGGAAGGATTATAATTGATCAACTAATTACATTTATTAATTTCTTTTACTCTGCTACAACCAGGTTGGAATTGCAAAAGAAAATCTGGTCTCTCTGTTGGCCCTTACCTGGATGAATTAAGTTAAAAAAAAAAAAAAATATATATATATATATATATATATATATATATTTATTTATTTCAATATATGTGACCTTACTCCTTACCTCATAGCTAGATACATGGGCCGGATGGCAAACAGGGGGAAAGTGTGAACCTTCATCATAATGGTCATAAAGGCAATGTACAGGAGAACTTTGATGAAACCTGCAATGGATAATTGCCCATGATTATTTTACAATATACAGTAAGTATTCCCACCTACGGACCTCTGTCAAACAGAAATTCCCTCACCCGGAAAAAAAAAACGTATGCATTAAATTTTCTACTCCAATAGAGCATTACATTAACGATTGATTCCTGACAACGGAAGTTCCGTTATCCGGAACCCGGAACCAATAGCGAAGCACGCAGTGAGCGCAAACTCAAGCAGTCCACGCTCGTACTATGGAAAAATTCTGACCGCTCCGCCATCATCGGATCCAAAACGGCGACATGCAAGTTACTTCTTTAGCATACGTTTTACTGAAATTGCGAAAGATTTTAAATTTATTCATTTACATTTTCGTCTGTAGTTCATGGCATCCAAACGAAGTAGAAGGGTAATGACCGTGAAAGAGAGAGTGAAATGCATCCAGGAGACACTTGGAGTCGGAAAAACTCGAATCTACGATAAAAGTCCTGATGCAAAGCCACCGTTCAGCAAGAGAGCTATGGAGATGGCATGAAAAATGCTTTTGTATCCACAAGAATCCCCAGACGTCACTGATGATCAACGGGACAGTTTCTTGCAATTAGCAACAAATGATGATACGCAGACAAACATTTTCATACAGCAAAGAATGAAGCCAACAAAACAACTCAAAATAGCCTCATTTTTTCCCCAAGTCTGAGAAAAATCAACACACATACAGGACATGTACCGTAGTCGTTTCGCACATAAGGAAATTCTGTTATCAGGAAAGATTGAACAATGCAAATATGATTTCTTACTAAAGAATACTTACTGTCTATACAACTTTTAAGTATGCAAAAAGCGCACAATTACCAGTGAAGAGCTCTGTGTAGAGCATATAGACAGCCTTGTTGTCCCAGGGATTCTCACTTTGCAAATCCACAGTGTGCAGGATGTACTTAATGAACATAGTCAAGACCATGGTCAACAGGATGGCGTACTGAAGTGCACAAAAGAGGAAACATTTAAACATGCACAATTTAGCAAGCACATCATGTCGAAATCTAATTTACTGGTAGTTATTGTAAGATGACAAACCTCGAAGCCAAAAACAAGCTGCACAGAGGCTCCTCGGGTGATAATGCTTTGACAGGCCTGAAAAACAAACAGGAAGTCCAAGACTCCCAGCAGCCCCATCAGAGCTGGAGAACATAAGCAACGAGAAACGGAGTCAGAAAATATCCGCACAATAGCAGCTGGACAGTGAAACGCATACAGCATCGGGGTGGAGGAGAGGAAAACTGGAAGCTGATTTATAGAGCACCTGCATTCACACTGTTACGTGCAACAAAGTTCATTTTGGTGTCGCGATTAAGACAAGAAGTGAAAATAATAAACCAAGAGCAACAGAGAAATTGAAAGAGCATTATCTTCATTGACAGTGTGTGTACTTACATAACACTCGAAAGTGGAAAAGACAGGATATGTTCGGACTTCGTTCCATCTGACAGACAAAAAAGAGACTGCTTAACACACTCCATGCATAGCAGACATTGAATCTGCAAAGCTGAAGTTTAAGATGTATGCAGCAGCGGAGCATTCCAGAGCAAAAGCTGCTAAACATGTGACATGTCAACATTGACACATAAAAGACTGGAAAAAAAAAAAAAAACAACTGATAATCAGCTCATAAGAAGTGAGTGCACCCAAAGCCTGTTGGAATAGTTTATCCGTGACCAAATGAGGACAAACAACAGAGTGTGTGCGGCTTATATAAAGGTGCGTCTTATAGTCCGGAAATGGCTGAACGATTTTGTAAAATTATTCAATTGCGATTTCTTCCCCCCCTCAATATTGCGATTTAATGTGTGATCATGTTTTTCAAGGTCCTCTTCACATAGTTTTTCTTTTTAACAAAATGAAAGCAATAAGTTAATTTGCATTCCAATAAATTTGTTATACATAAATAGTTTGGCTTAGGCTAAAATAAGTACATAGGAACCATGAATCAATATGGAAGACAATTAGAGTTCATTTTCTCCAAAAATTGCATTTCACTACATAGCAATGTCAATTTGAATTTGTTTGTTCAGCCACAGCCACACTCTATTATGTCTACAAGATGACAGCTGTCTCTGTAATCACTTACAAAGTCCACGCGGTCTTCCGCCAACCAGTGGAAGCACTTAAGAAAGACCAGAAGTGTGAACAGGGCAACAAAGCGTGGGGAAAAGTCATCCCTGAATACAGTGAAGGCCAGGCACGTCTCGGTCACTGCGTACCAGGAACGCTCAATGAGATGCTGTTGGGAGAGAGAAAGGGATGTCATACAAGGGGATAGAAAATCTCTACACACCCCTGTGCAAACACCAGATTTCGTGATATTAAAATAAATCATCAAGATAAATCATTTAAAAAGATTTATTTTTTTAACATGAATGTGTAGAACGGTTGAACTGGGGGGGGGGGGGGGTAGTGGGGGGGAAAAAACAACCGAGATAATGTGAGTTGAGTCGTGTGCGCGCACACTAGTAACTGGGGGTGTGGCTATGTTCATAAATAACCAATCACATTCAAACACCTGTTTAAAGGGAGTCGACCCACAAATGGCACCATTTAAAGTGCCGGCAGGATTACACATTATAGGTGGAAGAAGTTTTTAAATGATTTGTATTGGTATCAACTTTTAATAACAAAAACATGGGTTTGGAAATTATAGTTGTCCACAACACCTACTGTACATCAACTTTTATATGTTCTTTACATATTCAAACTACCTCCATTTCTGCAGCCCTTAGTTGTCCAAAAAACACCTTCCTCATGAACTTCCCCAAAAGAAACACCAACACAAAGGCCTGAATGTACAACACCTACAACAACACATAGGCAATCATCAGTTCTTGAGGAATCCGAAAGTCACTACACACACCAAAAAATGAGTTTATACGGCATTTTACTCAAGCATCCCCTTACCGCCATGCTCGGGCTGCTCTTGGTGAGGTAGACGACAGTTGGGTAAAACTGATGTTTGAGGAGGTAGGCATGAGCCACCACAGCACCAGTCAGTGCCAGACTGGTGACGGTCACCAAGGTTGCTCGCACCATGTTGGACTCAACTCCAGCTCCTGCAGCGGAAGGCGAATAGTGACCTTTTCATTTTTATTTGGAATTTTATGTGTCTAATATTAGAGCAACGTAAAACCATTCTTGTAACAGACTTAATACATGAATAAAATTTACACATTTGTATGCTCTCAGTTATATTTATGGAACTTTCACTTTTAAGTCACTAGATTTCCCAAACAAAACTTATACTTTTGCACCAATGCATTTCTCCTAATCATCGTTGTTACACTTTTCTACAAAATAAAAGTAAAGGTATTTCTTCTTCTGTATTTTCAGATGCATAAAACACATTCGAAGTAAATTGGTCAGACTCATTTTGTGACTCATAATTTGTCAAGTCACTTGTGATAGATAATACTCTGACCTGCCAAGATAGCTCATAATTGCCATCATTTCCAACGCTAACTTCACAGACCTTAGCAACTCCAAATTCCTCCGTGTGTAATGTAATGTTCCGTTAATTACAAAAAAAATCTTTATGACACCCATTATAAAATGATGCAGATCAATAACTGTTATTATATACCTTATTTGCTGCATTTTACAAAATGTATTTTACCTTAAATTTGTACATTACTTTTCTAAAAGGAGGCCTTCAAATTATTTTGTGTTGAAAATTTGAATTGAATATTTATTGCAGTTTACACATTTAGATATTTTTTTTAATCCGAGATCTACTTGACTGGAATGACTTAATATCCCCATTATGTTGTCTGTTTCTGTTTTTGCAAGCTTTCCATTTATAAAAGGTCACAACTAAAATCTCGACCTCCATTGACTCTGCATAAAGACGTCGGCGAGTGCATTTTAACTGCTTTTAAAACGCGATAACTTTTGTTACGTGGAAAAATGATACTTCAATGATATCACTAGAATCGTCCTAAAATGTTTTCTTTTAATATTGGTTTCACGTGAGTCTTTTACGACTAAATTTGAATAGAATCTGGAGTTACGGTCTTTACTCACTTAATTTGGCAAGCAACATTTTGACCAATTTGGGTCCTCGTAAAATTACAAAATATTAACGAACAGGCAACCCCGAAGTATCACACGTTTAGTTGTTAGGAAACGTTAATTCATCTCGTAAAATAATACAGCAACAGCAGGCAGTTAATGAGATGGTTAGCTAATGTCAGCTAACATTAGCTAGCTTAGCCGGTAGCATTACAGCTGTCAGCGTTCTTCGGGACTCACCAAACCAATGTATGCTTATTTGCAAGAATATTTTTTCCTCGTTTTCGAATGTATTTAAGTCCTTCTCCTCACTTCATTTCGAGTATTTAGAGCAGCCTTTCAGTGATATTTCTAGGTCTCGCCCCTCTTGTTCGGGCTACGTGTTTATCTTTGGCTTGCTGTCTGGCAGCCACATCACATCCGGCTTTTACGGTGACTCGACGCAACAGCAAATAAAGTCGTGCAACGGCACTCTTATAATAGATTTATTATCTTCTATAAAACAACCTATACTCATTATTTAATATGTATAAGACATGCAGGTGTCATCTTTGTACATTTTTAGGCTCTGGCTGTATTAGGATAGCTTAACGCCATTGACGTTTTATGAGTATTACGGTACAACTCAACGTGGACCAATAGGAAGTTGCTCGCTTGCCTTTGAAGTTAACACAATCAAAATAATGACAATCTTATTGTTCGCAATTAATCGTTTTTCTTAAGTCATTTATGTGGTTAAATTGTAAGGCAGGCTCGTTTATGAAACGCTCAACGCAGTTAGAATGTTACTCTGGAGTCAACACTCACGGTTGCTTTTCTTACCTTGCTTTTTGGCTTTAACCAATTTATAACGAAAATCATCCACCGCAACAATTTAACCAAGCATGATTATTGCAAGTTAATGTGGGTAAAATGTCAGCTAACACCATATGTGCTACTGCTAACACTGCAGCCAAGCTTGTTTTACCTTTTGGCTCAGACTTGGCTTATATGCTTAGCTGAGTAAGCCCTCCAGAGACCCAATTACCTGTTTGCAAAAGCATTTTTTCATCTGTCCCCTTCAAAAATGTAAAAAATGTCCATGGTTGTTTGTCTACATAAAATTAAGTATAGTAGAGTAGTTCTTTTGCAAACATGGCGATTAAATGAGAAATAGATCCAGCAAATGATGTCCAAAGTGTAGAAAGAGTAAGCAAAGACAAGGTAACCAAACAGCCTGTTTATTTAATGGAGCTAATGAAGTCATTCATCAACAACAACAAAAAAAAGTCTTGTAACCCACGGCAACATTTAATATATGCCTCCACATAATCCGAGTGCACAATATCAACAGAGTGAATGTGGACGATGCCGTCACTCCTAAGATGTCTATTGTCAGAATTGATTTTATGCGACTACTTGTACTGCAACACATGTAACATTGACACTAGTGTTATCTTATGGCATGAAGAACTTAATTCAGTAATCCATCTCCCACATCAAAAACTATCAGATTAGAAAGGCAGTAGTTCAGTGTTCTTTCTACAATTAGACACTAAAAGATTGAAGATTGCAGTATCTGAGTCTTAAATTGTCATGTCTATTTCTTTACACTGAGAAATTAAAAACAGTTTCATAAACATTCTGAATTATTTGTCAACTGCATCACAATTCAGAACTAAACATTGAGAGAAATAAAATAATTAGCATAACCAATAGATACAAAAAGATTAAAATTGCATGTATCCAAGGTGAAGAATGCGTCAAATGATGCAGATGTGGCAGTCCATGCCATCACTGCTAGTTGGGGATTTCTTGTCTTTCTCCAGGTAACATGAAAACATTTCAACAATTGATTCTGGCTGCTGCTGACATTCCAGTCCAACGTCCCTTCCCAAATAAGTGTAAACAGTTCCGCCGTTAAGACCACCTTAATTTAAAAATCGCAGATGGAAGGGGGAAAAAAAAAGTGGAAAAATAAAAAATGTGTGTGTGTGTATGTGTGTGTGTGGGCGGGGGGATTCTCTAATCCAAATCCTCTATTATTAGGACACGGAGGAGATTGGGTTTAGGGGAGAACCCATCTGAGTCAGGACCTTGTCCAGCCACTGCAGCGGCCCATGCAGGTGCACCTCGATCCAGCAGGGTGTGCTGGTGACATCCTGTCGGTGGTACTCTGCTCCCCAGCCCTGCATGGAACAAGGCGAGACAGAAGAATTACAGTCACACTGTGCCAAGATATTTATTTCAAGGGGGAAAAATACTTTAGGTCTGCACACAATTCACTAATCGTGGTTTATGTTTGTTCATTAGATTGCAGCTGCTTAACTCAAACTTGCAGTTTGGACGCAGAGTGTGTGAAGTGAACGTCTCCCACTCAGACTGCTTCTGGGTGGCAGTTTTAGGATTTTCAAAAGGCTCCAATAAAAGCCGAAAAAGTTGCAAGGTGTGTCTGGTAGTCTTTTCTAAATATATTGGCAAAGTCACTCTTTAAAAGGGGCCCTGCACAATATAGTCCACTAATATTGAGATAACGATAACTGCAATTAGAAATAGTAATTCAACAGAAACTCATTTTCTCCGGTGTCTAGGTTTCTAACAAATTTAAAAAAAAGAAAAAAAAGAAATAGTGGTAGCCCTCTATCCTCATTTTACAAGTACAACTGACAGCCCCAGAGCATGATGCTCCCCCCGCACATCACAGACCCCCACCCATGCTTGACAGTTGGTAGTGATTGATAGCCTTACTTTGACTTCTTGTGATTGTGGACAAACAGCTCAGTCTTTGTATTGTCTAACTATAAAAGGTGTGTCCTTAAGGAATTTGGCTTGTCCATGTGGACAGCTGCAATTTTCAGTCAAGTATGAAGGTGTCGATTTTCAAGCAGGGGATTCTGTCTTTGTAGGCAACCTCTCAGTCCGCACCAATGAATAAGTTGATTCACCGTGTACAGTAACACGTGTGTCTAGCAGCTTGCAGTTCATAGCAGACTCAAGGCCTGGTGGTTACCGAGTTGTTTCCGAACATCCTAAGCAATTTCCGTTTAACTGTTGGTGACAGTCTCCAGAGTTTGTCTAATTGGACAAGCATACATAACTTGCTTGCATTCAACTGGTTTAACTGATCTTCTGAAAATAAAGAATAAAAATAGAGGGAGGGTTATTAGGGAGCCCTGGGCCTGACTAATTCATCAACAAAACCGAATAATCGCCCTGCCTTTTAAAATCTTTTTTTTAATTAATATTGGTCTAATCAATGATTGGAGTCAAACAAATGATTTTTATGAAGTCAAAGAAAACTACAAACTGCAGTCTATTATAACCAACAAGAAGTCGACAGGGCTTTCATTTCAGAACATTCTAGAACCTTCTGCATCACTTATTAAAAGATTTAGGTCGATGTATGAATACACTTGACCATGTGCATATTACAAAATATCCTAAAGAAATTCAACGGTGCGCAACACATTCTCTTTTTAAACTCACCAAAGATGTATGATATATATTATATATTCATTCCACCCTGGAAATGAAACAGTTCAAATAATTAATGGCCCCAAATGAACCTGATATTCTTCTGATAAAATTCTACTTATTTAAAGTTTGTTTTCACATTAACTCTTTTAATCCACGAAACGTATATATACACACATCTTAAGAAACGTAGTCCCCGTCTACTCAAAAGCTTTTTCTTCGCTCCTGAAACGCTCTGTACCAAACCAACTCAAAAAGGAACAACTACTTAAGCAGAATAAAAATAAACATATACTCACAACACAATATTGCAGCATGTTAGAAAAATAATAAATATAAAATATGAAATCCCTAAATTAATATACAAAAATGAAAATATCAATTTGCAACTAAATCAAGTGTTACATTAACAATGACGAACTTCAAATTATTGTCTCGACTACATATGGTGTTTTTATTGATTTTTGTGAATATTTATGTGAAATAAATGTCTCCTATGATTCCCTAATCGTCACATTTTGAGCTGCGGTAAGAACTGATTTACCACTGCCAACTGAGAATGAGAAAAGGTGTTTACCACAGTATCCAGAATGAAAACAAGTTTTATTTGATATATGGTGATTTAAGCCACATGCGTCACCCTAGAATACAAGTATATCATTTGTGGAGGGTCCTTAACACAGACGGTAAGAGAGATACAGCGCCTAGCGCTGTTATTGTATATACGTTTGTAGTGACGACAAATTCAGCCGTAATCCTTTGACAGACCTTTCATACACATGCTACACGTGATACTCGCAAATGTATTCATAATGTGGACTACGAGCATGCAAGTGGACTGTTAAGAGAATATCGAACATGTGAGCTATGACGTTACATTGGATTTGCATCTGGGTGTCCAATCCTCTAGATAAAGATCATCTTCTAGAGCAAACTGCATACGTGCTGGTATGTTTCATATTGATACCAGTGGTAACATTAACACTCTTCAATACTGCGTGTTCAAGATTGGATAATTGTGTGGCAATCCTACCTTTACGAAGCTCATCCTGATGGTGCACATTTTGGTAAGCTCATAAACGGCCTCAAAGCCGTGGTTGACAGACTGAGCCAGAAGTTGGGCAAACTCCTGGTTGTTGAAGATCTTCAGGCTGCAGCCGCTTGGGATCTTGCAGACAGTGGTGGGATGGAAGCCGTGGTGATAGTTGCAGTTACGGCTCTGGACGAAAATGCTGGTGTCACTGAGGCACTCGGCATACACCTCGCCCCCTACGTAGTACAGGTGAACACCTGGTGGAAGAGAGGATTGACTTAGCATTTAATCAAAATAGACACGTTGACCACTGTTGGTCATACCTTTGCCAATGTGCCGCCGGGTGTTCTCAATCGTGGAGTTGCGATTGACATTGGACAACAGCCCGAGGCAGAAGCGGTTCTTGTTATTTGACGGATCAGTGAAGCCGTCCACAAGCACGCTGGTTGATGAAGCGTGGTAAGCCTCACCCACGCGGTTGTTGAGTTCGTAGTAGACGATAGAGCACCAGTGGCTCGGCTCCTCATACTCCACGGGCTGCACATCTAAAATAAAAACAGCCGAGTTACACACATGCCACAGATATTCATTGCATCTACATCCCTATCTTGTGAAACACTTTTGAACATCACACAGGAACGCCACATAAATATGGAGCTATTATACCACGATCATAGAAATCGTACATTTCACTTATCATTAAAATGTTGCGCTGAAAATGGTCCTCAGTACAAGATGGTTAAAGCCACAACAAGTTGACATCAACAACAACATTAATAATTAAAAATAAATCAATAAGCGTAGTGTTCCCCCATATAAAGGATTTGTGGATTCACGTTTCTTAATTTGTCTTCAGTTATTATCTAATAAACTCACCTTGCTCTTGGGTGTAAGTCATGTCTCTCCTTGTTTGTAACATTATTAAGTTTTATCATACAAGTTGAACTGTAGTTCCTTCAAAATAGAATTTCATCTTTAAGTTCATGAGCTGGAACTACTGTGTACAAAGCATCCGCTCACATATGTTAAAAAAAAAAAGCATGAAAACATTGTACAAATGAGGCTGACAATTCAAGAGTTTTAATGTCATTTTAATGAATAAAAAAAAAAACTGAACTGCCTTAAAAGCAACAGAATCACAATTTTGATGCTTGTCCGACCCCAGATCATCGACACTACATCTAGTACATCAATACTCCATTTTGTTTTTGTTCCAGGACAGACCTGTGTATTACTGTTAGGGTAGGTGCAACGGTTATGCTTTTGTTACTTTATCAGCTTTTGACAATGACCTTGTCTGTTACTTGGCCACAGCTGACAACTCCGCTCACTCTCTAGCCACTTCAATCACGGCTGCGCATTGTCCTTGTAATCCAGGTGTACAGAATTGTTGCGTGGCACAATTGTGTCAAGTTTGTATCAATTTTGGTTTGATTAATATCGAGTCCTACAGTGAATCAAACGAGCACAATTTTTCTTTCTTGGCCATCGGTATGCTATAATAATGTATCAGCAGGCCCAGGATACCGTTATGCTCACCTCCTCTGGCCATATTCTGTGGCCCAAGGCTGCTATTGGTTTCCATGGACTGGCTCTCCTGGCCCAGTTGCTCATCAGGAGGCATGTATGCTGGAGGTGGGGTGTCAGCTGGGACAAGTGAAGGAGAGCGAAATAGCGGTTAGTGAGGATGAGCCAGTTGCTACCGGTAAATGCTTAGTGTTGCGCGCGCGCACACACACACATCCAGCAAATCTGAACAATCATCACACTATCAGTCCCACAGAAAGGTGTCAGATTTCACAAGTCCCCGGACTGCCGAGCAGCCACATGCCAACTATTCCCGACAGAGATGCAATATGAGCCGTTTCAAACTGTACCGAGAGATGAACCAGCCACTTCAAGTTGTACTGAGAAAACGTGAATGACTACAAAATATAATACCGGGTAGACGTGAAAGAGTGCAAAATATAATACCGGGTAAATCTGAAAGACTGCAAAATGTAGACTTATACTAGTTCACAAATGGCCCCATTTAAGAACAAAATATTGTTTTAGTTCACAAACTATGCTTCAAGTTGGTGAACAGTATGGGAAAGAAACTAGAAGGACAGAGGGAGACCTACAGTATCCCTTTCAAGCACAGTGGTCACTACAGTGGACAGCTATTTAAAAGTTGCTTTCGCCTGTATAAATTAATGTTAAAAAAAATCTTTATATTCAAATCATAACATCAAATCATATTTCATGCATGAAAGGGGGATACGGCACCCTCATTCGCTATTTGCTGGCGATAGGGATCGGGCTATCTTATGAATAGTGGAAGTCCATCTATTCTTGACTATGTTTACATGCACCCAATAAACCTTTTTAAACCCAAATATTGTCAGTAATAATACAAATATGCCCTTATTCGTTTTTTTTTTATTCCGAATATCATGCCTGGGTTACTCCCTTTCCAACCCGAATATACATGCATATATACGGGTATCGGAATATCCCGAGTGCACGGGACACTCTGCGCATGCTAAACCACAATGAATCTTAGTCTTTGTCGTACAGGAAGTGCTGGTATGCGCGCTGTTTGGCGCACAACCCACCAGAAATACACGTTTAGTGATAAAACATGTCGAAAGGCTACAGTAAGTACGACACCACACTTTTAAAGCGACGAGGAAACCGTCTGCTTCGTTCATGCGGTCAGTGACGTGAATATAATGTGTTTTATTGACGGCGGCAAGTAACAAGCGGAGATGACGTATAATTGCGTCATGACGTCTGTGCCTCGCCATTTCAATGTGGTTATATAAATGTCCGGGGTAACTGTCCGCTCAAGCCATGTAAATGTTTTTTTTTTCCCCGAATGATTCAGAAATGTGAATTTTGACCTTAACCCGAATATTGACTGCATGTAAACATAGTCATTGACACCCATTATAAATGCACTGGAGCGGGGATAAAACACCAATAAGTGTAAATACACATACGAAAACAATATCCGTGAACAGTTGGATCTGCGAGTATGCGGTTGTGCACTGCAACTGTATATATTCTTTTTGTCGGACAGCTAGTGTATAGTACGTAAACGTGAATTGTATCGTTCTTTTTTCGGCACACATTTACCTGGGAGCTGGAATGGACTGGAGGGCCCCGAGCTGGCAGGAGAGTTGGGATAAGTACCACTGCTGGCTGGAGAAGGAGGATACGGAGAGTTTGGAGAGATGGGAAAAGAGCCTCCTCCTCCTCCTCCTCCTCCTCCTCCACCCCCACCCCCACCAGTGCCGCTGCCCCCAGTGTGCGACTGCTGGAAGGACTCGGGAAAGGTGGCGTTCAGGGGCATGTGTGGCTCGTTGTGGGTCAGGTTGCGGAACTGTACGAGCAAGCTGTGTTGTGGGTTGAACTCGCTGTGGCGCGGCACCAAGACTGGGGGGAGCACTGGTAGGCAAATCGAACAAAAAAGGGGAAGAAAATTTATTGTGATAGACAGGAGACATCATTTGGACGTTACACAATTAACTTTTTAACACAAACGTAAAGATAAAATTATAGGAAGCAGGGAAATCCACATCCTAATCTCATTGGTTTTATAACGACAAAGCTTTAATCTTAGACACATCTTTACTTGCACATCAATTCATTTTTATTGGTCTGTTTTTCTTAATTGTTGGTTAAGAGAACAAGAAGGGAAACGTGCCAAAATTTGGACTTGTCTTTTTGATCAGCACCCAAAATTGCACACCAAGTCAAGTTTGTTAAATATTATAATAGTTAATAGTGTAATAATAATAGTTCAATATATCTTGGCCATTGGAACAAATTTTGTGGAGTCTTGCAGGCATGGAAATTCATTTTCGGTTGATACTGTTTAGAATTTCTTTAAGTGCAAAATGCACACAGTGCTGCTGCTTTAGCATCTTTTGAATTCAAAATAAAACTTGTTTTTGCGCAGTGCAACAGTGAATTTTTTATTTAGCAATATCCTTATAAAACCAATAACCATGGTAATTTTGCTCACTATAATTGTGATATGAAATTTTTATTGCTGTTTAATCTGTAATTGTAAAGAGCTATTTATTTTAATATAGTAGAAGGTACAAGTGCATTGTTAGCATCAGCCCTTTATTGGGACCCTGTCTCGCCATGAAGAAGTACAATGGCAGTTTTGTATCTTTGGACTTTTTTTTTTTTTTTTAGAATCTCGTGTTCATACTTTGCTGAAATAATGTGATTTTCCCAACTGTGTAAAGAATGCAATTATGCAATCTCATTTTCCTTTACAGAGTGGTATGAACAATCATGGGGCTTCTCTATACAAGTCATGTCCGAATTACTGCAAGTTTTTGATTACAATTTTGAGGGTTGGAATGAGATCAGATGGTGTAATACATGAACAGTTGTGGACGCTAATTTGACTGAGATACCCTAGCAGAAATGCATGCAAAATATGAAATGCAAGTATTTCATTACTGATCTGAATGGCATTATGTGATTTATGGCTCTGGTATAGGTGAGAAAACAAACGCTCTTTGACTATTTAAGATAGTGTGTGTGCATTTCTGAGACAAATGAAAATGGATAAATTAGAATATTGATGAAATACTCCATATAGGGATCCTGATTGATGGCCTGAGCGAAATAATGCGCTATGCACTTAGTCTGAGATGTTCATACGATTCCAAAGACATTTTCTCATGCCACACCCTTGGAGAGTCTCTGAGGCACATCATCTAATAAGAGCTCGTCATATCGATTTTCTGTGCAATGGAGGGAGCGGCTGAGCAGGCCAGATCACTTCTTATCTTCTGTGCATTTGCAAGACAAGGGGAATGTGAATGTTTACAATTTGTCATGCTGCACGCATGGACACATACATTAGTGCAGGGTAGGAATCTTTTAATCCTTTCTAGAATTTCCGACGTGAAACAGGAACACAAAAGTGTGCTTACCAGGACTCTCCACTCGCTTGTAGTGATACGGGTTAATGCACACCTCTTTCTGTTTGGAGCCAAAGGGATACTCGCACACCTCCAGAGGCTTGAGCTCATGATGGGACTGCAGGTCTGGCCAGCGCCACACCCGACAGTATATTACATGCGGCAGGCCTTTGCGGTGGGACACCTGTAGCCGGCCGTCCAGTGATCTGGGAATGGTAACACATTTGCTGGGTTGTCCCGGGCAGCTCAGGGCTTTTTCCAGGTCCTCCATTGCCCCTTTCTTCTTCTTCAGCTTTTTCACAAGAGCGTCCACTGCCTTTTCTGCCCACTTCTCCTCCTCATCTCCTTGCTTCCAGCCAAGCAGGCGCTTGACTGCCGGACTCGTGAAGGAAAAAAGGCTGGACATGGAAGTCATGTTGGAAACGAGGGCAGGTCAACAGGGAGAACGTCTGCCGAGGGATCGAGACCTTTTCAAGGCCCTCGTTGCGTACTTCCGCTAAGTGTCGGTTGAGTGTGTGTTCAACTTATTCGGAGGGTGAGATGGGGAAGAGAGGAGGCTCGAGCCTTGTCTGACCAAGCACAGGAAGGAGGGGAGGGAGAGGAGTCAGCGAGCAGGACGCAGCTGCTGCTGCTCAGGAAGGCCCCTGCAGCAAGCTGTCCGGAGTCAGGTCACAAACCGCTGATGGAAGGAGGGAAGGGGTGTGGTCAGCCGGAGAGAAGTGCACGACTGCTGTCCGACAGGCAGGCTGAAGCAGCTCTCGGCACTCCCAGTCCGCATCTAGCGCTTTTAATCCATCCGTCTGGAAAACACACCGGAAACATTTATATTATGGAAATATTTCCTCAAATGAAATTACAACCAGACTGTCAATGGCCAATTTTAGCAGCTAACTTTAGCACTAACAGACTGAGCAAAACTTAAAAGACAATTGTGTTTGCAAAAGCTCGAAATCCAAACGTGAACATGTTGAATGGAGATATTAATAGTAGCATGCAGGCCTTCATCGCCTTTGAAAAACATCACTAGCCAAAATGGAATGATACAGAAAATTATTATTAAGTAGAGATATATCTTTGTTCATCTATCCATGCCAGCGATATGTAGTGCGAGGCAGACCAATTAAACGCTCTTCCACTTGATGGCAGACAGTACAATGACCTTGTGTAGCCACCTGTTGCCGTTTATACAACAGATTAGGTTGTGTTCAATAAACAGGCTCAAATAATCACACAAAGTAAATATTTGTGAGGAAATTGAGATGAGATCATTTTTTTATCATATATACTTTTTTTTTGGCATGCCATGAGATTGTTCTAATGGAAAATATGTGGCACTATGTGACAGCATTGACCTGTAAATGCCTTCCTATTCCCGGCCCGGCATCGCCAAAGGGTCAGTAATTGCACTTCATTTTCGTTTTGGGCCTGCTGCTATCAAATATTTGTTTCAAAGTGAGCATCCCCCTCCTCCACCTACTACGACGACGACTCACGTTTTACTGTGGTATCTGTGACTTTGAGTGTGTATGACTTTAAAAGCCAGGGTCCAGCCTGGTGAGTGATGTGGGCGCCAGCGAATGAGAGTGCAGTTAGCTGGCAGTCAAGTGACTAACCTGTTAACCAGTTTAGGCGTAAATTTTAGCAATCGGCAGCTCGTGTATGACTGTTTGTACTTCCTACATATTTGCTTGCTTACTTCTTGTTATATAAAGTAATTGAATGTGCACCGGCAGCAGTCTCTGTCTTTGACTACTTGCGATAGCGTAAAAACATCTACTAACTAGCCTTTGTAGGCTACCGGTATATTCATTAACTATCGTCGTAGACGCGCTGTTGTGGTACACATTGCACTTGGAATGAATGATAAAGTTTAGGACATTCTCTGTGTTTTACAGACTTTCGTCTTGGCTCACCACCATTGCACCAACTTGTTTCTACACAGAGTGGTGTGCGACTGCATTAACAGCCAATATGGAAAAATTGTCCCTGCAAAGATTCACGGCAGAGATCGTGCTTTGATTTTTAGTTGTTTTTGTCATTTGATTAATCGTTACGTTACACCCCTGCTGAAAAATTTTACTTAAAACAACTGTAAACACCTGTGCGGTCATTAAATGGTTTATAGTAAAGGCAGTTTTAGCCTGTATAGAATTAATTCACTTGATTACTTATCAAGTCAATGCATTTATATAAATA
Source organism: Filicampus tigris (assembly GCF_054856515.1). NCBI lineage: Eukaryota > Metazoa > Chordata > Actinopteri > Syngnathiformes > Syngnathidae > Filicampus > Filicampus tigris. The sequence continues at coordinate 14,089,976 of NC_141218.1, forward strand.
CACTGACTTGATAAGCCCTTAATCACAAGAAAATCTCTTCTTCACATGCCCACAGTTGACAAATATTAACGACACCCCCTGAACTACTTTTTCTTATTTGCAGGGGGAAAATCAGTTATGAAATAACAATTTGGAAACTGGCCAGTATCTCATACAGACTGAGTTCGACTTTCAAGTTTTGACTTATGAGGTGATGATATATGATGCGGTACGAGAAAACAATCAAACGTGTAGCCTTCAGCTGCTGTCTGGGGGCTTGTGAAAGCTGTCCTGCAAGAAAAGGATGTAACCACCAAAAGCTGTTTCCTGCTTCAATCCCTACCTTACAGCACACAGCTGTCCAGCACTTACTTCCACGGTTCATTGTTCTACATTCACACACAAAAATGCTGGAACAGTTCCAATGGGGGCATGTAGGCATACACATGACATTACTGGCCCATAAAGTTGATTTTTCATGACATTCAATAAACTGTTCGAACATTCATTCAGTTGTACTCACGTCAATCCCATTGATGATTCATAGCTGGTTCATTCATTGTAGGTGAGCTATGACGTTACACATTTCAACATAGGTACATTTTCAAACTTCTGAGACATCCTGTGTGAGGATCGTTGCTACGGCCGGTCTTAACACAACTACAAGAAGTGATTTGCATCTGGATGTCCAACCGTCTAGATAAAGCTCATCTTCTGTTAACTGATAACACTTCTTTGCACGGATGTTTCTTTGTATTTGCGCCACCAAAGAGTGTGGCTCGAATTTAAACATTTACAATGCCTTCTTTTCATTTGATCAATAGCAGAAATTTCTCAGAATAGATGAGTAACTTGCTCCTTTCAGGGATATTACATTATGCTAGTTGAAGTTAACACCATGTGTAGCATACTAACATAGCATGTCCTTGCAGAATTGCAACCTTTTCTATCCACAAATGTGAAAACAAATTAATTCTGAAATTATGGCCCACGCGCATTAGTGGACGCCCTCAATTGTTCCATATTTACAAGTTTGGACGGAGACAGTATGGAAGAACGATTTAGTGTGTAGTGGAGGGCACCCCCACCCAGAGGAAGAGCGACTGGATTCAGAGAAACGCAGCTCGCCTCACACAAATCCCGAACAGCTGTGAACAGATCTTCCCAAAAGTCAACTCAACTTGAAAAAAAAAAACTCGTCGGGATTTGAATTCGCACAGACTCGGACGCCAACGATGACATAGAGCGAGAAGGCTCTTTGCTAACTGAGCTCTGATTACATTACAAAACTTACCAAGAAACTGGCTAAAAACGTACGACTCAAATTCCTCATAACATCGTCTCCGATTGCGATTATATCACGTTTTAAGTATACGGCAGCAGAGCACGAACGAATACGAAAACCCAAGCGTGCGAAGATTCATTGTCTTCCTCCGTTTCGTCAACTTTTTGAACTTCCCCAGCAAAGTTGAGCTATGCTAACCGTTAGCCTAGCCTAGCCATCCGAGCGAAAGTGGTGAGCTCGGCGTACCGTGCAACTCAATTTAAAGCTCCTTTAACATCATACCCTCATGCACGTTAAACATACCCAGGTCTCATACCTTTACAAAAGTGCGTTTCATCTACTTCGTAGAGGTATCCGTGTGTAACGTCCAATTTTTAGAAGGAATGATTGTCTGCACTTATCCGTCTTTCTCCCGTCAGTCTCCCATGCCCTCCAGATCCTCAAGACAAGTTGCATGAAGGAGAGAAGAGGCGGGGTACATATCCCTCCGCCGTGCCGGCGAACTAGTCCCTGCGTTGACATTACATCTGAATTACTCAGAGCCACATAATTACTAACGTGTTTGATGATGTTTACAATATAAACTGTGCAAATTATCTTTCATTCATAACGCGTCAGTTTCCTTAAATTCACATTATAAAATTAAATACAGAGAATGTTCGATGAATTGCTTAAACGTTTCAACTAATATGTTACATTTGCCTAATATGGCGCAATATCGTAAAATATATCAATCGTAATAGAATGATCGAAATATTCCTGGAAAGCCGTTAGAAAGCATCGCCAATGGTTCCGCATTACAAGGTTTGAATTCTTCCGCAGGTCGTGCTGCGGCTCTGGGACGCCTCATAAGTTGCTGGCTCCACTCTGTCTGGGGCTCTGTGGTTTGTTGTATATTGTTGTCCTTTGTTCCAAGCGCCAGTGGCGACCGTGCTGTTAATTGCATTTTAATTAATCAGACCAAGAGTGGCCACATGCGTGTGCATGTCGGCCAGCAAAGCGCTCGCCTCGGGTACACAGCGTTTGGAAGTATGGATTCTCCTTAAATAGTCCACAAATGATATCTACATATTACAGTGGCCATAATCGGACAGTGAAACATGACTTTCAGACGTAGCAGCCAATTGCGATGAATGGTGTTTTGATTGTTGAAAGCGCATTTCAGTTGTTTTATTAACCTTCCCAATAGGTTCATCGTGTGGTCCAGCTGGGTACTTACTAGGATGAAAAATCAATTTGGCAACTGTACTTATTTGCAGGTGTGCATCCCATATTAACAAAAAATGGGGAAATCCTTTAATGTAACAACAATAAAACAAAGTCCAGCAATATCCAGCTTTAATTGAGCAAGCCCATGCATTCTCAGACAGTTCCACATGACATTCCTCAGTGTTTGTCACTTCAGGCCCAGTTTGTAAATAAGTTACAGTGATTGTGACTTCAAAACAATCATAAAACGTGTTAGCTTCCCTTAAAAAGGGCACACCCGTACATAAAACATGATGAATTATGTTCAACCTGCACACCATCGTGTGTAAAAGCTGCATTCTCCAGCAGTAGAAGCTTCAAACACTCCGCCAACATTCAAAAGTCACATTGTGAAGTGCAAAGAGAACAACTACTTAGGATGACAAATGAAACAACCGGTGTCATGCTGTGGCATACATATCAAATGAATGACTAGAAAATTGAAGGAAGCATGATGGATGCATGATTTGGAGAGCAGCTTTGATCAACACATCTCAGTTTGAGCTGTGGTCTTTGGTCCTGTTCAGCCTAAAATATTGCTTTCAGTGTCTGCAGTGTATAACAGCCACGGCCCAACTTGTACATTTGGAGTAATGCAAACAAAACAAAAATCTGGATTTATTTGATCTTTTACTTAGGCGGTTAACTGTCAGGAATATGAGATAATTTGTGTTTGCTTTCTATTCAAATCATAATCCCTGCCCAACATTTTCTACCCACAATTTAAAGTGGAAGTCAACCCCCAAATTTTCTTTACAAGAATAACAAGACTGTTCTATGCCGGCGCACTAGTCAAACCATGACATTCTGATTAATAGTGCGTTTGTGGAATATGAGTTAAGCAGCAAAATCCAACTGTTTTTAGCCATCTCAGGGGGCGGCCATTTTGTCACTTCTGTCGACTGAAAATGACATCACAGTTGGATGCTCGAGCTCAGGTAATGACCAATCACGGCTCAGTTGTTTTCTGTGACAAAATGGCCACACCCGAGGTGGCTAAGATCAGGTGGATTTTGCCGCTTAACTCATATTCCACAAATGTACTATTAATCAGAATGTGATGTCTAGAGTAGTGAAGGCACATAGAACATATTATTCCAAAAATTTTGTTTTGGGTTGACTTCCCATTTAAAGCTAATCTAGAACACACTAAATTCAAATGTATTCAAATGTCATAAAGGTGGCTATATACATGTTGCATACGGGGAGATTGTCAAAAACAGTTGGTTTTATGTTGCATTTAATCAGCAACTCTTTCCTGTCATGCAATTAGTTAGAAGATGGGGGGGAGTAGACCTGAAAAAAGTGAGATTTTATGACTGGACAATGTCATAATGCTTTTGTGGCTCCTGTCTCTAGCAGCTGAGACATTACAAAGCAAATAATGTGATTTGATTTGCAAAAAAGTGATCTTTTTTTCCCATTGTACTTCAATAACCAAGTGCTTTATGTGTTTACTTTCGATTCTGCACAGCATTTCTATTTTGTTTATCGCAGGTTGCTGGCCCTCCCAAAAAGCTATCTTTCTCCTGATTGGTTTAACTTCTTATGAGTAGCCTGCTCGAGGGGATCATTTCCGTATAATGGGCACCATATAATTTGTTTCATAGGTTTATATTGTTGTAATTGTTCTAAGGGTATGCTCACGTTTAATGTTGAAATTCTTCACTATAGCGTGGGGGAAAAGGGTGCCAGTAATACAGCGATGCTCAGTTGTAAGGATCCTTGCTTATAGTTTGGCAAGTTTGATTATATGGGCAGTGTGAACTGGTAGTAAGATCTTTCCTCAAATGGTAAATGATTGCAATTGTTCAGCTACATTACAGAAGATGATCAGCAATGAAGGCACTAAAAAAGGAATGTCTGTTTGAGCATCAGTTTCATCATATTCCACAATATGACGAGTAAGGTATTACATTTATTTTCATGTGATGAGGGGGGAAGCTGGTGAGCTCGTGTATATGTGAGGAGGTGGAAAAAGTCCCATATTGTGCTGGACACTATCTGTCCTGACCATCCAACTTGAGGCCGTAGTCCGAGGCGTCCTCCGAGGGAGTGTCCAGAACAGGATTAACAAACCCCTCAAATTCAGGGTCTGCATTGTCCTCCAAGTGGGTACTCACAAAATCATTCTCCCACTCCAGTGCGTTTGAGTCCTCAGAGGTCGAGGTCGGGCCGCTGTGCGCTTGCTTGCCGCCGGGTCTCAAAGCTGCTCGCAGGATATCCTCTTCTGTCCGAGATCTCTCCCAGGCTGGAAGCGCTCGGTTGAATCCTAAGAGGCAAAGATGGATGCGGGATTTATTTTCACTTCTCTCTGCCTTTGAGTCACTATGGGATTGATTCCTAAGACCGAAATGAAAAAGCTACAGGGATGAATCCCATTCTCTTTTTCCAGCTTCCAGAGTGAACTTGTTCTATTAAATTTCAAATATAACCCTCACATTTAAAGTCAGGGTGAGAACAACAATTATGTCCATATAAAAATACATATTTTGGATGGGTCCATTATTTACCCAAATGAATGTCAAGAACCGTGCGACATGGTTTCAAATGTATCATCTGGAAACAAGTAAGCTCAGCTCCCCAAACTAAGCAACAGAATTGTACTCTCACCCTCCTCATCCTCCCACTCTAGATCCAGTGAAGTGGCGTCATCATTGGTGGAGCGTGTCTTGGTGGTGAAATCCCAGCTGCACTCGGTGTTAGGCGTCACCACATTTGTGTCGGATGGAAGTCCTAGCAACGCGGAGATTATAAGCATTACAGAATCGATGCTTTGTTATGTATGGTTAATGAAATCATAGTTCCTTATTAGCGCGGATGTTATGTACTTTCAATTCAATTAGCTAAGACTGGGTGGTTGGGTTCACTCACTATTGCTTCTGAAAGCCTCTGACTGGGCTTTGACATTCTGGAGGGAGGGGTCGAAACCATCCCCGGCTTGCCTGAAACAGGTCAGGATGACAATCATAAAAACATTCCCTCACAGCTTTGGAATGAAAATACACAAAACTGGGGTACGGATATGAAAGGGTTGCGTGTACAGTACTCAATATTTTACCGACTGTAAACGGACATTCAACCAAAAGTTTGACAACCATGAAAATTAAAAAAAAAAAAAAAAAAAAAAAAAAAAAAATTATTATATATATATATATATATATATATATATATATATATATATATATATATATATATATATATAGATTGTTATTTTGTTTAAAATGTTTAAACGTAATGGTAGAATCTCTGTCAAAATGTTCTCAACTCCTGTTTTCATGCCAATGTTGTATTGAGCGGATTAATGCTGTATCATAGTGGAGATTTGTGCTAGCTGGCAGTGCCCCCCATTTTGTGTCAGTTACCTCAATGTCCATCCAGCCATCCGTTTGCTATACTGCTGAACCTGTTCAGAGTCGTGGAGAGCTGGAGTGTAGCCCAGCTGACTTCGGACCAAAGTCTGTACTGGTTGCCAGTGACTCGCAAGGCACATATTGACAAAGGCTGTCCGCTCTCATATTCACACCATCACTGAATAGGAACTAATCCTACACTGCCTGACACCAAAGTCAGGCGAGTGTCAATCAATGTTCAATCATACGAATGGAACCGGGTGAAAACATTCTAACCACTTCGTCATCACTCTGCTCTTGACAACATGATTTCTGAATCTTCCTTTACATTCATTGCTAAGTGATAAAGATGAAAAAGGATGTGTCTCTTCCAAGAAAGAAAAGTTTACAGGAAAAAAAAAAAATCCCCAAAAACCACTGACTCAAGCTACAAAATCATCCAGTTGTCCAATGAGGGGACGTGACTCACTTTGTCGGCTGAGGATCGCTGCCGCACCCATCTGCTTTCCCCCTCGTCCTCTGGGCCAAGAGCTGCAGAATAACAGCCCACGCGAGTGGTTAAGATTGTCAGATATATTCAAATATTGTATACAATGATACATTATGTCATTCATTCGCTTAAGCCATCATTGCAGGACTACGCAAGCAAATGAAGTCTAAACAGAAGAGCAGTGGAATGAGGCATTCATTGCGTTTCAGTAGGAGTGATCTCTCTTTTCGGACTAAATTATAGTACTTCCATACATTTGAAAATAATGAAATAAGAATAAATGAAATGTTGAAAAAAAAAAAAGGACAAAAATTCACATTGTCCCATTTTGTGTGAGTTCCATATTTATATATATTTATATGTACTGAAGGCCACCAGACAAATGAGGACCGGCACAATAGAATCTTGACAAATATCCATGAAGACGAAAAGCAGCCACAGTGGGGGCTTGCAAGCCTGTCAGTAAAGCAAAGCGGTACAGTCAACTAGCAGAAGGGAGGAGCGCTCAATGTCGCCTCACCTCCTTCACTTTTCGTTCACGTGCCAACCTGGCGGCCTCCCGCTGGGCAGCAATTCTAGCCTCCTCTTCTAGCCTCAACCTCTCCTCTTGTGCCTCTAACTGAGTGACATAACAAAATGAAGCAAAACACAACAGAAAATTACCAAAGAGAAAAAAATAAATCAATGCAGCAAATGATAAGATAAGCAAAAGTAGGTCTCAAAGGTGAAACAATAATAAAAGTGGGCCGGCAGGAAATTAAGAGACCATGAGAAAGAAAATTACCTCGGCTTGTAGCTTCTGGTCTATCAGGACCTGCTTATTAGAGATGTCAGCATACCGATGCTCCCGAAGGTTCTTCAGCTCATCATCACTGATGGGCCTGAGATGACAGCAACAAAAAGAAGATGCTTAAAATTTTACATTTGCATTTGGAATACAGAATTTGAGCAAATATTCTACCTTGGGCAAGGCTGAGATCTTTCCTCCTGCCAAAAAAGATAAACATAATTTCATCAAGAATTCATGACTGCACTATTGAGCTATTGGAACACAAAAAAAAAATGAAAGCATTAATACGTAGTGGGATCTCTGCATTTGAACGCCCCTGAAGTTGTACGATCATGAGCTCACCCACAATGGACAATCGCACTTACCTCATCACTTTCCACAAGATTTTCAAACTGCAAAATGAACACAAATCCAGCAATTAGATAAATAACGTACAGTAAAGACAAAAAGTGAGTCAAAGTGTAAATTGTACCTCTATGGTATAATGCTCCCCGGTGGTGCTGCTGCGAAAGTACTTGGACCTGTTAGGACACACACATCATTAGCAATGAAAAATGACAAACACCGCAAAAGAATTACTAATCTCAGACAGTTGTTTGAGAAAAATGTAAGAAAGCTTTGCTCCTTTGGTAGTCTGACAAAAAGGAGACGAATTACAAGAGGAATAATTGGTGATCTCGCTATTACAAATGAGGTTTATTTGCTTTATATTTCAAACGTGCTAAAGTGGCTTACTGCACTCCAATGTAGCAATTTTGAGTTTAACTCATTCACTGCCATTGACGAATTTACTTGTATTTTCACAGTCCAGCCATTCAATCCCAGGAACGTATTTGTATATTTCTTTATTTTTTTCTAACGTTAGGGTAAATGAGGGCCTGAAAATGTCTGGCAGTGAATGAGTTAAGAAGATGCAATACCATTTGCTGACCATGGAGAAGAATTACATTTAATTTAAAAATTGGGGAAAAGGTAATTTACCTATCGCGGGTGGAGGGGATGGATCTCCCACTATAAATGGGACTTCGTATTCTTATTTTACAAACTATGCCCATATGTATTGTGATGTGTTGATGTACTGAATTTGTCTCAAGCCCAAAATCCAAAAGAACAAAACTGTCTTCCTGTATCAGTGCATTGCATTATGGAATAAATATATTTGCTATTCGAGTGCGCATCGTCGTTGACAACTGTTCAAGATGCATTGTTGATACGCTGAGGGCACTCTAGGAGTTGGAGTGCACGATTCCTGGTATCCTGGTGACGTAGCGGTCTGCTCATGACGTCAGCCAAAAAGCTAGCGCTTAAATAAAACTTGAGCAGTCACACAGGTAGAATAACACTAAACCCCCGTGGACTCGATCAATAACCACTGTTACAAGACTCCAATGAGCTCGAGTCATCCAGCGTAGTTATTGAATGTGGTGTCAAAAGTAATGGTCACAAGGGTGGGGTTTTGTCCTCAACAGACATAGCCAGCAGGTTCACAACCCACAGACATTGAGTGTGAGGGGGATCATTTTCAGAATGTTTTATTTTCAACAATTGAGAGTCTCAAAAGGAACACACGAGCATCACATGCCGGCTCGTTCATTTTAGGTTAACGTTAGCAAGAAGCAAGTTCCCCATTTGAAACGATGCTGTCAAGCTAATTAGCTCCTAGCCAAGCTCATGCCACTTACTTACCCCCCTCCTCTTTGGATCCTGTTAGCCTCTCTTCTGAAGAGTCCTACGCAGAAGGCCCAACAGTTACCCATGGCATTTTCAAATATTACAAAGACGGAGCCCCCTCGCGTGTACTTGGCACCAAAACAGGATCTTGCATCTCCAGCACCACACACCAGTGTTTTTTTTTTAAGCGAGCTGGAGATGCAGCACTTCCTCATCCTTCTTCCTTTTTCGGTGACAGCACCGCGATTCTCATTACCGCCACCTACCGTGTTGTTTGGAGTTACGTCTTGGTTGTTGTCACTTGCTGCCACATTATGTGCACTTGTACAATAAAGCGATTTGCAGATCTCATCTGCGCATTCGTGAGTCAATCAGGTAAGAAAAAAAGTAATCATAAATGGATACCAAACAAATGAGCGTTCATTTAACCTTAGTATGACTGAACAAAAGTGTATGCCAACCTGTAGGTCTCTTTATATCAAGAGAGTGCATTCTATGGGTTACAATTGGAAGGCTGCTTCATTATTTGCTAACAAGAATTTACATTTTGGAAAAAAAATGTGTAATGAACTAACACACAGGCCATGAACCGGAAGACTTTATTATAAAATACATTCTTTTAGACTAAAGTACATATACTGTATATATGAAAAGAATATAATGCCATTAACATATGACTCACACATGTACTTTGGTCCATAAAGGTATACAGGTAGTTGATATTTTCGGCGGCGACAGCAGCAGCGAGCATGAACAAGGGGAATGGACCGCAACAACAAACCCTGCTCAATTTTGGATTTTGGAGTTGAACTTGTTGGATTTTTCGACTGCTTGTTTTTGGTTTTGAAAGCGGATTTGGGAGCGGAAGTTGTTGCGATGGGTCACTAATACTCAAAACAAACTTTTATAATAATGCCCTATACCTTTTGTAATTAATCCGACACAATCCCTCTCAAAGATACCTCGTGTATATTATTTCTTATTTTGCTTAAATTTTACTTATTGTTGCACTACTGTTATACATGTAAATTACATGATTATTGCACTATTTTGGAGCCAAAACGCTGAGGTTTCAGAAGAGTTTATCCACTTATTGTCACCGATACCAGGTAGGCAATAAAGTTCTACTGGATTAACTCTGTATTAGTCTTTTTTTCCTGTTTCACAAAGGTTTTTAAGTCTGACCAAGCCATGATAACAATGGTTTTACACCCAAGTGAGTATGCAGTTCTTTAGAATTACAAGAAAAAAATGCATATATATATATATATATATATATATATATATATTTGCATTTCTTTTCAAAATATATATATATATATATATATATATATATATATATATATATATATATATATATATATTTTTTTTTTTTTTATCTTTTTCTTTTCGAAAGTCTGGTACAGTAACGGCATCGGCCGATACCGCAGAGCTGGGTATTGGAATCGGTATCGGGGACAAAAAAATGGCATCGGAACAACACTAATGTTAATATCTGGGAGGCCGCTAAGCAACCACTTCCAAAAATGGGCAGGCTTGCATCTGATCGCTGTAGTGCCTGCACTCTTCCAAGTGGTGGACACCAAGAAAAACAAGTGAAGTGTGAAAAGGCCTAAATGAATAATTTGGCAATTTAAAACCAAAGCTGACTTCAAAATATTGGACACCAATACTGAACCGGCTTTTAATATTCTTAATTTGGATCAACACTAGAATTCTGGATTCACATTTGCATCTCAAGTATCCGTTTGTTATTGATGCCGCATGCTCTCTCTCTTTACTGATAAACTGTTAAAAACATTTTCAGACGCTTCGCACTACGACGCATATGCTTAGCCTACAGTGCTACGAAATATGGTGAAAGCCAGCCCACGTGAAAGTGATATTTTTCCACCTACGAAGAACAAATACTTCTCTGAAATAAGACTTGGGCAAAATTGCTGGTGGTTTTGGTTCTAATAAGATTGCAGATGGCCGCGAAAGGGGACAACACAACAATTGAAATCTTTTCAATCGTCTTCCTGAGCACTCTGAGGCAGCTATGGTTAGTACAACCACTCACACACCGTGACCACTTTCACTACATTACAATCATTATGTGAAAATTCAATCTCTAGTTTCTAGTGATGGGACAGAGGGGAGCTCCAGCAAGCCATGAAATGTACGGTCCCTGCGCTCCAGGTGAAATATCATAATCCTAGAAGGTTCAGATCCTTTCCTCCTTACCGTATCGATCAGTGCACGTGCTCTGTGTGAGAGAATCACGTTCCCCTCGAGTATTGCATCTCTCTCACCGTCGTTCAGGACTACAGGCAAAAGGTCATCCAACAATTGATTAGTAACTTCTGCACTGACTCCCTTCGCAAATTCAGCTCTCACTCTCAGAAGCTCGCCATCTGGAGGAACAGAAAACGTAACTTCAAATGTTCCCTCATTACTCTTGTGTTTGTACAAAAGTTAAAACTATGGGACTCAACTTCCAACAACAATCACTCATTAATGTGTCCTCAACATTGTAGCCCAAAGCCGTGATCTGTCTGTCATATTTAATATTTTTAAAACATTTGTGTGTATACAACACTTATTGGGAAAACCCACCAAAGAACATGATTTCATACAAAAGTATGGCTTTCTTCTCATCATTCAGCATTTTTCCCTCCTCGATGTGACTCTTACACTTGTGTTGAACAAAACAATTACCGTATTTTCCGGACTATAAGCCGCAACCTTTTTCCTAGATTTTGAGCCTTGGGGTTTATGGTCCGGTGCGGCTATTCTGTGGATTTTTCTTCCACCGCTTGGGGCGCTCTAACCGGAATGACAGTACGATTAAATACAATACATTTCCCATTGACTGGATGTGACCGCAGGTGGATGAGTTCAACAGGAGAGGGCGCCATGCACTAGGTTATTGTATTAGGTGCTGTAACGCTTTCATTTTATGTTTTCCTAGAGGCCCCTGAAGTGCACATGAATGCGATTGGCTGATGTTGTCTGTTCTGTTGCTTCGATGTGAAATGCTATTGTTGATTTAGCACGTCGTGTGTTAGATTGGCTGACTTTATTAACATAAAACAAGACAGGTGCACATGTAGAATGTAGTAGAACAATAGATGGTGGAGTCTGGTGGACATTAGCTGACAAACTGGAGCGGCAGCCGGCAGTGAAATGACGATAAGTACTGTTTATTTTCTCTTGGTTCTCTTCTGTTTTAATCAGCAACGTTGCTGCAGTGTTAAAAGGCACTATTAGGAAAGAATGTGCTCAGGTACACACATGTACATTTACAGTTCATAATCGTTCTGTAAATGCAGTAAATATAAAAGTTTTCAACATAGATAGGTGCGGCTTATATAAAGATGTGTCTTATTTAAGTTTTTTTCCAAAATGTTCTAAAAATACAGTGGGTGCGGCTTTCATAACGGTGCGGCTTATAGCCCGGAAAATACGGTAGCTTTGATGATTAAAGAAATTAGTAGGTTGTCTTTAACACTCTTTCTTGTTTCCGCACTTAGAGGGAAGTCAACCCATACATATTTTTTTCAAGAATATGTTCTATACATGCCCACTAGTCTAAACACGGCATTCTGATTAATATTGCATTTGTGGAATATGAGAAATCCACCTGTTTTTAGCTAGCGCAGAGGGCGGCCATTTTGTCACTTCTGTCGACTGAAAATGACATCACAACTGCTCAGGGCTCAGGTAACGACCAATCATGGCTGATCTGTTTTCTGAAGCTGAGCTGTGATTGGTCGTTACCTGAGCCCTAGGCAGTTGTGATGTCATTTTCAGTCGACAGACGTGACAAAATGGCCGCCCCCTGAGATGGCTAAAAACGGGTGGATTTTGCGGTTTAACTCATATTCCACCAACGCAACATTTATCAGAATGCCACGTTTCAACTAGTGGGCCTTCATGGAACATTTCCTTGAAAAAAATGAGTTTGGGTTGACTACCAGTTTAAACAATTTAATTTTGATGAATATTTTCAGTAAAATCAATGCAAAAAAAGTAAAACAAAAAGATTCCCACCATATGTCACCAATCTAGGCACAGAGGCTGCAGCAATTGAGTAGTCAACTGAAATGAAAAAAAAAAGAAAAGATGATTGACCACCTTAATAATGTGTTGGTAATGTAGACAGACAAACACGCTTTATATCTAAAAAGCTCAGCACGCACATTGTCGAATTACACAGCTCCACACTGTTCCAGCTGCATTTTCAAGTTTGAGAGTGAATATATCCCGAGGTTGTTGGATGAACACCTCAAAGAAATTAGGGTCCCTACTTTGATATTTGAACTTGAAATCCTGTGAAAGACATACAAAAGAATTCCGATTAAAAAAACAGCAACCGTTCCCCAATGCAAGTTACCGGTAGTTATTTACTTAATTTATCCAGGCAGCACTGATTCTCATTTGCAGTGACAACCTGGCAGTTACGTTATGACATAATACATTACATCACAGCACATGGTGAATAAAAGCTTCTAAACAGGCTAAAAGAGGTGCAGCGATCATGCACAGTAGCTCTCACAAACCTTTTAAATGTGGAGTGACCAAATGTACATCATCCCCTACTGTTATTGTTGCTGAAATTATGTCAACATCAAGAGTGATGTGCTTGAAGTTAAAAACACATTTTTTTTAAAACTTTAACTTGTTGTTATTTATACATTTTTGGGGAAGGGGCAGTATCCTTAGCATTATAAATACAATGAATGAATAAATAAATTTAAAAATAGTGGAATAACCCAATTATTTGCATTGTTTCGACCCAATTTCTTGTGTTCATTTAACCCCTAATTTTAGGTCTAAATTGAATTACCCAATTTGTTGTCTTCATTTAACCCTAAAAAGTTGGATCAAAACAGAATAACCCAATTTTTTGGTTCAAATTGATGCAAGTCTGGGTCGGTCCTTTTTTAACACAGCAATTGGGTCAAATTTAACCCCCAAATAGTTATTTTTGACCCAACTGTTTTTAGAGTGTATGGTCAGCTTTTGCCAGAGCGTTCTATACATAAACACAAACCAGTGAATTTGTCTGTGCGAGTGAACAGAAGGCCATAAAACAGAGAGTGGTGGGTGTTAAAGGTAGCACCGGTGACAAAATGCATGGCAGCGTGGTATATGGTGTCAGGCTTGTAGAGGAGACTTTTTGAAGCCGATATATTTGTACACTTAATTATGTTTAGCTGCTATAAAAGGCAGTTCAGCCATACCATTGGGCTTATTGCTGCACCGTCAACATCAGTTCTGAGGTTGACTTGATCATCCATTTCCAAGGTCCCCTCGGGGTAAGGCTTCTCAATTCTTTCATAGCCTTTCTTTTCTGCTTTCTTTTGTAGTTCCTGTGATGGAGAAACACACTACTGTCACAAAGATGCTTCATCATCAGCAAAAGTCAAGTTTTTAAAAGTTTGACTGCAGCAGTCACGCCGGTGCCATCAAAATAGATCATTACCTCTTCAAGAGAAGGGTCGCTCGGGATCAGATAAACATGAAGTGTCAGGAAGGTTTTCTTGGTCCTATATATCAACACTTTGCACTCCAGAGACACTGGAAAGCCGGCCAAGCGCCGAAACCAGAGAAGTACTCCTCTTGCGGAGAAAACTGGGTGTGGTAGCTTGACATGGGATGGTGTGACCTCGGACACCTTTTCCACAGTAATTCCATCATTATCTGAATGCAGAACTGCAAACTTTTCCATAATTGTAGGATCAGCGGCTGCACAAGAGAAAATGCAATATTGTTCATATTCACACTGTGAGACAATGTGTTTTCACTGCAGTCATCCTCACTTACTTGTGCTGATCCAGTGAGGCAGATAGACCTCTTCAAACTGCCCATCAGAAACTGTGATGTCCAGCAGGGGGCCTGCAGCCATGTACTGCATGGCCTTAATTTTGTTCTTGAGCTCCCACCATCGGCCAAAGCGGTACTTAAAGCCCAAATGTGAATCCTTACAAATCCAGCGGAGGCCCGAGACACTGCACTCAAATTTACCTGGCACGCAGATGAAGCTGGTGGGACACAAGATCATTATGGTTAACGAAAATGAACAAAATAACCGGAACTTAAATTGAAAAAAAAAATTCAATCAGAATCAGTGTTCAAAAAATTACTGGAAATACATTTATATTGACAAAACCAAAAATAACTCGCTTTCAGGACACAGGAAGATGTGTTTTTTAGTAAGACATAAAAACAAAGCCCATACAGGATGTGTTTTATGAATAGCTTTACTGCATGTTTTGATGCATCTAACCTTAGAAGCAGTATTGTGCACATCACTTAGTGCATTTCAAAAACTATCATTTTAAAAATGGGTCTTTATATTGCATCCTACGATGTGGAATGTTTTGGATCATGAGCTGTTCCTTTCCTTCTCTGTACATTTCTCTTCCTGTCGTTCTGGTACCAGTTGACCACATTGTTTTGCATTAATTGAATTTTATTGAAATATTTTGTTTCCTTCAGAGCGCTGTGAGAGTACTGAAAATGTGTTTCACCTGTACCAGGTACAACTACCATCATGACGCACGGATGGCTTAAGTTTAACCCATTCATCCTCTGCAATTGGAATTTGAGTGGACCACTTCGCCTGGTTAAAGGAAGGCAACATGAAATTAAAATGTGTTATTGTAATTTCAATCTCCATCGAATTTTATGGAATAAAATGTGCATTTCATTTGTTAATTACGGGATAAGATCAAGAATAAAAATAAAGGCAGACAATCGACATTTGGTAGAGGATGTACTTACTGTGGTCATTTCAAAGAATTTAGATGATGGATCAGTTTGCCTGAAAGAGGTTAAGAAGAAAACAAACTTAGATACTCATTCTAAATAAAACAAAAGGCTTACAAAATTGTGTTTGGTGTGTGCCCAGGCAAATTGTTTTAAATCTTCAGTACCTATCCCCAAAAACTTATTCTAATGTTGCCAATGGTTTGATGTTCTGGTACATCATATGCACATGTAAATACCTGGAAATAAAAACTGAAATGATGTTCTCGTCTTTACCAGAGCTGGGCAGTCCATCCCTGGGCCCGGCCGGATGCCCATTTTTGGGGCGGAGGGCTGGGGGTTGACAAATCTAAAAAAAATGGCTGGACTAAGCATGGCCGGAAGTGGATTTTAGTCCGGCCCACTAATCGGCCCTCATGCGTGTGACGTGCTCGCGAGGCGGCCAAATTTAATCTCAGCCTTCTCGGTGAAAGGCTTCTTTTTAGGCTTCTTTCGAAACAAATTGTGTCCGGTTAGGAAAATCAAGCTGCGCGCAGCACTCAAGTATTACACTGGCACATCATGCATTTCCCTACTTCCGGAAATACGTCGTATCAAACCTGCTGTGTAGTGGTTTTCCCGGCATGCTTTTATTTTGACGGCAGGGAAGTGTGAAGGAGGGGAGTGTGGAAAATGGGTAAATTGTTGCTTGCAGACTTGTCGTCTGTTGGACAAATAAATGATACAATACGACAAAACCAACCCCATGGCTCGCAATGTAAGTATAAGTACACGCAGCTGGGTTGTTGCGTCTTTCACAACTTAATAACTTGGAGAAGTCTCGGAGCTCAGCTTCTTTTTATTGCGTAGACGGCATTCATTCACAGACGAGTTGAATCATTGATAACACTTGAAATGACATCACTCCGCGCACGTCGCGGTGCACTGAGGAAATCGCAAGGCGAATAACTACGCCTGGAAAAGTAGGTTCATACACTACATGGGTAAGTACGTGAGAAAGTGCCGTGTTTGAAGCGTGTCCGCAGCGGGTTTGAATAGTAAGTTAGCCAGCTAATTGTCTTTAAATAAACCTCGTTGATCGCAACGGGGCGGGGGCCGACAATGTTTACGAATATGGCCGGGGGGGTCGCAGCCGGAAGGGTACCCAGGTCAAGGATGGAGGGTTGCGGCCCGACGGGCAAAAAATGGTCAAGTGCCCAGCTCTGGTCTTTACGTGTCAAACCCAAATTTGTTCAGACTAAAGCAAAATAAAAGAATTGACGTCACAAAGTCGCATCGAAAACTCTCGCCTTTCACTGGCATAAAGACTTACATTTTCATTGGGTTGACCGTTTCTGGCTCCTGATCCTGAAGGATGGTGGAGAAGATCAATTTTTCTTCGTCAGATTTCAGATTATCAATGAGTCTCAACATCTTCTCGTGAGGGCTGTGGATGGCTTTGATATCATCACTTACAGCCACTCCCCTCAAACTGAGCTTATTTATTATTATGTCAACATCTCCAGCTCTCTTGATCACCATGTCTTCATTTTGATCAACAGAGACGTGCCCTGTGGAAAGGAGGAGAAAAGGTTTCTACGTCACAGTTTGTTATGGATATTTTGTGTTCAAAGTAGCAGTGGTAGTTAGCATTGGCTTGATTTCCTCAGACCAGTAGACTTGCCTAATGTGATATGTGCTTGCTTTTAAACTGTTACTGTTATTTTTGCTACAGGATACCTTTTGTACTCAGTTGTGACCCAATTGTCAAAACATTCTTGGAGTCATTTTGCTGCGCGACCACTTGGTTCATAATTGTTCCATGTTTTCTCCATTTGTGAATGTGGAAATTGTTGGAAATGGTTTTGTAACCTTTTCCAAACTGTTTCCAAAATGTTTTATTTTGAGCTATTGTAGCCCACTTGTTTTGGTCCAATACGTACTATTTAAGTGATTTCTTCATTCAACACATTTGACGATTATCAGGACTGGGTGTGGCCAGTGAATTGAACTCTTTCTAAGAACAGTGGTTAATGGTTAACACTAGGGATGTAACGATTCGCTCAAGCACCGATTCGATTTTAGATTTTCAGTTCCCGATTTTCAATTCGATTCGATTTGAAAAAAAATCACTACCATGCTTGTTTCTGTGCGCTAGTGTGGTTCTGCAGCCATCCATAAACGCAATACGCAATGATGTTTGGCGCAAGCGCATAATTTGATCTGGACCTTCAAAATATGCTATGCATCTGGAATGAAAAAAAGTTTAAAGACATCATTTTCTAGATGAATTTAATCAAACCGACTATTGGTTTTATCGAATTGATTAAACGATTAATCTGTTCAAATTAATTTTCGATTAGTTGTTACATCCCTAGTTAACACATGATTTGACAAGGGGAGGAGAGGGTAGGTTGGGGTTGTAATGAATTGCATTTAAAAAATGAAATCATAATAAAGAAACTGTTTTGTATTTACTCATTATTTTGTCAAAATTGGATTGATGATCCAAAACATTTACTGTAGGCATGATGAATATGCAATGAGAACTCAGGAAAGAATCAAATGTTTTGTGAATGGCGAATGGCATTTCCGCGTTGCGGACATCACATTAACGTGAAAATTAAAAATGTTTCCAAAGTTGGATGTAAGTGTTTTTCACAGGACAGCGACGATATAATAAATGTGTCAAACCTGAAAAGGACACATTGTGAATAATAAAGGTAGATTTTGTCATTACAGTGCTAAAACCATAGTTGCATCCGGTTGATAAATATCGGCATGTCTGAAGGTCACTAAGGAAACTTTCAACTCACCATACAGTCGCGGCTCTATACGTCTCAAGAAATGCAACATCTTCTTGCTTGCTTCTGGACCTTTTAGGCCAACGAAATGATTCAGCTGGAACACCATACTTCTGACATCAGGGTTCAAAGAGATGACTATACTTTTTTCCGCTGGACTCAAAATATGATCCGCTTCAAGATCATCCATCAGACTAAAAATAACACTCTGTGACACAAGATCAAACCGAAACCCTGGAAGCTTTTTAAGTTTTTGAAGCTTTAGTAGCTCTTGAAGATCCAAATGTCCATGGTAATCATCATCTGAAAACCAATGCAGACAAAAAAAGTCAAGTCAGGAAAATATACAGTACTTTCATTCCCAAGTGCCCATTAAAGGGCCTCTGTAATTTAACAAACATTGGCACTTATTTTATGGTTCTGGACTAAAAAATGATGTCTGCAATCATCCGTCGCAGGTAGGATACTAGCTCATTTAAATGGTAACTCAGCTAAAGCCATTGGGAAATCAGAACGAGACTTACGTCTACTTGTGCCACTGGTGCCGCGAATGCCGCTGCTGCCACTGGTGTCGCTAGCGCCGCTGGTGCCGGTTTCTACAAACATGCGGTTACAAATTTATAGATGTTCTTTTAATACTGGCTTCATATACCTTTGCGATCTAATTCTCGCGGTTAAAGTAACAATAATTCTTAGTGTATGAATAGTAGTTGCAGTAGTAGTACTAGTGACTCATAGTAGTAGTAATACTGCATGTACAGTGGTGTAAATAATTACAATAATTGCTCACTTATCCCCAAAATGATCTACCTCCAATTTATATGGTTGTTGTTTGTTGATTAGGTATAAAGATAGTTCTGTCAAAATCATGAAAAAAAACCCTTCAAATTAATTTTTCTGAAATGTTAATTTGATTGAATTAAATAGTATTATTAATTAGTGCTGTCAAATGATTAAAATATTTAATCGCGATTAATCACATTTTTTTTTGTAGTTAACTCACGGTTAGTCCCTTGATCTTTCTGTCCCATTATTTTCTTGAATTTTAACATGAATAAAAGGGGGTTGGATTAACGCCGAAAATAACGGGCTAAACTGACAGCCCTATTGATAATAACTAATAACAAATAACTAATTATATTATGATAATTATATGACAATAATAATTTAACCCCAAGAAAAACGCAAGTTGCTACTTGGTAGAGAAACCCTTGTTGGCAAGCACAGCGGTGAGACGTCTCTTGTCGTTGGTCAACTTTGCACAAGAAGGTGACAGAAGATTTTCACTCCCGTCCCATCCCACTTTCGCAGAAAAAAATACCGTACCGTCCTATAGTAAAAACACAAAAAAATCATGTCCCAGTGAAAACAACTCCCACTCCAGAGGGAGGCTTTTTTTTCCCCCCGACTGGATAGACTAGACTTGCAAAAGCGCCAACACTTAGCAACATTCTCATTCCCTCCATGGTGGAGGAAAGCGGGCCAAGAGAATTTGGCCTAATAGCACTGGATGCAAGACCATACATATTGGGTGTTTTTGAATGTTAAAGATGTAAGTTTAATGATCGCTTAGCACATTGTTTAAAATGTGTTTTTCCTAATGATGACATTACCATATATGTGCGTAGAATTGTATTTAAACAACACAATATGCTTTTTTCAGTTCATTAAAAGTAATAGAGAGTCAATTTTATGTTGTACTTTTGACATATATTTGTTTTATTCCCATTATCAATAAACGTCCATTTGAAAGTGGAGTTGTTTTTTAATCGGCAAATTTATGAATTCAACGGGGGATGAAATAGATCTTTCCTCCTTTTATAGGAAATAAAATAATAAATATAACGTGTCACATCACACACAAACAGAATGCACTGAAAATAATGAAGGTTATTGAAGGAACCTTACATGACTTAAGCATAATATCTAAAGGAGAGTTTCAACTCACTGTCAACTTTAAAATGACTTGGCTTTCGGGAAAACTTCCTCTTCTTGCTTGCCGTTTGACCTTTGCGGAGAACCGAATGAATCAGTGCTCGTTATCTTTTGCCATCTTTTGTCAGCATATCTTGTATCTCTTGTAAATGACAGGTACTCAAGATATGAATATGATATGAGTAAGATGATTAGTAATGAGTAGTCGTAACAGGAGTAGTAGTCGTCGTAATAGTAGTAGTAATACTTGATGTACAGGGTGGTGTAAATAATTGCAACAATAATTTGTTCACTTACAAAAAATGTACTTACGGAATTTAAAAAGAGAAGGATTCCTTTCCTTCAGGAAATACAACATTTTACAGCTTGCCTCCGGACCTTTGTGGAGGACCAGGTCAATCAAGAACTTTGCTCGTGCTCTCACATCAAGTTGCGGCAACTCTAGCTTTTGAATTTCGAGGGGATTCATGACGTGGGCTTTTAAAAGATCCTCCGATAGCTGATGTAGAGTATCAATTGACACCTGTGATATAAACTCAGACCTCAACCGTTTAAGCTCCATTTGTCGGGGGTCATCTGAAAAACAATGTGAACAGAAAAAGTCAGGTCAGATAGCTCAGACAGGGAGAACATGCGATCAACCCCAACTTTTCATTAATCAACATTATATATATATATATATATACTTTCTCTCTCTCTCTCTCTCTCTCTCTCTCTCTCTCTCTATATATATATATATATATATATATATATATATATATATATATATATATATATATATATATATATATATATATATATATATATATATATACGATTTGAATATATATATATATATATATATATATATATATATATATATATATATATACGATTTGAATATATATATATATATATATATATATATATATATACGATTTGAGCCTTCAGGGCATCTGTGATATCATTTTCTGTTGACAGAAGTGATAAAATGGCCGACCCTTGAGATGGCTACATTTTGCTGCTTGACTCCTATTCCACAAACACAATATTAATCAGAATGCCGTGTTTCAACTAGGGGGGCCTGCATAGAACATATTCTTGAAAAAAAAATGTTTGGGTTGACTTCCCTCTTCAATTGAAAAAACAAGCATTGGATTCAACTCACACAAACAGCCCCTCAGCCAGCACAAACGCATACACGCGCGTCCGCGCATGCACGCCCGCACGCACGCACACACGCACACGATCATTTACATTGGATAATTTACTTTATTACATTTAATAAAGTATTTGCATGAGAAAATCAATCCTCTTATTCATGTTAAGGTTATTAAAATTCAAGAAAATAATAGGACAGAAAAATCAAGGGATTTTTTTACAATAAATAAAATGTGCGATTAACTACAAGTTAACTATGAAAAATGTGATTAATCACGATTAAATATTTCAATCGATTGACAGCACGAATATAAGTGTGTGTTGATGTGTGTGTGTGTGTGTGTGTGTGCGGGTGTGGGGGTTTGTGTGTGGGGATGTGTGTGTGTGTGTGTGAGTGGATATATTTACTAGCGATGTCAAAATTACAGTATTAACTATGGAGACTAATTTAAATTTTCTAATGCTTAAAAAAAAAAAAAAATATATATATATATATATATATATATATATATATATATATATATATATATATATATATGTATATATATCAGTTAACTCCGTTTTTTTTACTTCCTGTGGCAGCTGACCTCTGCTCACTTTGCAGGAGAGTCACTGTCAAAAAGAGGGACTTTTACGTAGTTTTACTTTAAAAAGTTGCTCCATGGCTCATTGGAGAAATCCATGATTTGCGCACTTTGCAAAAGGCCAATTCAAATACCATATTAGTTGTACGTCTTTGGTCTATCGTTGAGCAGTTGTATTTGACAAGAAAATAATCGTATTGAAGAATCCAATAAAGCTTTGAATGGAAATATACTTTTCTTTTTTTCCAGATTTTTTTCCAAGATTCTAACTCAAGTAAATATCAGTTCCAAGCTTCATAAAAAAAATGTAATTGAATAATATGATTAATCATGGTCAATTTTGGAAAATTTTGCCATTAATTAGTTACATTTTTTTAAATTGCTTGACAGCACTAGTATTCATGTTACTGTTAGCTGGCTACTATTCAGTTTCAAGATTACACATACATGCCGACCGCCTTACGAGGCAGGGGCATGTGGTGCGGACCAGTGCATACTGGGTAATGTAGTCTAGCCGCAGGAGTATGACTTATCGCAAGGTGCAAGACAAAAAGAGAACACGAGAGAGGCGGCTGTGGGCTCATGTAAAGTCCCAGTACGCTGTAAAAAGTCCCGGTACATTAGAGGCAAACATTGATGAGTGCGGGTACTCCGTAATGGTGAGTACCAGCCCACTTAAAGCACTGCCTGTTATAAAGCTTCCTCAGAACAGCTGTTGTATAATAGTCATTATTTTTAAGGAACGTACTATTTATGCAAAAGCACAGACCTCAATTTTGACCTGAACACTTCATGGACATGGGCATACTGAGAAATGAGGTTCAAATTGTTTGCTGACTCAAAATGTGTCGTCGGAGAAGCTCAACTCCTTTTTCCATAATCATGTCGAATACTAGCTCATTTAAATGGCAGCCCAGCTAAAGTCGTTGAGAAAACAGAACAAGACTTACAGCTCCTGGTGACGCCGGAGCTGCTGGAGCCGCTGGTGTTGCCAATGCCAAATGCTGGGTCGCCGGAGTAGCTGGAGTCGGTGCCGGCGTCGGTGTCGGCGGTGCCAGCGGGGAGGGAGGTGCTGCTGCTGCGCTGTTCTAAAAAGATGCAGGTTCAAATGTACAGATTTTTTTGGGGGGGCGCGGGTTGGGGTGGTTGGTGGGGGGACGGACTGATGGACGTCTGACAGACTAACTGAGAGACAAATGATGGAATGATGGAATGACCAACTGACGATTTCAATTCGGTTTGTCACGAACAATGACGGACTGACCAATGACGGATGAGTACCCAGGCTGCTGAAGGATGACGCTGGACGGAACAGCAACATTTTGTAAAATGCCACTTCTGCTTTTTTATTCATTGACATGCATATGTTTTGAATAATATCTTCATTCTATTCCCATAATCAAACACCCACTCGGACCTGCAGGGCTTGCTCTTTTTAAGACAGCAAATTTACAAATTCAGCAGGGGATGACATAATCATTTGCTCCACTCTAGATAGGAAATAAAAAGTGAATATCATGTGTCACACACAAAGAGAATGCGCTGCAAATAATGACGATATTTTTAAAATCCACCTTACATTGGTTAAGTATGGTTGCTATAGGGCAGTTTCAACTCACCTGGGCACTTTCAAAAGAATAGGATCTATCCGCTTTAGGGGAATTATTATTATGAACCTCAACCTTTGTGGAAAACTAGATGAATCAGAGACCACGTTTGTTTTTTCGTGTCAGGATATCTTGTATTTCTTGTATATTGTGGGAACTCAGACATGAACATAACATGAGAAAGATGATTAGTGTTTGAGTAGTAGTTGTGTTGTAGTAGTAGGAGGAGGAGAAGAACTAGTATTACTGCATGGACAGTGTTGTGTAAATATTTGTAACGATTGTTCATTTATATAAAGAAATAAAAAAGTTTTAAAACAGCATGGTTGAGAAGAGCAGTTTCACCAGGGTCATTATAAGGATTAGGATCTATTTGCTTTTGAGGAGATGTCTTCTTCCTGCTTGCTAGTTGACCTGTGCGGAGAACCAAACGAATCAGAGACCGTACTTGTTATCTCATGTCAGGATATATATCTTATATCTCTTGTATATCGCGTGAACCCAAGACATGAACATGACATGAGTGAGATAATTAGTGTTGGAGTAGTTGCAATAGTAGTAGTAGTAGTAGTAGTAGTAGTAGTAGTACTGGCAATAGTAGTAGTAGTAGTAGTAATACTGCATGTACAGTGTGTAGGGGTGTAACGATTAATCGAAAATCAACTTAAAATCGGTTAATTGGAACGAATCAATTAATCGATTCGATAATTTGTAAATCGAGTTGGTTAAATTCATCTATAAAATGATGTGTTGAAACGTTTTTTCATTCTATCTCTTAGCTTTATGAGACTCAACAACTTCTTGTTTGGTTCTGGACCTTTTTGGAGGACCAGATCAATCAGAGACTGTGCTTGGTGTCTCCCATTAGCGCTCTGCAACAATATCTCTCGTATTTCCCCGTGACTTAAGACAATAGTGTTTAAAAGATCGTCAAACAGCTGATATAGAAGTGAAAATGACACCTGAGATACAAACTCAGGCCTCAACCGTTCAAGCTCAATTTGTCCAGAGTCAACTGAAAAACAACGCAAACAGAAAATGCCAGGTCAGATATCTCAGACAGGGAGAACATGCCATCATTCCCAAGATTAACACAAACACATAACATTAGTGGAATTCATTTGTTACAATTCCAGAAAATAAAATGTTGGAAATTTCAAACTGTATACAGCAACGGGACAAATGACCACCATCATTGTTCCCTCTAAACTGCGTGCGTGCAGCCTCTCAGCGCACACAATGACGCTGGCGCGCACCACGCACACACATTACATTTCGACACACGTTCCTTCATTTCCACCCCAGTTTGATCTACAAACAGGATGGTGTCCTGTTCCCACTTCACTTACCGTTTCGGTAGTGCGACCGATCAATTGTTCTACTATAGGTGGAAGCATACATTGACAATTTTTTATGTCTTATTAAATGACAAGTTTTCCATTATTTATGAGTGGACAACGTGGGACCATATTTATACAGATTCTATTGACACTTCATTATGCTTAAAATGACCTGTGTGCTAAAATAAAAGTAAACTAGGGCTGATTTTGATTGGTGTCGCAAATCTCTATTCTATTTTGTTAGGTAGGGGGTATTGATTTTTCTGTAACATATCTACATCATGGAACATGTTCTGATCTCAGGTTGTGGACAGATGTAATACTGCTTTGGCCGGCGTGTGCATATCTGATGTGCTCACCAAAGTGTGAGGAAGGCTTCTCAGACGCACGGGAAAATCCAGGCCCGAGTATCATTGACGAGATTCTTCTTATTACTAAAAAAAAAAAAAAAAAAAAATGGAAAGAGCAAATCAAAGGATAATAAATAAAGTCAAGAAAAAAACAATACCATGTTTTTCAGACTTTTAGTCGCTGCGGAGTGAAAGTTGCACCAGTGAGAATTCTGGTCTCATCTGCATAGTGCTGACATGATACCAAGATTTTGACTTCGATACTACTCGAGATACCTCCATAAAGCACCTCGATACTGCTATGCAAAAACTTAAAAAGTTAAACCATTAGTTAAAAACAGTGGAATAATAAAATCCAGTCAACATTGACCGGACTCTTCTTGTCACAAAAAAAAAAAATGTTTTTTAAATGGAATGAGCAAATCAGAGGAAAGTACTCTTTATCCAAAAGCACAGACCTTAATGTTGACCTTGGCCGCATTATTGACCTTAACACTTTTGTTGGGAAATGAGTTTCAAGATTTACAGTTTATGGTGCCACTGCTGGCACTGGAGTCACAGGCGCCGGCTTCGTCACTGCTTAAACTGATCTCCGCCAAAAAAGGAAAGCTTTTGTCCACATTTAGCGCTGCCATAATAAAAGAAAAAAGACAAATGACACAGTGTTGCTTAAATACCCTACTTTGAAACCCTAACCCTAGTTTGAAATCCTAATCCTAGTTTGAAACCCTACATTGAAACCCTAACCCTTGATTGAAACCCTAGTTTGAAATCCTAATCCTAGTTTGAAACCCTACATTGAAACCATAACCCTAGTTTGAAACCCTAAATGGAAACCTTAACGCTGGCTTAAATTCCTACTTTGAAACCCTAGCCCTAGTTTGAAACCCTACTTTGAAACCCTAACCCTAGTTTGAAACCGTAGTTGGAAATCCTAACCCTAGTTTGTAAACCCTAAATGGAAACTGTAACCCTAGTTTTAAACCCTACTTTGAAACCCTAACCCTAGTTTAAATCCCTCCTTAGAAACCCTAACCCTAGTTTATAACCCTGCTTTGAAACCCTAACCCTAGTTTGAAAAACTACTTTGAAACCCTAACCCTAGTTGGCAACCCTAGATGGAAACCCTAACCCTAGTTTGAAACCGTAATTGGAAAGCCTAATCCTAATTTGAAACCCTAAATGGAAACTGTAACCCTAGTTTAAATCCCTACTTTGAAACCCTAACCCTAGTTTATAACCCTACTTTAAAACCTAAACCTAGTTTGCAAACGTAGTTGGAAACCCTGACCCTAGTTTGAAACCCTACTTTGAAACCCTAACCCTAGATTGAAAGCTAGTTGAGAACCCTAACCCTGGTTTGAAACCCTACTTTGAAACCTAAACTCTGGTTTAAACCCCTACTTTGAAACCCTAACCCTAGTTTACAACCTTGCTTTGAAACCCTAACCATAGTTTAAAAACCCGACTTTGACACCCTAACCGTAGTTTGAAACCTCTACTTTGAAACCCTCACGCCAGTTTGAAACCGAGTAGGAAACCCTAACCCTAGTTTGAAACCCTATTTTGAAACCCTAACCCTAGTTTGAAACCATAATTGGAAACCTGAACCCTAGTTTGAAACCGTAACTGGAAACCTTAACCCTAGTTTAAAACCTTAACCATAGTTTGAAACCCTGGCTGGAAACCCTAACCCTAGTTTGAAACCTTATCTGGAAACACTAACCGTTGTTTGAAACCCTAACCCTAGTTTGGAACCCTAGTTTGAAACCCTAACCCCAGTTTGAAACCCTAACCCTACTTTGAAACCCTAGCTGGAAACACTAACCGTTGTTTGAAACCCTAGCCCTAGTTTGGAACCCTAGTTTGAAACCCTAACCCTAGTTTGGAACCCTAGTTTGAAACCCTAACCCTAGTTTGAAACCCTAGCTGGAAACCATAGCCAAGTTTGAAACCCTAACCCTACTTTGAAACCCTAGCTGGGAACCCTGACCTTAATTTGAATCCCCTTGCCCTAGTTTGACACCCTAACCCTAGTTTGAAACCCTAGCTGAAAACCCCTAACCCTAGTTTGAAACCTTAGTTGGAAACCCTAACCCTAGTTTGAAACCCTGGCTGGAATCCCTAACCCTAGTTTGATATCCTAGCTGGGAACCCTAACCCTAGTTTGAAACCCTAGCTGAAAAACCCTAACCCTAGTTTGAAACCCTAGTTGGAAACCCTAACCCTAGTTTAAAACCCTAACCCTAGTTTGAAACCCTGGCTGGAATCCCTAACCCTAGTTTGATATCCTAGCTGAGAACCCTAACCCTAGTTTGAAACCCTAACCCTAGTTTGGAACCCGAGCTGAAAAACCCTAACCCTAGTTGGAAGCCCTAGCCCTAGTTTGAAACCCTAACCCTAGTTTGAAACCCTGGCTGGAAACCCTAACCCGAGTTTGAAAACCCTAGCTGGAAGCCGTAAACCTAGTTTGAAACCCTAACCCTAGTTTGGAACCCTAGCTGGAAACCCTAACCCTGGTTTGAAACGCTAGTTTGAAACCCTAACCCCAGTTCGAAACCCTAGCTGGAAAGCTTACCCTAGTATGAGGCTTTAACCATAGAATGAAACCTCAACCCTAGTTTGAAACCCTAACCCAAGTTTGAAACCCTAGCTGGAAAACCTAACACTGGTTTGAAAACCTAATCCTAGTTTGAAACCCTAGCTGGAAACCCTAACACTAACTGGAAACCCTAACCCTAGTTTGTAACCCTAGGTTGAAACCCTAACCCTAGTTTGAAACCCTAACACTAATTTCAAATCCTAGCCCTAGTTTGAAACCCTAGCTGGAAACACTAACCCTAGTTTGAAACCCTAACCACAGTTTGAAACCCTAGCTGGAAACCCTAACACTAGTTTGAAACCCTAGCTGGAAACCCTAACCCTAGTTTGAAACCCTAGCTGGAAACCCTAACCCTAGTTTGTAACCCTTGCCCTAGGTTGAAACCATAACCCTGTTTTGAAACCCTAGCTGGAAAACCCTAACCCAAGTTTGAAACCCTAGTTGGAAGCCCTAACCCTAGTTTGAAACCCTAGCTGGAAACCCTAACCCTAGTTTGAAACCCTAGCTGGAAACCTTAACCCTAGTTTGAAGCCCTAACCCTAGTTTGAAACCCTAGTTTGAAACCGTAATGCCAGTTTGAAACCCTAGCTGGAAACCCTAACACTAGTTTGAAACCCTAGCTGGAAACCCTAACCCTAGTTTGAAACCCTAGCTGGAAAACCTAACCCTAGTTTGTAACCCTTGCCCTAGGTTGAAACCATAACCCTGTTTTGAAACCCTAGCTGGAAAACCCTAACCCAAGTTTGAAACCCTAGTTGGAAGCCCTAACCCTAGTTTGAAACCCTAGTTGGAAACCCTAACCCTAGTTTGAAACCCTAGCTGGAAACCTTAACCCTAGTTTGAAGCCCTAACCCTAGTTTGAAACCCTAGTTTGAAACCGTAACGCCAGTTTGAAACCGTAGCTGGAAACCCTGACCCTAGTTTGAAACCCTAGCTGGAAACCCTGACCTTAATTTGAATCCCCTTGCCATAGTTTGACACCCTAACCCTAGTTTGAAACCCTAGCTGAAAAACCCTAACCCTAGTTTGAAACCCTAGCTGGAAACCCTAACCCTAGTTAGAAACCCTAACCCTAGTTTGAAACCCTAACCATAGTTTGAAACCTTAGCTGGAAACCCTAACCCCAGTTTGAAACCCTAGCTGAAAAACCCTAACCCTAGTTTGAAACCCTTGCTGGAAACCCTAACCCTAGTTTGAAACCCTGACCCTAGTTTGAAACCCTGGCTGGAAACTCTAACCCTAGTTTGAAACCCTAACACTAGTTTGAAAACCTAACCCTAGTTTGTAACCCTAGTTTGAAACCCTAACCCTAGTTTGAAACCCTAGCTGGAAACCCTAACCCTAATTTGAAACCCTAACACTAATTTGAAATCCTAGCCCTAGTTTGAAACCCTAGCTGGAAACCCTAACCCTAGTTTGAAAACCTAGCCCTAGTTTGAAACCCTAACCCTAGTTTGAAACCCTAGCTGGAAACCCTAAGCCTAGTTTGAAAACCTAGCCCTAGTTTGAAACCCTAACCCTAATTTGAAACCCTAACCCTACTTTGAAACCCTAGCTGGAAACCCTGACCCTAGTTTGAAAACCTAACCCTAATTTGAAACCCTAACCCTAGTTTGAAACCCTAGCAGGAAACCCTAACCCTAGTTTGAAACCCTGAGGCCAAGTTTGAAAACCTAGCTGAAAACCCTAACCCTAGCAGGAAACCCTAACCCTAGTTTGAAACCCTGAGGCCAAGTTTGAAAACCTAGCTGAAAACCCTAACCATAGTTTGAAACCCTAACTCTAATTTGAAACCCTAATTCTAGTTTGAAACCCTAGCTGGAAACCCTAACCCCAGTTTGAAACCCTAGTTGGAAAACCTAACCCTAATTTGAAACCCTAACCCTAGTTTGAAACCCGAGCTGGAAAGCCTAACCCTAGTTTGAAACCATAACACTAATTTCAAACCATAGCCCTAGTTTGAAACCCTAGTTTGAAACCCTAACCCTAGTTTGAAACCCTAACACTAGTTTGAAACCGTAGCTGGAAACCCTAAATCTAGTTTGAAACCCTAACCCTAGTTTGAAACCCTAACTGTCATTTGAAACCCTAGCTGGAAACCCTAACCCTAGTGTGAAACCCTAACCCTAATTTGAAACCCTAGCTGGAAACCCTAACCCTAGTTTGAAACCCTAACCCTAGTTTGAAACCATAGCTGGAAACCCTAATTTGAAACCCTAGCTAGAAACCCTAACCCTAATTTCAAACCTTAACTGGAAACCCTAACCCTAGTTTGACACCCTATCCCTAGTTTGAAAACCTAATCCTAATTTAAAAACCCTAAACCTAGTTTGAAACCCTAGCTGGAAACTCTAACCCTAGTTTGAAACCCTGACCCTAGTTTGAAACCCTAGCTGGAAACCCTAACCCTAGTTTGAAACCCTAACCCTAGTTTGAAACCCTATCTGGAAACCCTAAACGTAGTTTTAAACCCTAACCCTATTTTGAAACCCTAGCTGGAAACCCTAAACCTAGTTAGAAACCCTAACCCTAGTTTGAAACCCTAGCTGGAAACCCTGACCTTAATTTGAATCCCCTTGCCATAGTTTGACACCCTAACCCTAGTTTGAAACCCTAGCTGAAAAACCCTAACCCTAGTTTGAAACCTTAGCTGGAAACCCTAACCCTAGTTAGAAACCCTAACCCTAGTTTGAAACCCTAACCATAGTTTGAAACCTTAGCTGGAAACCCTAACCCCAGTTTGAAACCCTAGCTGAAAAACCCTAACCCTAGTTTGAAACCCTTGCTGGAAACCCTAACCCTAGTTTGAAACCCTGACCCAAGTTTGAAACCCTAGCTTGAAACCCTAACCCTTGTTTGAAACCCTAGCTGGAAACCCTAACCCTTGTTTGAAACCCTAGCTGGAAACCCTAACCCTAGTTTGAAACCCTAGCTGGAAACTCTAACCCGTGTTTGAAACCCTAGCTGGAAACCCTAACCCTTGTTTGAAACCCTAGCTGGAAGCCCTAACCCTTGTTTAAAACCCTAACCCTACTTTGAAACCCTAGCTGGAAACCCTAACCCTAATTTTAAAACCTAACCCTAATTTAAAACCCTAACCCTAGTTTGAAAACCTAACCCTAATTTGAGACCCTAACCCGACTTTTAAACCCTAGCTGGAAACCCTAAACCTAGTTTGAAACCATAAGCCTAGCTTGAAACACTAGCTGGAAACCCTAACCAAAGTTTGAAACCCTGGCTGGAAACCCTAACCCGAGTTTGAAAACCCTAGCTGGAAGCCGTAAACCTAGTTTGAAACCCTAACCCTAGTTTGAAACCCTAGCTGGAAAACACTAACCAAAGTTTGAAACCCTAGTTGGAAACCCTAACCCTAGTTTGTAAACTATAAAACTAGTTTGAAACCCTGGCTGGAAACCCTAACCCAAGTTTGAAAACCTAGCTGGAAACCCTAACCCTAGTTGGAAACCCTAACCCTAATTTGAAACCTTACCCCTAGTTTGAAACCCTAGCTGGAAACCCTAACCCTAGTTTGAAAACCTAACCCTAATTTGAAACCCTAACCCTAGTTTGAAACCCTAGCTGAAAACCCTATGCCTAGTTTGAAACCCTAGTCGTATACACTAACCCCAGTTTGAAACCCTAGCCGGAAACCCGAACCCTAGCTGGAAACCCTAACCCTAGTTTAAAACCCTGACCCTAGTTTGAAACCCTAGCTAGAAACCCTAACCCTAGTTTGAAACCCTAACCCTAATTTGAAACCCTAACCCTAGTTTGAAACCCTGGCTGGAAACCCTAACCCTTGTTTGAAACCCTAACCCTAGTTTGAAAGCATAGATTGAAACACTGGCCCTACTTTGAAACGCTAGCTGGAAACCCTAACCCTAGTGTGAAACCCTTTCCCTAGTTTGAAAACCATAACCCTAGTTTGAAACCCTAGCTGGAAACGCTAACCCTAGTTTGAAACCCTAGTTGGAAACCCTAACCCTAGTTTGTAAACTATTAAACTAGTTTGAATCCCTGGCCGGAAACTCTAACCCTAGTTTGAAACCCTAGCTGGAAACCCTAACCCTAGTTTGAAACCCTAACTCTAATTTGAAACCCAAGATGGAAACCCTAATCCTAGTTTTAAAACCTAACCCCAATTTGAAACCCTAACGCTAGTTTGAAACCCGAACTCTAATTTGAAACCCTAATCCTAGTTTGAAACCCTAGCTGGAAACCCTAATTCTAGTTTGAAAACCTAAAAATAATTTGAAACCCTAACCCTAGTTTGAAGTTTCAAATTTCTTTTTGACTCAAAATGTGCCATAATCATCCATAATCTAGCTCATTTAAATGGTAGCGCAGCTAAATACATTGAGAAAACAGAACAAGACTTACAGCTTCTGGTGCCACTGGCGCCGGCTTCGTCACTGCCCCCACTGGTGCCCGCCACTGGAAACATGCAGTTTCCAAGTTATCGATGTTCTTTTTATTACTGGTGCGGAGTGAAAGTTGCACCAGTGAGAATTCTGGTCTCATCTGCATAGTGCTGACATGATACCAAGATTTTGACTTCGATACTACTCGAGACCTCCATAAAGCACCTCGATACTGCTATGCAAAAACTTAAAAAGTTAAACCATTAGTTAAAAACAGTGGAATAATAGCTCACAACTAAACAATTACAAATGCCGCTTATTTGGATTCAATCAAACAATTACCATAAGGATACTAATTAGAATACTTTGATCAAATAAAAAGTACATTTTGTACATATTTAAAACCTTTAGAACTATTGTCCCCCCCAAAAAAATTACGTTTACGTGAAATGTCGTCAACGGGAATCCTCGCGAAGAACACCAGTTGGCTCTCGACTGAATAAAGTTCATTCTGTCTCTTATTTGTAATTGAATTTCTTGTTTCTTTTATCTCAGACATTTTTTTTTTTTTTAGGTTATCATTACCTGACATGTTTCGGCGGAAGACTAATTAATATTCAAAATGCATACACTCGGAGCTTAGGTCGTTGTCTTTCACGCAGCCACTGGAAATAGAAATGTAATTCAGTCCAACTTGCAGGCCAGCGAGAGCTCAGGATTTCACGACACTACGCACTGGCATGCGTGGGAAATGTGGTCGACTTTCATCAAAACACTACCGCTTTTGTCCACATATAGCGCCGCCATAATCAACAAAAACTGACAAATGACACAGTGTTGCTTTAAATAGAGGAAAATAAGAAAATGGACCAAAATAATATTTGAATTAAAATCTATTGAACAAAAGTGCACAATGTTTCATTCTAAAACAACCTCTTCTAAAAGATTTCATGCAAATATATTTTACTTAAAAGTTAAGTACACTGGAACAGTAACGAACAAATGTACTATACTATAGAGGTTAATTTTGAAAAAGTTGCTTTTACTGTATGATACACCTGTTAGAAGGCTTCATCAGACGAAGAACCGCTGCAGACTGTAGTAATAATTACTTGTAAGGAAAGTACTCTTTATCCAACAGCACAGACCTTCATTTTGACCTTGGCCGCAATATTGACGTTGACACTTATGTTGGGAAATGAGTTTCAAATTTCTTTTTGACTCAAAATGTGCCATAATCATCCATAATCTAGCTCATTTAAATGGTAGCGCAGCTAAATACATTGAGAAAACAGAACAAGACTTACAGCTTCTGGTGCCACTGGCGCCGGCTTTGTCACTGCTGCCACTGGTGCCCGCCGCTGGAAACATGCAGTTTCCAAGTTATCGATGTTCTTTTTATTACTGGTTCATATACCTTGATGATTTATTTCTAGCAGTTATGGTGAGACTAACTCTTAGTGTTTGAGTATTAGTAGTAGTAGTAACAGTAGCATTGTACTGTATGTACTGTACTGTAAAACTTTACATACAATGACCAAATACAGAGGTGTCAAACTCATTTTGGTTTGCGTCATTTTGACTGAACGCATATAAAAATGTATGAGGTATGACAGTTTATGTGAACAGCTACACAACAAATTGATGATGTCACTAGTTTAAAAATCAGAAGCCAGTTAAAAACTGTTCAATTTGTTTGAAAAGGGGGATTGGCAACAAAAACGCTTAAAAAAAATAGTTTTAAAACAGTCAACTGTAAAAACGCCGCAATCAGAAAATGCCAGGTCAGATATCTCGGACAGGGAGAACATGACATCATTCAAAATATTAACACAAACACATAACATTAGTGGAATTCATTTGTTACAATTTCAGAAATTTCAAACTGTATACAGCAACGGGACAAATCATCATTGTTCCCTCTAAGCTGCGTGCGTGCGCAATTGCGCACTTCTCTCACCCTCTCAGCGCGCAAAATGACGCTGGCGCGCACCACGCACACACATTACATTTCTACACACGTTCCTTCATTTCCACCCCAATTTGATCTACAAACAGGACACCACACTATTCCCACTTCCCTTACCGCTTCGGTAGTGCGACCGATCAATTGTTCTACTATAGGTGGAAGCATACATTGACAATTTTTTATGTCTTATTAAATGACAAGTTTTCCATTATTTATGAGTGGACAACGTGGGACCATATTTATACAGATTCTATTGACACTTCATTATGCTTAAAATGACCTGTGTGCTAAAATAAAAGTAAACTAGGGCTGATTTTGATTGGTGTCGCAAATCTCTATTCTATTTTGTTAGGTAGGGGGTATTGATTTTTCTGTAACATATCTACATCATGGAACATGTTCTGATCTCAGGTTGTGGACAGATGTAATACTGCTTTGGCCGGCGTGTGCATATCTGATGTGCTCACCAAAGTATGAGGAATGCTTCTCAGACGCACGGGAAGATCCAGGAAACATTGACCACCAACTTCTTATTACTAAAAAAAAAAAAAAAAAAAAAAAAAAATGGAAAGAGCAAATCAAAGGATAATAAATAAAGTCAAGAAAAAAACAATACCATGTTTTTCAGACTTTTAGTCGCTGCGGAGTGAAAGTTGCACCAGTGAGAATTCTGGTCTCATCTGCATAGTGCTGACATGATACCAAGATTTTGACTTCGATACTACTCGAGATACCTCCATAAAGCACCTCGATACTGCTATGCAAAAACTTAAAAAGTTAAACCATTAGTTAAAAACAGTGGAATAATAAAATCCAGTCAACATTGACCGGACTCTTCTTGTCACAAAAAAAAAAAATGTTTTTTAAATGGAATGAGCAAATCAGAGGAAAGTACTCTTTATCCAAAAGCACAGACCTTAATGTTGACCTTGGCCGCATTATTGACCTTAACACTTTTGTTGGGAAATGAGTTTCAAGATTTACAGTTTATGGTGCCACTGCTGGCACTGGAGTCACAGGCGCCGGCTTCGTCACTGCTTAAACTGATCTCCGCCAAAAAAGGAAAGCTTTTGTCCACATTTAGCGCTGCCATAATAAAAGAAAAAAGACAAATGACACAGTGTTGCTTAAATACCCTACTTTGAAACCCTAACCCTAGTTTGAAATCCTAATCCTAGTTTGAAACCCTACATTGAAACCCTAACCCTTGATTGAAACCCTAGTTTGAAATCCTAATCCTAGTTTGAAACCCTACATTGAAACCATAACCCTAGTTTGAAACCCTAAATGGAAACCTTAACGCTGGCTTAAATTCCTACTTTGAAACCCTAGCCCTAGTTTGAAACCCTACTTTGAAACCCTAACCCTAGTTTGAAACCGTAGTTGGAAATCCTAACCCTAGTTTGTAAACCCTAAATGGAAACTGTAACCCTAGTTTTAAACCCTACTTTGAAACCCTAACCCTAGTTTAAATCCCTCCTTAGAAACCCTAACCCTAGTTTATAACCCTGCTTTGAAACCCTAACCCTAGTTTGAAAAACTACTTTGAAACCCTAACCCTAGTTGGCAACCCTAGATGGAAACCCTAACCCTAGTTTGAAACCGTAATTGGAAAGCCTAATCCTAATTTGAAACCCTAAATGGAAACTGTAACCCTAGTTTAAATCCCTACTTTGAAACCCTAACCCTAGTTTATAACCCTACTTTAAAACCTAAACCTAGTTTGCAAACGTAGTTGGAAACCCTGACCCTAGTTTGAAACCCTACTTTGAAACCCTAACCCTAGATTGAAAGCTAGTTGAGAACCCTAACCCTGGTTTGAAACCCTACTTTGAAACCTAAACTCTGGTTTAAACCCCTACTTTGAAACCCTAACCCTAGTTTACAACCTTGCTTTGAAACCCTAACCATAGTTTAAAAACCCGACTTTGACACCCTAACCGTAGTTTGAAACCTCTACTTTGAAACCCTCACGCCAGTTTGAAACCGAGTAGGAAACCCTAACCCTAGTTTGAAACCCTATTTTGAAACCCTAACCCTAGTTTGAAACCATAATTGGAAACCTGAACCCTAGTTTGAAACCGTAACTGGAAACCTTAACCCTAGTTTAAAACCTTAACCATAGTTTGAAACCCTGGCTGGAAACCCTAACCCTAGTTTGAAACCTTATCTGGAAACACTAACCGTTGTTTGAAACCCTAACCCTAGTTTGGAACCCTAGTTTGAAACCCTAACCCCAGTTTGAAACCCTAACCCTACTTTGAAACCCTAGCTGGAAACACTAACCGTTGTTTGAAACCCTAGCCCTAGTTTGGAACCCTAGCTTGAAACCCTAACCCTAGTTTGGAACCCTAGTTTGAAACCCTAACCCTAGTTTGAAACCCTAGCTGGAAACCATAGCCAAGTTTGAAACCCTAACCCTACTTTGAAACCCTAGCTGGGAACCCTGACCTTAATTTGAATCCCCTTGCCCTAGTTTGACACCCTAACCCTAGTTTGAAACCCTAGCTGAAAACCCCTAACCCTAGTTTGAAACCTTAGTTGGAAACCCTAACCCTAGTTTGAAACCCTGGCTGGAATCCCTAACCCTAGTTTGATATCCTAGCTGGGAACCCTAACCCTAGTTTGAAACCCTAGCTGAAAAACCCTAACCCTAGTTTGAAACCCTAGTTGGAAACCCTAACCCTAGTTTAAAACCCTAACCCTAGTTTGAAACCCTGGCTGGAATCCCTAACCCTAGTTTGATATCCTAGCTGAGAACCCTAACCCTAGTTTGAAACCCTAACCCTAGTTTGGAACCCGAGCTGAAAAACCCTAACCCTAGTTGGAAGCCCTAGCCCTAGTTTGAAACCCTAACCCTAGTTTGAAACCCTGGCTGGAAACCCTAACCCGAGTTTGAAAACCCTAGCTGGAAAACCTAACACTGGTTTGAAAACCTAATCCTAGTTCGAAACCCTAGCTGGAAAGCTTACCCTAGTATGAGGCTTTAACCATAGAATGAAACCTCAACCCTAGTTTGAAACCCTAACCCAAGTTTGAAACCCTAGCTGGAAAACCTAACACTGGTTTGAAAACCTAATCCTAGTTTGAAACCCTAGCTGGAAACCCTAACACTAACTGGAAACCCTAACCCTAGTTTGTAACCCTAGGTTGAAACCCTAACCCTAGTTTGAAACCCTAACACTAATTTCAAATCCTAGCCCTAGTTTGAAACCCTAGCTGGAAACACTAACCCTAGTTTGAAACCCTAACCACAGTTTGAAACCCTAGCTGGAAACCCTAACACTAGTTTGAAACCCTAGCTGGAAACCCTAACCCTAGTTTGAAACCCTAGCTGGAAACCCTAACCCTAGTTTGTAACCCTTGCCCTAGGTTGAAACCATAACCCTGTTTTGAAACCCTAGCTGGAAAACCCTAACCCAAGTTTGAAACCCTAGTTGGAAGCCCTAACCCTAGTTTGAAACCCTAGCTGGAAACCCTAACCCTAGTTTGAAACCCTAGCTGGAAACCTTAACCCTAGTTTGAAGCCCTAACCCTAGTTTGAAACCCTAGTTTGAAACCGTAATGCCAGTTTGAAACCCTAGCTGGAAACCCTAACACTAGTTTGAAACCCTAGCTGGAAACCCTAACCCTAGTTTGAAACCCTAGCTGGAAAACCTAACCCTAGTTTGTAACCCTTGCCCTAGGTTGAAACCATAACCCTGTTTTGAAACCCTAGCTGGAAAACCCTAACCCAAGTTTGAAACCCTAGTTGGAAGCCCTAACCCTAGTTTGAAACCCTAGTTGGAAACCCTAACCCTAGTTTGAAACCCTAGCTGGAAACCTTAACCCTAGTTTGAAGCCCTAACCCTAGTTTGAAACCCTAGTTTGAAACCGTAACGCCAGTTTGAAACCGTAGCTGGAAACCCTAACCCTAGTTTGAAACCCTAGCTGGAAACCCTGACCTTAATTTGAATCCCCTTGCCATAGTTTGACACCCTAACCCTAGTTTGAAACCCTAGCTGAAAAACCCTAACCCTAGTTTGAAACCCTAGCTGGAAACCCTAACCCTAGTTAGAAACCCTAACCCTAGTTTGAAACCCTAACCATAGTTTGAAACCTTAGCTGGAAACCCTAACCCCAGTTTGAAACCCTAGCTGAAAAACCCTAACCCTAGTTTGAAACCCTTGCTGGAAACCCTAACCCTAGTTTGAAACCCTGACCCTAGTTTGAAACCCTGGCTGGAAACTCTAACCCTAGTTTGAAACCCTAACACTAGTTTGAAAACCTAACCCTAGTTTGTAACCCTAGTTTGAAACCCTAACCCTAGTTTGAAACCCTAGCTGGAAACCCTAACCCTAATTTGAAACCCTAACACTAATTTGAAATCCTAGCCCTAGTTTGAAACCCTAGCTGGAAACCCTAACCCTAGTTTGAAAACCTAGCCCTAGTTTGAAACCCTAACCCTAGTTTGAAACCCTAGCTGGAAACCCTAAGCCTAGTTTGAAAACCTAGCCCTAGTTTGAAACCCTAACCCTAATTTGAAACCCTAACCCTACTTTGAAACCCTAGCTGGAAACCCTGACCCTAGTTTGAAAACCTAACCCTAATTTGAAACCCTAACCCTAGTTTGAAACCCTAGCAGGAAACCCTAACCCTAGTTTGAAACCCTGAGGCCAAGTTTGAAAACCTAGCTGAAAACCCTAACCATAGTTTGAAACCCTAACTCTAATTTGAAACCCTAATTCTAGTTTGAAACCCTAGCTGGAAACCCTAACCCCAGTTTGAAACCCTAGTTGGAAAACCTAACCCTAATTTGAAACCCTAACCCTAGTTTGAAACCCGAGCTGGAAAGCCTAACCCTAGTTTGAAACCATAACACTAATTTCAAACCATAGCCCTAGTTTGAAACCCTAGTTTGAAACCCTAACCCTAGTTTGAAACCCTAACACTAGTTTGAAACCGTAGCTGGAAACCCTAAATCTAGTTTGAAACCCTAACCCTAGTTTGAAACCCTAACTGTCATTTGAAACCCTAGCTGGAAACCCTAACCCTAGTGTGAAACCCTAACCCTAATTTGAAACCCTAGCTGGAAACCCTAACCCTAGTTTGAAACCCTAACCCTAGTTTGAAACCATAGCTGGAAACCCTAATTTGAAACCCTAGCTAGAAACCCTAACCCTAATTTCAAACCTTAACTGGAAACCCTAACCCTAGTTTGACACCCTATCCCTAGTTTGAAAACCTAATCCTAATTTAAAAACCCTAAACCTAGTTTGAAACCCTAGCTGGAAACTCTAACCCTAGTTTGAAACCCTGACCCTAGTTTGAAACCCTAGCTGGAAACCCTAACCCTAGTTTGAAACCCTAACCCTAGTTTGAAACCCTATCTGGAAACCCTAAACGTAGTTTTAAACCCTAACCCTATTTTGAAACCCTAGCTGGAAACCCTAAACCTAGTTAGAAACCCTAACCCTAGTTTGAAACCCTAGCTGGAAACCCTGACCT
This sequence comes from Filicampus tigris, assembly GCF_054856515.1. Classification (NCBI taxonomy): domain Eukaryota; kingdom Metazoa; phylum Chordata; class Actinopteri; order Syngnathiformes; family Syngnathidae; genus Filicampus; species Filicampus tigris. The sequence continues at coordinate 14,129,706 of NC_141218.1, forward strand.
TAATTTGAATCCCCTTGCCATAGTTTGACACCCTAACCCTAGTTTGAAACCCTAGCTGAAAAACCCTAACCCTAGTTTGAAACCTTAGCTGGAAACCCTAACCCTAGTTAGAAACCCTAACCCTAGTTTGAAACCCTAACCATAGTTTGAAACCTTAGCTGGAAACCCTAACCCCAGTTTGAAACCCTAGCTGAAAAACCCTAACCCTAGTTTGAAACCCTTGCTGGAAACCCTAACCCTAGTTTGAAACCCTGACCCAAGTTTGAAACCCTAGCTTGAAACCCTAACCCTTGTTTGAAACCCTAGCTGGAAACCCTAACCCTTGTTTGAAACCCTAGCTGGAAACCCTAACCCTAGTTTGAAACCCTAGCTGGAAACTCTAACCCGTGTTTGAAACCCTAGCTGGAAACCCTAACCCTTGTTTGAAACCCTAGCTGGAAGCCCTAACCCTTGTTTAAAACCCTAACCCTACTTTGAAACCCTAGCTGGAAACCCTAACCCTAATTTTAAAACCTAACCCTAATTTAAAACCCTAACCCTAGTTTGAAAACCTAACCCTAATTTGAGACCCTAACCCGACTTTTAAACCCTAGCTGGAAACCCTAAACCTAGTTTGAAACCATAAGCCTAGCTTGAAACACTAGCTGGAAACCCTAACCAAAGTTTGAAACCCTGGCTGGAAACCCTAACCCGAGTTTGAAAACCCTAGCTGGAAGCCGTAAACCTAGTTTGAAACCCTAACCCTAGTTTGAAACCCTAGCTGGAAAACACTAACCAAAGTTTGAAACCCTAGTTGGAAACCCTAACCCTAGTTTGTAAACTATAAAACTAGTTTGAAACCCTGGCTGGAAACCCTAACCCAAGTTTGAAAACCTAGCTGGAAACCCTAACCCTAGTTGGAAACCCTAACCCTAATTTGAAACCTTACCCCTAGTTTGAAACCCTAGCTGGAAACCCTAACCCTAGTTTGAAACCCTATCTGGAAACCCTAAACGTAGTTTTAAACCCTAACCCTATTTTGAAACCCTAGCTGGAAACCCTAAACCTAGTTAGAAACCCTAACCCTAGTTTGAAACCCTAGCTGGAAACCCTGACCTTAATTTGAATCCCCTTGCCATAGTTTGACACCCTAACCCTAGTTTGAAACCCTAGCTGAAAAACCCTAACCCTAGTTTGAAACCTTAGCTGGAAACCCTAACCCTAGTTAGAAACCCTAACCCTAGTTTGAAACCCTAACCATAGTTTGAAACCTTAGCTGGAAACCCTAACCCCAGTTTGAAACCCTAGCTGAAAAACCCTAACCCTAGTTTGAAACCCTTGCTGGAAACCCTAACCCTAGTTTGAAACCCTGACCCAAGTTTGAAACCCTAGCTTGAAACCCTAACCCTTGTTTGAAACCCTAGCTGGAAACCCTAACCCTTGTTTGAAACCCTAGCTGGAAACCCTAACCCTAGTTTGAAACCCTAGCTGGAAACTCTAACCCGTGTTTGAAACCCTAGCTGGAAACCCTAACCCTTGTTTGAAACCCTAGCTGGAAGCCCTAACCCTTGTTTAAAACCCTAACCCTACTTTGAAACCCTAGCTGGAAACCCTAACCCTAATTTTAAAACCTAACCCTAATTTAAAACCCTAACCCTAGTTTGAAAACCTAACCCTAATTTGAGACCCTAACCCGACTTTTAAACCCTAGCTGGAAACCCTAAACCTAGTTTGAAACCATAGGCCTAGCTTGAAACACTAGCTGGAAACCCTAACCAAAGTTTGAAACCCTGGCTGGAAACCCTAACCCGAGTTTGAAAACCCTAGCTGGAAGCCGTAAACCTAGTTTGAAACCCTAACCCTAGTTTGAAACCCTAGCTGGAAAACACTAACCAAAGTTTGAAACCCTAGTTGGAAACCCTAACCCTAGTTTGTAAACTATAAAACTAGTTTGAAACCCTGGCTGGAAACCCTAACCCAAGTTTGAAAACCTAGCTGGAAACCCTAACCCTAGTTGGAAACCCTAACCCTAATTTGAAACCTTACCCCTAGTTTGAAACCCTAGCTGGAAACCCTAACCCTAGTTTGAAAACCTAACCCTAATTTGAAACCCTAACCCTAGTTTGAAACCCTAGCTGAAAACCCTATGCCTAGTTTGAAACCCTAGTCGTATACACTAACCCCAGTTTGAAACCCTAGCCGGAAACCCGAACCCTAGCTGGAAACCCTAACCCTAGTTTAAAACCCTGACCCTAGTTTGAAACCCTAGCTAGAAACCCTAACCCTAGTTTGAAACCCTAACCCTAATTTGAAACCCTAACCCTAGTTTGAAACCCTGGCTGGAAACCCTAACCCTTGTTTGAAACCCTAACCCTAGTTTGAAAGCATAGATTGAAACACTGGCCCTACTTTGAAACGCTAGCTGGAAACCCTAACCCTAGTGTGAAACCCTTTCCCTAGTTTGAAAACCATAACCCTAGTTTGAAACCCTAGCTGGAAACGCTAACCCTAGTTTGAAACCCTAGTTGGAAACCCTAACCCTAGTTTGTAAACTATTAAACTAGTTTGAATCCCTGGCCGGAAACTCTAACCCTAGTTTGAAACCCTAGCTGGAAACCCTAACCCTAGTTTGAAACCCTAACTCTAATTTGAAACCCAAGATGGAAACCCTAATCCTAGTTTTAAAACCTAACCCCAATTTGAAACCCTAACGCTAGTTTGAAACCCAAACTCTAATTTGAAACCCTAATCCTAGTTTGAAACCCTAGCTGGAAACCCTAATTCTAGTTTGAAAACCTAAAAATAATTTGAAACCCTAACCCTAGTTTGAAGTTTCAAATTTCTTTTTGACTCAAAATGTGCCATAATCATCCATAATCTAGCTCATTTAAATGGTAGCGCAGCTAAATACATTGAGAAAACAGAACAAGACTTACAGCCTCTGGTGCCACTGGCGCCGGCTTCGTCACTGCTGCCACTGGTGCCCGCCACTGGAAACATGCAGTTTCCAAGTTATAGATGTTCTTTTTCATTACTGGTTGATATACCTTTATGATTTATTTCTAACATGCATGCTAAGTTGATTGGACTCTCTAAATTGCCCTTAGGTGTGATTGTGAGTGCGGATGTTTGTCTCTGTGTGCCCTGCGATTGGCTGGCAACCTTATCCGCTTGTGAAGATAAGCGGTATTGATAATTCTTCGTGTTTGAGTAGTAGTAGTAGTAATAGTAACATTATACTGTATGTACTGTACTGTAATACTTTACATGCAATGACCTAATACAGAGGTCATCATCTTCCAAACCGCTTATCCGAAACAGGGTCGCGGGGAGTTGCTGGAGCCTATCCCAGCCGTCAACGGGCGAAGGCAGACTACACCTCGAACTGGTCGTCAGCCAGTCGCAGGGCACACACAGACACCGTCACTGAGCGGGAATCGATCCCACGCTGCCCGCACACAACTCAGGCGCGTGTACCACTACACTATCAGTGACTTCTACTACAGAGGTGTCAAACTAATTTTTGTTTGCATCGTAGTTATCAATCAATCAATCACATTTTATTTATATAGCACTTTTCATACATAAAAATGCAACTCAAAGTGCTTTAAAACATTCAAAGCAAAACATAGAATTATCTTCAATCAAAAGAAAAGATAAATTATTTAAAAGTTGTTGAAAGCCAAACTAAAAAGGTGTGTCTTGAGCTTCCTCTTAAAAATATCAACAGTCTCTGCAGACCTGACGTCCTCCGGAGTGCCCGGAGAAAACCCACGCAGGCACGGGGAGAACATGCAAACTCAACACAGAGAGGCCGGAGCCGGGATCGAACCCACGACCTCTGAACTGTGAGGCGGACGTATCAGTGACCCGTGCACATAAATGTATTATCGCTTTATATTAACACATACACAACAAATTGATGATGTAACTCACACATGTAAAATTAAAGGCCACATCCGGCCCCTGGGATGATATTGCTTTATGTTTAGATCCGGCCCGCAGACCGCAGCAAGCCCGTGTGCGTAACAGATGTGATCGGGTCCTTCGCGCCTGCCGATGACGTCACGCTTTAAAACATATTGTAGCGTCTTCCACAGACGTAGTTTAATTTTTAGGTTTTCATTAGTCCAACCGGCTACTGTGGGCCGCAGCCGACGCCAATACAGTACGACAACCGTTCAGTCAAAAAAGAGCAACGGCTCTCCTCTTCGTCCTCGGCTCCTCTCGCTCGCATGCCCTCCCATCCAGCGAGCCGCGCGATGCATTCATGAACCTCGGAAACAACACGGTAAGACACAAATTCGACCACAACATAACCCAATTCGTTAGACTATTTCTGTAATATATTTCTTTGCATCTATGTTTGCCAACCCCTGGCTGTTGTTATAACGAACATGACCGCTACTTTTGCGAGGATCGTCCTTCGGTCGCCTACGTGCCGACTGAAGACTTCACATCACTTTCCATGGCTTTCAGAATCGGATTGTGGTGAAAGGTTATTCGGAGTAAAACACGCTTTATTAAGAAATACTTAATATTACAAATCTCACATTTTATTATGAGCAATTGTTGGCATTTGATAAATTCATTGGGTTTCGATGTTGTACTGAGATGTCCCACACTGTGAGCAGGCATTGAATGCTCCTCGAGCGCTAAGTGTTGATAGCGAGAGACGTGGTTTCTTTTCTTTTTACTCCTTCGACACAGCTCGTAGTTTGTTCGTGCCAGCAAACTCAGTAGTTGCAGATTGCCCGCGTTTCACGTTTGTTGTTGTTGTGTGTAAATGCTAAAAACTGTGTTTAATCATTTAGGTTCATGTCAGGTAACTGCTGTACATAATAGCCTAGATATGTTCTCGTGAGTGATGTCACGTTGATGAACACTAGTTAGTTATTTCAGCTAGTATGCTAACTATTCTAGTGATGAAACATGTGAATGTGTATTGTATGTATTGTTTGGCTCTTTACTTGCGTAATACAGTGAACTGTAATGTTTAGGCATATTGTTAACTAATGGATGTGCATTGGATGATGTTGTTAGGTTATTCTTTGTGTGTGTTGTGGCAGACCACAATAATTAGACGTGTCAAGTGGAATACGGGCCTGTGTTCTCTGACAGGAGCACCCACATCCATACCTTGCCACTCTAAAATAGAGTCAGCTGGAGACATCATACCAATCATATGACCCTCTCCATTTTACTTCACATTATGTACAGTTCATATAATATTGCAGCCCGAGTCAACCAGAAAATTGTTTCTAGTTTGGCAGGAGAAATGCAAACGTTCCGCTGATCTTGTTTCACAAGACGGGCAGCGTCTTCTTCTCGGGTCATAAGCGGATGTGATGTACAAGCTGCCTCGCAAAAGTAGCAGTGATGTACTTTATTTTATTTTTTATTCAGTAACTCCGAACATAAAAATACAACAGCCAGGGGGGTGACAAATATAGAGGCAAAGAAATATATTACAGAAATATAAAGCGTGACATCATCAGCAGGCGGGAAGGACCCGATCCAGTCTGGATGTTTTAAAAAATTTCAATGAACATTCTATCAGTACTGCCCTCGGCTTGTGCAAAAAGTTTTATTTGGCCCTCCGTCGATTTGACTTTGACACCCCTGATGTAACTAGTTTAAAAATCAAAAGGAATTAAAAACGGTTCAATTTATTTGAAAAGGGGGATTGGCAACAAAAATGCTTGCAATACTAAGAAGACAATTTGCAGTTGTGTTTATTTACCAAGAAACATGAAGTGGATGCATATATGATTTGCTTTCGTGGACCACATAAAATAATGTAACAGGACAGATCTGGCATCTGGGCCTTGAGTTTGACACCTGTGACCTAATAGATGACTTTGCATATTAAAAAATGCATACTCTGTAAAAGGCACACTTCCACGTTCACATTAAATTTGTTTTTGTTGGTTTGTTTTGAAGTGACCTTTATTTTAGATGTATTTACATCATTCCTTTTGATTATTATTATAATCATGATTCTAATGTTATTGTTACTATTATTATTACTTTTGTTATTATTACTGTTCTTATTATTAATATTATATCAGTTGATTGCTTACATTTAACAAAGTCAGTCAAATGGCATGTTGTATCATGAGTGGGGTGGGGCGTGGTGAAGCGGGCACCCCTCCCAAAAATTAGTCATGTCATGTCATGTCATCTTCCAAACCGCTTATCCTATATAGGGTCGCGGGAAGTTGCTGGAGCCTATCCCAGCCGTCAATGGGCGAAGGCAGACTACACCCCGAACTGGTCGCCAGCCAGTCGCAGGGCACACATAGACACTGTCACCTAGCGGGAATCGATCCACGCTGCCCGCACACAACTCAGGCGTGTGTACCACTACACTATCAGCGGACCCCAAAAATTTGTTTGTGGCCCAATTTTTATGAGGGGCGGCCCTGCTCAGGATCGACATGTTTGACTCGTCGTTGCGCAGCCGAAAGTGAAAGCAAGCGTTTTCTCGCACAATTTCCTGTCGCCCTTTTCCCAAATGTCCGGTTGGTTAGGAGTTATTCTAAAGAAAACAAAAACGTATAAAAAACAGTAGTTACCGGTATTTTGTTTTCGTGCCGGGTAACCAATCTCCTCGAGCGAAGCGTTTATAACGTTGTAAGCTTCATCCTTGCCCAGCGAGGAAGTCAAGACAGTCAGCAGCTCCTCCGTCGTGCTGTACGTCCCCTCCTTCAACGACCCTCGGCTCACCAGTTGCTGAACCAACTTCGGGAAGTCAGTGCTTGTCAATTCTGACAGCGTTTGCCTGATTTTCGCCACACTTGAAGCCATCGTTTCTCACAAACGTCGCCAGGTCGAGTCGGCGTCGGCGTCTCCTCCGGAACTCGCGAAGTTTGTTCCTATGAGAGAGGTGGGCTGACCGCCGTGGCCACGGGCGGGCCACAGGGGGGGCCGCCCACCAAGTTTCTTGTTTATAGGAATGACGTTACACTGGGGCTAAGGGGGCGCTATGGCCTCGTCAGAAATGTATGTGTAGTACCAGCTAAGCCTCTGCAGCATTTTATTCGATATTCTAAAATGTATTCATAAATAGTTTTCTTGGTCCCCCTGTTCATCAGTATAGCCCGCTCTTTTACCCCAGGACAGAAAAAAATCCAGGAGCCATTGTTGGCAACTCAGATTGCCTGTATTCCCTCATATATGTTGTTCTGTGTAGATGCCAAAAGGTGATTTTAATCATTTGTAATGTTTATGTTGATTACTATACACTATAGCATAACTGTGTTCTTGTGATGTCACGTCAATAAACGCTAGTTAGTAATCGGCTAGTATGCTAATTATTCTTGTGATGTTGAAATGCGTGGATGTGAATTGTTTATATTGTTTGGATGTTTAATTACTGAATACTGTACAGTATAAGCATACCGTGAACTAATTGATGTATATTTGACGATGTTGCTATATAATCTTTACAATATATAAACCTGTCAAATGGAATACAAGCTTGTGTTCTCTAACAGGAGCACCCACATCTGTACCCCTTCACTCTAAAATAGAATCAGCTGGACATCATACCCTCTCTGTTTTAGTCAAAGACGGATAGGCGGACCGGTCCATCACGTAGGCAATATGCTTAGTTCTGCTGATTCGGATCAACATGATGAAAACACTTGAGCACTTCCTCAGAAATCAATGTCATCAGGAATTGCAAGATTTAATAAATATGGGGGGCTTAGAGTGCCTTTCCAGTCGACTTGCTTTTCAGTTAGATGTCTTTGCGTTAGAAAGTTGGAAGCGGGGACGGAGCCAGAACGTAGCTAAGGGGTGGGCCTGGAAAAATCAGGGTGGGCCTGAATATTTCCCTCACCGAGCACAATCCTCCTGTCCCGACACATCATATATTAAAATAAAATGACAAACTGAATAAAAAACACAACGAAACACAAATTCAAAAACAATTTCATATGATAATTTACAAAAAAATGTAAAGTATATTTTTTTCATGAATCTCACTCGGTGGGCAGTTTGTCAATCTGTGTGGGTCTGTGCACACCCAGGCCCACCCATGGCTCCGCCCCTGGTTGGAAGAGACCAGAATTCTGTAACTCTACATCCTTAATGAACTGCTGATAAGATAAAGCTGGAGCAAATTGTAATCCTACGTGAGTGTCTCATTATTATTTTGGTTATAAAACAAACACACGGTGGTGAGTTCGGACACTTTATGGACACCCATGTAAACGTAGTCAGCATCACAATTCTTATTGACCGCCACCTATTGTCTTCTTTGCAGCAATGTTTTGGTTATCCTCTGTGGCCACATAACAATAGATGTGCAGCATGGAAACAAAGTGGATAGCACATCTGCCTCACACTTCTGAAGTTCTGGATTCAAATCTAGGTCCCCCTCGCCGCCCCCCTCTTTGAGGGTTGAACATTCTCTCCTGCTTCCATGAGCTTTTTCCAGGCTTCCCCCCATATTCCAAAAACATGCACATTATCACATGTCATCAAAAATTGCCCGTACTTCATTGTTCATACACTAAATCATTGGTGTCAAACTAACTGTCATCACAGAGTGAGAGAAAGAGAGAGAGTGAGAGTTCTCCTCGGAAGACCATTATGACTGAAAACTATTTACGCCACCGTATAATTACCTCACCATATTAGATTACACACAATTGGCATTACATTTGATGAATCACTGTATACTTTTATTTACTATTGATTTGCATCACTGGTGTAGGAACTGAACTGTTGAAAACAAACAATCCCCCGTAGCTCGCTCACAGTCAGTTAATAATTGACAGTAGTTTCTTGACAACAGTTTTAATAGTTTTCAGTGGTGTAGACTTGCACTGCATCACTGACACTAAGTGAACTTTCCCACAGACTTGTACAGCAAAAATGAATACTAGTACCATACTGTATTTTTAATATTTAAGAAGAAAAATATTTATTTATTTTGCAATCAATCTAAAAGCTGACCCATATCAGACTGATATCAAAGTCTATGAACCCGAACACACTCAAACCCCACTAAAACATACACATTCACACAGACGCTTATAAACACACACACATAAAAATGAGACGTGAATACGCTACTGCAAGAGTAAGATGCATGTATTTTTAACAATGTATTTTTTCCCAGTCAAAGCAGGCATTGCTTTGTGCAGTTCCAGTTTGCCTCTTTAGGCAATGTGTAAAGATGTGAAGAAGTAATCATTAAAGCCATCATCAGTAGGAGCAATTTCCACTTTTTTTACTTTGACCTTTTGAGCAGTAGGAATGCATCTGGGCATCAGTTTACGTCCACTCTGAAAGAGAGATAGTTGGAGCTCAAATTAAACTTCAATATGTCTTATTCTTAGGAAAAATGATCTTATTAAATCACACTTATAGAGCATTTGTAGCAACATTTACCATCTGATATTGTCAGTTGTGGGCCAGGCATTTGGTAACTGGACCTTAGATGGGGATTTACCTGACTTCATCCACCTCCTTATATTACCACTGTCCCATTGCAATGATAGAAACCATCAATATTATACAAACGGACCACAGCATGCAACTGTGCCACGCATCCATTATCTGTAATAGTTCAGAATCAATTGTCATGTTATATATATATATATATATATATATATATATATATATATATATATATATATATATATATATATATATATATATATATATATATATATATATATATATATATATATATATATATATATATAACATGACAATAAGTGTTGCTAGTCAAACATGGCTTGGTCTGCGGATGGAAATATGCCAAAGTTGCAGCATGAAACTAGAATTTGAAATCTGATTGGTTGAAGAAACAGACCCAATGCCAACATAGATAAAGTTACATCAGCCAGAACTATTGATTCTGAAGGCCCCGGGCAGATAAGATGGATGTGGCAACACACAAATACTTTGTGCATATAATACCAAATTATATGCATGTGAGGGGCAGCTATTATTTTGTCCACATGGGGTTGCCATTCTCAAATTCCACACTTTAGTATGTGTGATCTTGAATGTGTATGTGCCTTTAAGAGGTGAGCATGTCCTGTTGAGTGTGAAAGTGAGCGAGTGAGGTTGTACAGTTGGCTGGCTGTTAAGTAAATAAAGCGTTAGCTACTTTGCGTGGTGAGTAATGGCGTCAGCTAAGAAAATTGGCAAGTCAGCTCACAATTTGCTTGGGTTTACTGTATTTTGTTATTATTTCTACAAAAAAGCGATTGAAAGAGCACCAGCAGCTACGTCCATCCTCCCGCTATTCTAACCACCCGTTATGGATTACAGGTTGTTATTACTAGCAGTACTAGGCTACTTTACTGTAAACACGCAGCTGTGTACCTTAATCCATAGCAATTGCACTTTGGCTTCATTTTTTAAGTAAGCAATGTTCCCAAACTTTGGACAGAGGTCTTTTACACACTATTTCCACCTGGTTCGCACTTATCGTTATGTTAGTCTTCAGAAACAGTTGGTGTGGAAAAATGATCACCACAGACATAGAGCAAATAATTGGCGATATAAGTAAAATTAATACAATCCAAGATACTCTGATTCCGCAAAAGTGAACTGTGGTATAGCAAGGGACGACTGCGCACAATAACTCCACTGAATAAGTATGTATAAAATATAACTTATAACTAGTGAGAAAGGAAAATATCATTTAAAAAAAATGGAATGACTTACTGTTTTCTTGGCATCAGATAGAGACCTCTCCAAGTACCGCTTCATCCGTTCTATCTGTTTCTCTCTTTGCATTCTCAACTTTTCCTCACGTTGCCTCAGGGGAAAAGAATTTAAAGCAAACATGATTTGTGTGTGATGTCATGTCATTCAAGTCAGTACAACTATAAGTTGACTTACATTTTTAGGATATATATATTTTGTCCATGTGTCACAGAATGTCAAGGCAGAGCTGCAGATCACAGTTGCTAAAAACACACCTGGTCCTCCTCTCGCTGTCCTTGATCTTTTGCATCGTTTCCAAACTTTCCTTGGGGATGTCCTCGAGGCAGTGCAGCAGTGAAGACATCTGCTTCTCAATGCTGGCCAGCTTCTCCAAGGTGCTATGGCTGCTCAACCCGTCATCCACACAGCACCTATACACCTCTGAGACTTTCTCCCCAAGCGCCTTCATCATGTCATCCTGCGGTCAAGCGGGAAGATCGATGAAATAAAATGTGATTTCTGTCCCCACATTCAGCAAAATGTGGTTAAACCTGCTTTACGTTTCCTCACCTCATCTTCTGTGTTCAGCAAGACATGGAGCTGAACCTTCTTTTTCAGCTTGGAAGCTCTTGTTTTCTCTTCTTCAATTCGCTTGTTCATCTCATCAATTTGCTGGGTCAGAAGTTCCTCCTCCTTTTTGCTTAAAAGGGGACATAATTGCGGAAAATTGACTTTTCAATACGTATACAAATAGTTGGATCTCTGCAGTGCCTGAGCACCCAGAAAGTGTGAAATTAAAACAGAAGTCAACCCCCAAAAATTCTTTGCAATAATATGTTCTTTGCGCCTTCACTTGCATGGCATTCTGATTAATATTGCGTTTGTGGAATATGAGTTAAGCAGCAAAATCCATCTATTTTTAAGCCATCTCAGGGTGCGGCCATTTTGTCACTTCTGTCGAGTGAAAATGACATAACAGTTGCTCAAGGCTCAGGTAACAACCGATCACAGCTCACAGCTGAGCCAGGATTGGTCGTTATCTGAGCCCCCTGAGATGGCTAAAAATGGGTGGAATTTACTGCTTAACTCATATTCCACAAACACAATATTCATCAGAATGCCAAGTTCCGATTTGGGCCTGCATAGAACATATTCTTGTAAAGAAAAGTTTCGGGTTGACTTCGTCTTCAAACAACCACGTACATTTTTTCTCATCTGCACAGTTTGAAAAATGTGTCAAAGAGCGAGACATTCTGCACATGACAGTGGGGCTAACTTATGTTTCTCAGCCAATGACTTGGCAGCTAGGCTTCGCCAAATTTCCCAAATGTGAAAAATCTGCTTTTAAAGTGGTGTCTTAAGCCCCATCATGTCCAAACCAAGAGGTAAGCAGAGTGAGTTGCAGTGTTAGCACGGATTAGCGTTAGCTAAAAGTGTGTGTGGGGGATTGGGTAAACTACCCAGTGGTGGTTTTACGCAACATAAAAGAGAGTGGCTAGATTTTTGCAAGTAAGGAAATACATTTCTTGATCCTTGTATTTTGATGAAAGAATGTCACAGAAATTGTATTTAGACACCTGGAAACTGTTTTAAATTGTGAAAGACATCTCCTTTAAGATACAGAATGATACGGAACATTTCTACATCATTAACCAGATAGCTGCATGGTGCTTACGTCCGCTTCCTGACTTCCTCCATGGACTGTTTGAGCTCCTCCAGTGTCTTCTCGACCCTTGTAGAGTTCTTGATCAAGGACAGGTTCTGCTCAGTTAGCTCTGTCATCAGCTCAATAAGTTGCTTGGGATCAGTGAAGTACAACTCTGGATCATCCTGCGTGGATGTTACTTTGTCAGTAAACAGCAAGCCACAGTGAACTTCAATAAAACAGACCTCATACTCTGAATTGTCGCTATCTGGTTCATTCGCTCCTATGGCCCTAAAATGTTCAGAAAAATATTTAGAAAAGGATGTCACCAATCAAAATCACAAATATTTAGTACATGGTGTGTAGAAAGGTGTGTGTTGTGAAGACCTGGTGCTCTCGGCAGAAGACTGTCCAGGCTGGGCAGCTGCAATGTTGCTGTCCAGTTCTGTGTATGCAATAACACAAAAAAAAACCCAACAAAACAAAAAACAAAGCAATAATGATGTTCCTGTAGTAGTCTAGTTTATAGTATGTTTCTCGAATAGTTCAAAGCGTCTTGTAAAGTACTTCTTACCTTTCTTGAATGTTGAGTCCTCGAGCTCCTTGTTCTGCTCGTCCTCTGTGTTTTGATTTACTTGGACTTTGTTGAGAAGCTTTGCCTTCTGGGCTTCCTGCCACTCTGGGGGAGACAACTTCAAGAGAAGCTCCCTGTATCTCTTGTATTCTTGGAGGATTTCTTCATAGTTGGCAACTTCACTAATCAAAGAAGACTTGGTTTAGATGCAAATATACTCAAAGTACCATGGTCACAGCGAGTTATTTCTACAGCAGAAAAGGGGCACCTTCTTATCGTTGATATTTCAGAAGTCAACTTCTGGATCTCAGCAGTTTTTTCCTGTTTGGACTTAGCCTCTTGTTCAAAACTGACAACAGAAAAAAACATCAGAAATTTTAAAGTGGAAGTTTAACCAAAACAATTATTTGCAATAATATGTTCTATGCGTCTTCACCAGTCGAAAGACAGCATTCTGATTAATATTGTGTTTGTGGAATATGAGTTAAGCAGCAAAATCCACCCCTTTTTAGCCATTGTGTATGCAGCCATTGTGTCACTTCTGTCGACTGAAAATGACATCACAATTACTCAGGGCTCAGGTAACAGCCAATCGTGGTTCCGTTTCAGAAAACAGGTGAGCTGTGATTGGTTGTTATCTGAGCAACTGTGATGTCATTTTCAATCGACAGACGGGTGGATTTGCTGCTTAACTCATATTCCACAAACGCAAAATTTATGAGAATGCCATGTTAAGACCAGTGAGGCACATAGAACATATTATTGCGAATAATTTTTTGGGGTTGACTACCGCTTTTAAGCCAAATGACCCTAAGATAAGTGTTTATCTAGATTGTTTTTACAAAGTTTGGGCCTCCAAAGACTTCTTCTCATTCTCCCTCAGGAACGCTGCAAAGCTCTGATTGTCCTTCTCAATGGTCTTCTCCAACTCCTTCAGCTGTCGCTCCTCTTTTGCGATGGCCTTGTCCATTTTACAAATCTCCGACCTCTTTGTCATCAGTGATATCTGAGGAAGAGGAATTGTCAGAATTGATTGACTGCACACGATGGCAAAGTAGGGACAGTGACATGTTCAATTCTTGAACAAATCTTGGTTTAAAATGTTCAAATCATTCTGAAATGTATTTATTCTGCTCAGCTGATTCAGTAGATTTGTGCAATTTTTCATCGACGAGGTTGCTACAGCTAGGTGGCAAACTGTGAGTGTCATTCCTGCATTTACTTACCTCCAACACGGCCTTCTGACGCTCCATGGTGATTAAATCATGTTTACATTCTCTCACTATGTTTTCTAGGAATAAATGAGACACATAATTAAATGAATGAAAATGTCAGTTGTGAAGCTGTACGAAAGCTCTAGTTTCTAATCACATTCCACTTACTTTGTTTCAATAAGGCAGTCTTCAGCCCACGCCTTGCGGGTGTTTGTATTTGGAGTATTGGCTTACTCTTTGCTTGCTTTAGTATCTTTACTTTGTCTTTTTCCTGCTCCTCTTCTTCCTCCTCCTTCAGCTGCCTAAAAAGAGCTTTTCTCTGCTCCGCCATCATTCGAGCAGCGTAATATGTCTTCTCGTGAATTGGGAGAGGAAGGAAGTTGCACATTCTCTGAGCATGGAGGACAAGATAGATAACAATCGAAAGAGAACAACATTTGTATACACAAACAGACACACACACCATTTCTCGATCAACTTTTTCAACTAAACTTTGTTGAAGAATGCTTTTCCTGTCTTGTGAATTTAAGTGACACTGAGGTGTCTCCCTCCCCCTCCTCCTCCTAACATCTACAGACATACAGCGAAGAAAAATATGTTAACAATTAAAAAAAAAATTCTGCATGTACCACATAACACACACTAGTGTACCTGCTTTTCTGGATTTGGTGACACCGTTCTGTTTTGATACAAGGCTTTCTGAGGAAATCTCTGGAACTTCTGCTGTTGAAATAAAATGTAGTAATGAGCATTTGTTCTTAAATGAATATTATGCTCTTATGTCCAATACTTACTGGAATGTGGCGACGACATGCCTAATGTGGTTTTCTGCATGTAGCCACGACTAGCCAGTGCTATATGTTGAACTGAATATAATTTAGAAATGACAGCTATTGGTTGGCGACCAGTCCAGGGTGTACACAGTCTCTCGCCCAAAGTCAGCTGGGATAGGCTGCAGCTCACCTGTGATCTAGTGAGGATGAGCAGAATAGAAAATGGATGAATGGATAGTTTGCAAAAGTGTTGTACAAAACTGCATCAAACTGAGGGGCTTCTAATATTTTGTCATTTGCATATACAGTACTTTGTCAAAGTAAGCGCAAAACAGTGACACACTAATGACTCCTGGACTTTGTGAAAAAAAAACAAAAAAAAAAACATTATTGAAACCCACCAGGGGAACTTGGGAATACTATGGATGCATACATTGTTGTCATCAAGTATTTGTTTTGGTAAAGATAGCGTTCTTTTTATACATCTTAATTGTATCAAATTAAATCTCAAGTGTTTGCAGTACTGTTAGTTATTTCCTCGCTTGTTGATTAGCATTCAACAAACAGGATGCATGGAACTGTTCGGGGGCTAATTATTACTACTAATTCTACTCCTATTCCTAATAATATTATAGATATATTTGAAAAACATATATTTAAAAAAAACTGAAAAATATTTTCCATAAATGTATCTTTTCCACTTACCGGTAGTTTTACAGATAAAAATGTATGATAAGGCAAACATTGACTTCACCATCAACACATTAAATCACTGTATATTGCTAGGAACTCTATTCAGAACTGATCATCTTGATCGCATTTACGTTCACTTTAGCATTACAACACAACGCTCACACTGCTGAACACTATTAGACAACATTGCTTCAAAAACAAATTTAAACCTACCTATTATACAATGATGCCGAAGAAATTCCTTAACTTTAGCAACAGGGAAGAAAAAATAACTCGAAAATCACGAGTTAGAAAACAAGCAACGCGTCGAGTGTCTTCTGTGTACTGTTGTCATGGGAACTGTCTGTATGATTAGCTGTTAAAATTCAATTCACTAGTCTTCACAGGTCAACTACACTCCAGATTTTTAAAAATGCGTTTCACGTCATATATTTTACTACTGTGGTCCTTCTTGTTGAAAAAAAAAGACATTTAAAATGAAAATGTAGCAGGTTAATTCTGTGTGGCAGTCAATTCAAGTGACCGCTAGATGGCGTTAAGGACTCGTACAAACAGCTTCATTTGGCTCTGGACTACAGGATATAGATTATTTTGTTATATTCACTTTGCGCATAGCTCCTTTTACGTTTTCTATATTAATTAATGACAGGCATAGATTATATAATGTACTGAAATATAATTTTGTTTTGATAAAATGGAAACGATTCCAGATCTGGTCTGGTTTGCGTCCTCTGAATTGCAATATTAGATATTGTGTATGAGTGGGTATACTTAGAATGCAAAAGCGTCCTGTTCCTCCCACGCATCCACACATGACCCTGCACATCTTAGTTGAAAAAAAAAATAGTAGCCCACACACTACACTCGCTTGTAGGAAATCCCAGGTTAAAATAGCGCAAACTCACGGGGGACTGAGTTGGCCCTCATGAGGTCACGTTGCGTAAGGAGACAAGAATTGTAATGTTCACATTTGAAGAAAGGCTTCTTATGTTGGGTTTAATAGAAAATCAAGCATTCTCTTTGACATCAATAAGCGGGACGCAAAATGGATGGATGGATGGAAATATTTCATAAATTGTCATATACAGAGCAGAAACATAGTGGTTACACCACCCACTGACATGAATTTTGAGACTTACCTACACATAGCTCAATTTTTTATATTATAAGTTATGTGTTCCACTGCCCTAATATTTAATGTACACTATGTGTTGGTTTTTCTAAAAAAAAAAAAAAAAAAAGAAAAGAAAAGAAGAAAGGGCTGCAAAAGTGTTTCAGATTGACAGTTGTATTTGCTGAGCTTTTGCCATGGCAGCTAATAGTGAACCACAAGTTTGCTAAAATGAAGTTTTTCTCCCAATAATATGACAGCCATTTAAAATAAATGTGTTACCCCCCTTGTTCAGCATATTTGAAGATCAAATGTAGACTGGCATTCATTCCGTCACTTGGCCTGATTGCATTGAGGGCTGTGTGACCTCACAATGAGGAGGAGGATGAGGAGGAGGAAGAAGGGGATTTGGCATGCAGTATAATTTGTGCCTTTTTAGATATCCTTACAGTTTCTTGTGGCAGAGAATATGTTCCAAAAACCACCACCACCTTTAGTAGCATGATTTTTGTTTTTTTCTTGCAATCCTTTTGTCAAGCATGCGAATAATAATTAATCACCATAATGCTCCATAAAATGGTGTCTGGCAAAGCTTTGAAATGTAATGAATATGCACAATTGATTTTAATTGGCAGCATACACTCATATGCCATTTAATTGATTTAATTATTGAACTGTGAGTTGGGAATTGGAACGACTACTAAATATAGGGGGCTCAGAAAAGAATGTCTGTTAACACTGAATAACAATTTACTCGTAGTAAATTCAGTTGTCAGATATTTACCAAAGAAACTGAGATTTAAATCCCATTAACATTGTAAAAACTGAATTGGTAAAATTGAAGTGTAAAATTAAAGTGCTTAAACTCAAAAGTCTAACTCATTTTAAGTAACAACTACCCATTAAGAGAGTAACTATAATGAACAGTTTTTAGCTGTTTGGGGCTAGCAAATTACAGGATGTAGCTGCAAATACAAATCTTGTGATTATTTCACAATGAGCAGATCATACGAATGGGTTGTCATTTGAGTGATTTCCATGCAAACAATTGATTATGTACTTTCCTACCATGAGCAAAATGTGGATAAGTGACATCTTATATCTAAATACAATCCCAGACATGGACAGAGACAAAAGAAAGGGAAGAGAGACTTTTTGACTGATATGCGAGAGGGAGTGCTACGCCAATGTGGGAGTGGTCACAGATGACTTAAGTCATGGCCAATCAAACCGACTCCTTTCCTTCCCCTTAAATGCGGCATGCTAGTCTCTATTGTACAGATGGAGGAAGGGCACTTGGAGAATAACCACTACCCCCGAATGGCTCCTGACTGCAAACCTGGAGCACTGAAATAATGAGATGGAAAGTTTGAAAAATACAAAAAGTACGAAAAGTGTGCAGAATGCAAAACAGTATAAATGATCAGAAGAAGAAACCACTTATGTAGACATATTTGGACAATGACATGGATTTTATGATTTTGCCTCCATATACCACCTCACTGGATTAGAAATAAAGCAAGCGACGTGTCACATTTGAGTTGTTGTTTTGACTGCAGAACAAATGATCATTTTCTCTGGACCCGATAAAGCTGCCCCACCATGTGCCGTGCCATGCGTTTATGTAGAATTCACTGAGATGTAACACCCTTATCGATCAGCCCTGGTGCTTTCTTTACCCAGGATGCTGTTTTGCTATATGTTGACACACCTAAGCCGCACATGTTAGCATTTGATCAATTCTCATTAAATGTAGCAAATGACGATGGAACATAATGTAAAATTGATCTGCCTTAGCAGTTTGCCTTGTTAGCATTTTAACAATTTTCACATCAAATAGTACCAATATGTATAGTGACATATAGACAGTATAGTGTATATGCATATATATGGGAAGATGTCAAATCCTTATCGGCCTTAGTGTTTTCGTTACTCAGGCTGCTATTGTGCTGTATGTTAGCATTCGATCAATTCTCCAAGTAATTGATTAGTCTAAATACAACAGGGCATAATATAAAATCCCTATGGATCTGCCCTAGTGCTTTTCTTACTCACTTTGCATTCTTGCAATATGATAGCATCTCAACTGTTAGCATGCTAGCATTATCAATCAATTAAAACGTATTATGATTAGAAATTGGATCCAAATACAAAGAGCCACATGTAAAATTTTTAACATTCTGATTTAGCTTCTTCGTTACTCTGGCGTCCCTCTTGTTTTTTGTTAGCATACCTCATGTTGGTATGGTAGTATCTGTTTTTCTTTACAATTATATGTTCTATAATTCTATATATAATCTATATATGCGCCCGCACATTTAAACACGGCATTCTGATTAATATTTGTGGAGTATGAATTAAGCAGCAAAATCCACCCGTGTTTATCCATTTCAGGTTGCGGCCATTTTGCCACTTACTGTCGACTGAAGATAACATCATAGTGCCTAAGTACTCAGGTAACGGCGAATCACGGTTCACCTGTTTTCTGCGTTTGGTCATGTGACGTTCGTAAGATGAGCAGGTTGCCGTCTTGCTGTATGTTATTATTCGACCTGTTAGTGTGTTAGTGTTATATTTGTACTATAATTCACCTTTGTTTTTCATTTTTTTCAAGTCTACCATTCTACATTTCTATCAATGAATTCCACAGAATTTCAGTTCAACATCAGCTCCTCAGCATTCGCATGTAGTTTCTACCAAAATGGAATTCTCCAGGTAGTATCCTATCAATAAAAAACTCACTTACTCATGACCCAGAAAGTCAAAGCTAAAGCAAGCTTTTCCATGTAATTCTCCATTTGAAATGTGTACAATGTGTCCTTCAGTCAGTGGACATACTGCTGCATTTTGTGAAGGTTCCATTTGTGTCTGATGGCTTTCATCCCCACAGAATTAATCCCCACATAATTAAAATGATTTTGAACGGACAGATGCTTGCTTGTCTGGAGAAAATGTTTGGCAAGTGGGTGACAATTAAAGAGAAACGTTTAACTGGAGAAATGAGTGTGAAGGGAAATATCCACCACATTTTTATTTTTTTGAACCGCTCAGCCTGTTCGGAGTCTCGGGTGCGAACCTATTTCAATGGACTTCGGGTGCTAGTCTGTGGCGCTATACTAAGCAGATTCACGTTTTTACCAACTTCAAAAAGAGATGATTTCCCAACGTTAGCAACGTTAAGTGCCATTGAGACTGCAAGACATCCACATTGGGATCCACATCTTAGACTACACCTCTAACGATGAAGGATAATGAGTTCTTTCACCTTGGCCTGCAAATTTACTTCATTTAAACCCACTAATCAGCCTAAGTCCGGAACCATTAACTGCAAGCTCCTAGTTGTTTTGACAACTCTTTGATATTTGTTTTTCAATACAAAAAGATAGCTTGATGCTGACAATGTGCCGTTAAATTGGGGACCTCAGGGGATACTATCATCTATGCCAATTTACTTCTGAATCCAGTATTCGTATTACCATGGCAACTTATTTTCCTTGAAATGTTGACAAAACATGTTTTGGAGGAATTTTTTTAACCTATCAAACAACTTCATCAGTTCAAATGAATGCCTTTTTTGATTCACAAGCATCTTGTGCTCAAAGTACTCTATTTGAAAGAGGACTTTGACTGCCTCAAGATGTAAAAATAGATTAGGTTTTAATCAGATGACAATTGCAAGCAAGTCCTTATTGCTTGAAGTACTTCACCACTCAAGGGACAAAAAAAAAAAGACGATTTGGGTTAGATTCTTTTCAGCTGCCGTTTTACTCCACTGAGAGTTGTCTCATTTCCTTTTGCCCCTTTCAGCCAGTTAAGCAGCACATCTAATCTGGCAGTACAACAATGACTTGAGTCACTGAGGAAGATACCCGAAATTGTTTATTCAGCACTCATGTGCTCACATCAAATCGACATGGAGCTCAGGATCAGCGTTTAATTCGTATTCTTATTCCACATTCTGGCTCTATTTGGGTTTAGTCCCCTTTAAAGAGGAAGTCAACCCAAACATTTTTTTTTACAGAATGTGTTCTGTGCAGGCCCACTAGTTGAGACAAGGCATTCTGATTAATATTCAGTTTATGGAATATAAGTCAAGCAGCAAAATCCACCCGCTTTTAGACATCTCAGGGGGCGGCCATTTTGTCACTTCTGTTGACTGAAAATGACATTGCAGTGTCTCAGGGCTCAGATAACGATCCATCATGGCCCAGCTTCATAAAACATGAGCTATGATTGGTCGTTACCTGAGCCCTGAGGGTCTGTGATGTCATTTTCATTTGACAGCAGTGACAAAATGGCCACCCACAGAGATGGCTACAAACAGTTGGAATAACTCTTATTCCACAAACACAATATTAATCAGAATGTTGTGTTTCAACTAGTGGGCCTGCATAGAACATATTCTTGAAAAAAATATGTTTGGGCTGACTTCCCTT
Organism: Filicampus tigris; assembly: GCF_054856515.1. NCBI lineage: Eukaryota > Metazoa > Chordata > Actinopteri > Syngnathiformes > Syngnathidae > Filicampus > Filicampus tigris. Next base: position 14,150,808 of record NC_141218.1, read on the forward strand.
TAAGGATAATTTGACTTCGAATGTTACACTATCTATGCATTTGTATTTCAGTTACCAAACTCATTTTCCAGAAAGGGATCAAATGTTGAGGCAATTACTGTATGTCATAATGTGATGAGCAGAAGATATGTTTTGCATTCACACTTGTGCTTCTGAGGCTGCCCGCTAAGTGCAATGTGAAATGGAAACCCCACCTGGTAATGTATTTACAATGGGTGCACAACTAGTTTAGTGACTAATGCCAAATGATCCTAATGACATTATCGTCGTCATGATGTATCCAGATAGAGATCATATTAAGCGTCAGAGGTTGTGCACAAATAGGGATCTTCCATTTACTGGGAATATAGTGAAAATGTGACTGTTACAATGTTTTTGAGCATCGATAGTGACCACTGTATTTCCAAATGTCATCAAAGAGTGAATGTTCCAAATAGCGTCCAACAATTTTGCCGTATATGAGTGCTTTGACCTGACGAGTGACAACTTATTTTCTCACAGTTATGGAAGGAAGTGTAGTCATGATTCATTAGCACCTTGAAAACACAAATGTCTTTGGGGAAAACATGTCTACTCGTGAACAACATAATTGGGACAACTCAAGAACTCAGGGAGAGGATGAAGCTTGTAGGCTCACACACAAACTAACAAAGCTGTCATTAGCACACACTCACACACTGGCACACTCAGAGCAAATGAGGCCTGTAGGAGTAAATGGATAACGAATAGAAGTTTTGGCTGCGGGAGGAAAAACTCTTACAAAACAGAAAAAAAAAAAGTTTCTCACGAGACATAAAGTCACAAAATAAGACTCTTGTTCAAAAGTGAAGGGATTCCACATAACCTATCAGAGCCCAGTAATGGTCTGGCCTATATCTCATTGTTGGAAATTTGGTCATTGCTCCTCTCTTGACAAGCTCCTCTGAGAGATAAACACTATTTTAAGTGTGCCTATTTATACAGCACCGCCTCAATGGAGAGGTGAAACCAAGTGAGAACTTCCCAGCAATCAGGCCAAGAAACTGAGAGCTTCATGAATCCAAATTAAATTTCCACGATGAGACAAGTAAACTGATCCCAGCATCCAAACACGATTCAATCAATACAACATTCCCCGCTTTGTGAAGACCACTGTGTGCAAATACATGATAACTCTGGAGAGGTTATATATACATTATATATATAGTTGTGATTTCATGCATTGAATCAAACTGAATTGTATCGTTCCACTTTAAAATATATCGAAATGTATATTGAATCGTCTTTTATCAGAGGAATACCACATTTACAGTACCGAAGAGTTAATTAATATTTATGCCGAGAAGAACAAGAAACTTATCGCATCACATCCTCTTGAACTGAACCATATCGAATGGAATCATAATCTCACCAAAACGAATCGTTCAACTTTAAAATCGAACAACCCTTGAATCATATGCCACCACATGTATACGTATGTCTACATATAGAATCCTTTTTTATTGGGGGGGACGCATACGTAAATAACAAAAATACATACATATATATATATATATATATATATATATATATATATATATATATATATATATATATATATATATATATATATATATATATATATATATAGGGCTGTCAAAATGAAAACATCAACTATGGAGATTAATTTAAATTTCATAATGCACTAAAAAAAATTAACTCAGTTAACTCCATTTTATTGACTTCCTGTAGCAGCCAAACTTAGAGGAGAGTCACTGTCGCAAAGACGGACTTTTACGTCGTTTTACTTTAAAAAGTTGCTCGACGATGGAGAAATCCCAAATAAAATGTGCACTTTGCAAAGTCAAATTCATATTCATTCTCAGTTAGCATATTAGTTGTACGTCTTTGGCGTATTGTTCAACCATTGTCTTTTACAGGAAAAGAATCGTATTCAAGGATCAAAGAAAGCTATTAGAACAGCCTTTGAATCGAAATACACCTTTAGTTTTTTTTCCTCATTAATTCCAAGATTTTACTGAAGTAAATAACATGTGTGTGTGTGTGTGTGTGTGTGTGTGAAAGATTTTGTCTTAATTTACATCATTAATACTACAGACACAAACGTCAATGTTCATTTAGCCTGATTCTCTGAGTTTGATGCATATTTTTCCCCCTTTTGGTGGACTTTCTTATGGTGAGGTAAAGTCTTCCCTCCAGGCTATTGCTAAATTGCTGCAAGCTACACCGGCCTGTTTTTTGTTTCTATTTAGACATCTGCTATGGTGTAAATGGCATTAAAAAGGAAACTTTCATCACCGTGTTTCTGTCGCAACTGTCATGGCTCAGCAAAACAGATCAGTGAAGTCTTGAGGCTACATCTGCTGCTGCTGGAGGGGGTCTACTCTGGCCGGCTCTGGAGAAGAGTGAGGAAGTTGAGCACAAGCAAAATAGCAAAAACGCTTTCCATCATAAGCTCATATGCAGTGGCAGTACAGTATTTCTGCATCTTGGTGTCATACAATTTCTATATGGCACCTCATTAAATTAAAACATGAGTGCTTTTTGCGTAATAAATACACGATTATGGGATGTAATTATGATTCATACATTTAATTTCTCATAAGTGTGGATGATTTTGATTTGTGATTTTGAAAAGATCAGACATCAAAAAACGACATACACCATTTGATTCTAGAGGAAACATTTTGTCAGCATCATCAGATGCATGCTTCTTCTTGCATCTACCGCCAGCCATGTCCCCCACGGCTTCTACTGTAAATTGTCACACAAATTAACATATAAATGTGTGAATGCTTCCTTTATGTTTGTGTTGCTGGGATAAAGATGCCACCGCCTACAACAGATGTGCTCTTCTTCAGGCGAAAATGCTCTTCACTTAGTTCTTACTCCTTTTGTTAAATTAACAATTAATCACTGGAACAAAATAAGTAAACTAAGTACAAAAAGGTGTTTTTCTTTCTTTTTTTTTTATTGTAAAGCAGTTAATTTCAAAAGTAAGTGAGAACAATGATAACAATCACAGTGATATTTAGGGCTTGTGTTTTAATATCAGCATAAGACTCATTGATGGTATTTTTTAAATCATTCCACTGGGCGCCACTGCTTTGGGTGGTGTGTCGACACATGTACCATCAGGGGGTGGTCCTCAAATGGTCACTTTATGTGCTCCCGCCAATGTCCAATTGTGCGTCACATTTTAAAGGGAATTAAAAAGAGCTGCTTTGAATGGCCATGACTGAAGTTGGCTGTGACCACTCCCACAGCGTTGCAGAAGTCACTCTCGTGAAATTACCAATATCGGGTCTAATCCGTATCTATGCAGAGTTGTGTCACATGCTTGTTTACGTTTATGTAAAGAAAGCAAAAAGAAAGCTAAATACTGTAAATGACCACTGGTGCTGTAAAAAGGGTGACAAGTGACAATTGGGCCCATGACTGACATGCAGGCCCGATAAAATCGTACAGAAGGACTTGAGTTTACGACAGTTACATTCCTGCTACTCCTAAATTGCAACGTAACTTGGCGTGCATTGTGCCGCACAATGTCATATTCTTAAAATGCTGCTCAAACTCGTTAATTGCGCCAAGTTCTAAACTTGGAAGTTGGGAGAGCAGAAATTCAGGGCCGTTGGGCTTCAGAGTAAATGAGAGGAGACATGATTATATTGCATACTGAAACCATTCATATCTACTCCGATGACACCTCTGAAGACATTTGACTCCTTTTAATTTCTTTTGGAGTGACAAGGGCTTGATTTGGTAGGAAATTACTGTAAGTCTTCATTTATGCAGGAGAAAAACACTCAGAGGGCACAAGATTCTTGGTACATGGGTACAATAATATACTATTAATATTGGATTGGCCTGGTGTACTTTGTATTTGCATGTTGGTAGCATTCACAACATTTAAAGGGGAAGTCAACCCAAACATATTTTTTTCAAGAATATGTTCTATGCAAGCCCACTAGTTGAAACAAGGCATTCTGATAAATATTGCGTTTGTGGAAGAAGAGTTAATCCACCCGTTTTTAGCCATCTCTGAAGGCGGCCATTTTGTCTCTTCTGTCAACTGAAAGTGACATCACAACTAGTCAGGGCTCAGGTAACAACCAATCACAGCTGACCTGTTTACTGAAGCAAAGCTGTGATTGGTCGTTACCTGAGCAGTTATGACGTTATTTTCAGTTGACAGAAGTGACAAAATGGCCACCCCCTGAGATGGCTAAAAACGGGTGCATTTTGCTGCTTAACTCATAGTCCACAAACACAATATTAATCATAATGCCCTGTTTCAACTAGTGGGCTTGCTGGGAACATATTCTTGAAGAAAATATGTTTGGGTTGATTTCCACTTTAACATATTTTAAACCTGTTGTGTTGTGCACAGTCACCAAGACAAAATCATCATGTTGTGAGAATATTCCAGTTTACCACCAAATACAATCAAAATACAGATGACATCAGTGTCCATCTGTCCTGTTGGACCAAAAGGCAAATGATCCACGCTTCACTATTGTCATGGAATAGCATGTCATCTTTTACCTCAAGGAGAGTTCGAGTATTACCAAGTGCTTACGTGTGATGGGTGGCCAGGCATAGCAAAGTAGATGATCGAGTGTTAGGCCTCAGTAGGGCAAAAATGACTCCCAATCACTCACAAGTGGTTAATAGTTTAGGTTGATGCTTTCTTTCCTTCACTTGGATGCCTTCATTTTTCATTATTGTCAAGTGGAATGAAGAGGATGTCCTTTTTCGTAATGCTGCACATGATCAAGTTTCTGATTGGGAAAGATGGGGAAGGCAGAATCACTGCAAATCTGCTAGGAGGGTTGCTGTTTCCATGTTGTCCTTGGCAGACTGTCTGTGTTTAGAGGGGGCAAGTACAACCCATAATGAAGGGATTGTAACAGTATTTTTCTGTGGCAGATAGTTTTAGAGACTCACGACTTCGTGAGTGTTTGTAATGCTCTAGGCCACGATCCACATCAAATCAATATCATTGTGATGAGAGGAGAATCAAAGTGGTGAGAAAGCACCATTTTGCTGAATATCAGTCAAATGGGATTTACCGTTATGTAAACACATGCCCATTTTTAACTGATTGTTCAAATGTGAAAGACCCAACACATGCTGAGGAAGAACTGGCAAGTATGTGCTGACTGCTCTTATGGTGTGTGGTGTACTTGAGATGACCAGCACAGCACCCTACGCACATAACAATATGCCCATCGACCATCGCAAGTCTCCTCCTCCAAACCAGATGTCTTTTATAGCACCAAGACTGACCTGTGAGAGGCGGTGTAGTGGCATACACACTGCTGGAGAAAGCAAAGAAGAAGAAATAGTCATAGCAGAACAAGAAGAAATAGAAAAAAATCAGGCTAACTGTTAGCTTATCTATAAGTAGGTAGGTTGTGGTTTCAAACTCTTATTCTTTTTGTTGTGGGGAATGACACGCAAACCAACACTCAACACAAATGCTGTAGTTGCTCCTCTGCTCGTGTCTGGCAACAGCGCAAGCTAATTGGTTTCATCCTAATTAGCTTTTGTCTGTTTCCGTGGCCTGGCTCAAGTCAGTGTTAACCGCACAAGGATTTGCAATCGACAATTTTCAACAGGTTAATCACTTACTACTTTTTGGGTGGGGGAAACTCTTAACTCACCCCACATCATAAAATAATTGCTCAGGATAATCTTTCAGAGCTAATCGGGCATTTGCTGACCTTCACAGCAAGATTGGGAAAACTCTCAAATTAGTTTACCAGTGATTTTGTTAGGGTCATTTTATTGCAGTCCCAATGACAAAAGTTAACATAAAGTATAAAAACAAATGGATAAGCCCTGCTACTGTAGGGTCTAACTTTTGAAGTTTAGGGTTTGAAGTTTATGTTACAAACCGTCGCTCAAGTGAATAAAAAAAAAAGAAGTCACCAATGCACTTTCAGACATTTATAAAGACAAAATCATGCTAACACTGAACTAACTACGCCGCCTGATGTCACTCACTAGACCACGCCCCCGTAAAGGCACACACAGAGATGTACTTCAGTGTGTGTTTGTGTGGGTGTGCATGCGTGCGTGTGTAACTTGGCTAAAATACACATTATAAAACCAGTTTATTTTTCTACATTCCATTTATTTCTTAACATTCTCTTCTAACAGTGCTATGTTTCTTTCTAAGAAATTGTATGCAAACAAGGGTTGTTGCTATTGTGACTCGGCTTGTCACAAAAAGTTGTGCAACAAAGTATAAAGTTAAGGGTAGTGTCATTTTTGTCTGTATCATGTAGATTAACTCCAAACCTCAAATGAGGTGCAGAACTATCCATGGATTTACAATTGCAATGGATAAATGAGTTGCTTAGGTGGAATTGAGAAGGAGCTCCTATTTTAATTAAATCCTTTGCTTGTTTTTTTCCCCCAAATGATCTTTATGTAATGAAAGGCCCAAAATAGACTTTTTAAATTGAATTGTTTTAGTTGTTGTGTATAATAACGTGGAATGCTTTTGAGTAATTTTGCCTTGCCAATTCAGGAAAATGAACAAAAAAACGCATATAGCTAATAATGTGGGTCACCTCGTACAAATGTAAGTAGCTTGGCAAAGATTGTTTTTTGTTTTTTTTCGCTGATACTGTGTCTCTCCACTCCATGTTTGTTTGGAGTTGAAGATGTTGCATTAGGCTTTTCATGCTCACTGTGATTTCCCAGCAGCTTGACTTGCGGTTCTAACTCATTAGCTCTGCGAACTGCCACAATTTGAATCGTCAATTGTGATAGCTGGTGGCAAAGAGCTGCTCTCTCGCTACCCAGCCACGATGAATCTCGTAGCTCGGTTACACGTACAAACTTGTATCACTGCTTGCTGCGGGGACATAAATAACACCCACAAAGCAGACTATTTTGATCTGAGATCCACTTTTAGGTCATTCACAGAGGATAACATATTGACTATGTAATTTAGTTATACAACACATCATATTTGTGTCGCTTACTGAGTCGCTTGTAGGTCTGCGATGAGTGACTTTGAGATGTATTGATCAATTTGTCATAAGAACAATAGCCTGTCTGTCATTGCCATGGTGACTAATGGTACTGTTCAGGTTACAATGTTCCAGTATACAGTGTTGAAAAGAATTTTAGTACGAATGGGTGAATGCCAACTTGAATGTGCTTTGCAACTTTGAGTAGAAAGTACAGAAAATGGAGAGGATGGATGAATGGAGTTTTATATCTACGAGTTTACATTATTCCTAAGTGTTGTTTTTACCTGTTTCTCCAGATGGTTTGTCAGTCAGGACCACCTTGGAGCCGTCCTTGGTAAGTAGTATAGGGCAGACACAAAACCCGCCTGGCAGGCGATTAGATGAACCATCTGTCCATCGATACCCATCACAGGCTGATTTTCACCTTCCATGCTTTCATTTTTAAAATTGCTTGTCTCATTAGATTCGCTGGTAAACAGGTGTCAATTCCAGTCGACTTTTAATGGGAGGCAGAGTCACAACCTAGACTGGTTGCCAGTTGATTACAGGGCACACACATGTAAATAAACAACCCATTTTCTTCATCCATCCATCCATCCATTATCTGTACCGCTTCTCCTCACAAGGGTCGCGGGGCGTGCTGGAGCCTATCCCAGCTGTCTTTGGGCAGTAGGCGGGGGACACCCCGAACTGGTTGCCAGCCAATCGCAGGGCACACAGAGACAAACATCCGCACTCACAATCACACCTAGGGGCAATTTAGAGTATCCAATCAACTTACCATGCATGTTTTTGGAATGTGGGAGGAAACCGGAGTGCCCGGAGAAAACCCACGCAGGCACGGGGAGAACATGCAAACTCCACACAGGGAGGCCGGAGCCGGGATCGAACCCACGACCTCTGAACTGTGAGGCGGACGTGCTAACCAGTCGACCACCGTGCCGCCCCCATTTTCTTCAGTTAGAGAATATTAAAATGTATGGTTCATTAAGAAACATACTACATTCTTAGGCAGCTGGCTAAAATAAAGCCTCTCCTTTCACAACAGCACATAAAAAAATAAAATAGATAAATAATAATAATAATAATAATAATAATAGGTGGCACGGTGGTCGACTGGTTAGCACGTCCGCCTCACAGTTCAGAGGTCGTGGGTTCGATCCCGGCTACGCCCTCCCTGTGTGGAGTTTGCATGTTCTCCCTGTGCCTGCGTGGGTTTTCTCCGGGCACTCCGGTTTCCTCCCACATTCCAACAACATGCATGATAAGTTGATTGGACTCTCTAAATTGCCCCTAGGTGTGATTGTGAGTGTGGATGTTTGTCTCTGTGTGCCCTGCGATTGGCTGGCAACCAATTCAGTGTGTCCCCCGCCTACTGCCCAAAGACAGCTGGGATAGGCTCCAGCACGCCCCGCGACCCTTGTGAGGATAAGCGGTATCGTTAATGGATGGATGGATAATAATAATAATAATAATAATAATAATAATAATAATAATAATAATAATAATAATAATTCATCAGATTTCCGTAATCAATGCCTTTGTTACATCTTGACTGGACTACTGTAAGTCAGCCAGTCCTCCCTCAAGCATCTCCAGTTGGTCCAAAATGCTGCTGCTCGCCCTAACTGGAACCCGTAGGAGGGAGCACAACTCCAATTCTGGCCTCCTGTCACTGACTCCCTGTTCATTTTGGAGTTCATTTTAAGATTATTTTATTTGTTTTTAAATCATTAAATGGTCTCACCCCTACGGACTTGCCTCGTGCCTCAGGTCAGTGGACCAGGCGCTATTTGTGGTACTGAGGACTAAGCGGAGTCTGAGAGGGGATGTAGCTTTTTCCGTTGCTGGCCCCTCTCTTTGGAATGAACTTACGTTAAACGTTAGGCAAGCACCGTCCATTTTTAAAACTCGCCTTAAAACACATTTTTATTGTTTGGCTTTTGACGTCGCATGAGGCTTGACATTGTTTTAGGGTTTAATTGTATTTACTGTCTTTACGTTACTAATTTGTTTTAACTGTCTTTATTTTCATACAGTATGTCTGATTTTCACTTTATGTGCAACACATGTTTTTAAATGCTCTATAAATCAAGTTTAGTTGAGTTGAGGAAAAACTTACCTGGAATGACTTTCTACTTTTTAATAAAGATGACATAAAACCGATGCTAGACCAGTAATAATATTTGTTGTACTTGTGATCCTCTACTACAGTTGTAACTCAAAATTGGAACTGTGAATTCCAAAATGGGGAAAGTGTTCAAAGATGGGTTTAAATGATCAACATTAGAGGTTAACTTATTTCAAAACTTTCAGCCTGCAACACAGAACAAATTGTATTCCATTTTGACGGTTCCATTGGGTGTGTAAACAACTAATTTGCCAACATGTCTGATTAGACTTTTCGATAGTCTCTGCCATTATAATGAGACTTTGTGATGCGCTACACTGCAGTTGCTAACAAGTCTGATACCGTAGCAATACTTGTAGCGTGTGAGTGTGTGCGAGAGAGAGAATGAGAAAAAGAAAGAGAAAGAGTTGGTGTGTGTCACCAACAGGCCTTCCACAGAACTAATAGGGTAATGAGATTATCCTTTATAGTAGCATAGTAGCAAGACCCCTCAATCCTGTACATTATGCCGTCATGCTTTGCTGCCTTCTAACTTCCTCCTTCGTTCACGGGCAAACACACACACACACACACCCCCACACACCCGCACACACCCACCCACACCCACACACACGCTCAGACCAAAACGAGGTTATCATAGCAGTTATTTCTACAATTTCACGGAATCTATCTATCTATCTATCTATCTATCTATCTATCTATCTATCTATCTATCTATCTATCTATCTATCTATCTATCTATCTATCTATCTATCTATCTACCTATCTATCTATCTATCTATCTATCCACATTTCAATAACACCAAAAAATTAAATTATTCTATTTTTTGTCTGCTGATGAATGAATCGAATCTCATCGTTTGTAGTTCTCCAAATGATTTCCCAGTAAGTTGCCATAATCAAATGTTAAAAAAAAAAAAAAAGAAGAAGAAGAAGACGAAATAAACAGAGTTGGATGAAAGCTGGCTCCCACAAAGCACATGCGTATTACTCATCCCCCACAGAGCCGCCTTGTTCTCGTGTGTTGTGGGTGGACTGGGGTGGGTGGCTGTGCAGGGAATTGGGAAATGTGTGTTCTTCGCATGTAATAAATCGACGAGATGCTTCCCCAAGTCACCGTGATTGCGCAATTTCTTCGGCGTACGTGCTTGTACACGTGAAGTAAGAAGTCTTTTTATACTGCAGAATTTACCTCAGCTAAAGAACCACCACATGCACTACGACACTCATCTTTCACAGAATCCCCCCCCGCCACACACACACGTACACACACACTCAGAGTGAAAATCTTGTACATGTCCCAGGTGCAGAGAAATCTGTGAAGCAGCATGTGGCTTGTCCCACTTCCCCTAACTTGATGTGTGTGTGCGCGTGTGTGTGAGTCTGTGTGTATTGCGACAAGACTGACCCATTTGAAAATCATTCTGCCGCTCAACGATACAATTTGGAATCCAGTACAACTTGGGAGGCGAATCGGCAGTAGATACTTGGTAAAATGCAGTACAATATCGACAGCACAACCCAAATTACATAAGTCTGTATAATTTGCAAAAAATGGCCGACATTTTTGCCTCAAAGGTGCCTTGATAGTGCATCTGCACCGTGGCGCAAATGCCGTTGGATCGCAATATTCGCATCAGCGCAGGGCTGCCCCGTGTGTTTGCCAATTTGGTGGACTGGTGCCTGCCAAGCTGGGTGGGCTGGTGCAGCAGAAGGAGTGTTTTAGAGATGTACCTGGCGGAGTGACAATTTGGTGCCAGAAAATTGATCAACACCTTACGCCCGCTCACACCACGTCTAACACCATTGCAGGGTAGACAGATCCTAGAATATCCATTTCAGACTGTCAAAAGATAAACTGTTGACGAAGCAGATGTTGCATGGTGGTTCATGGGAAATTGAATCCCGTTAAGTATTTTACTTTTCTTTTTTAACACTTATAAGCGAAATAATCTTGAAATGTTCCTTAAAGTGGAAATCAACCCAAACACATTTTTTTCAAGAATATGTTCCCAGCAGCCCCACTAGTTGAAACACAGAATTCTGGTTAATATTGTGTTTGTGGAATATGAGTTAAGCAGCAAAATCCGCCCCTTTTTAGCCATCTCATGGGGTGGCCCTTTTGTCTCTTCTGTTGACTGAAAATGACATTGCAGCATGCTCAAGGCTCAGGTAACGACCAATCACGGCTGCCCTTTTTTCTGAAGCTGAGCCGTGATTGGTCGTTGAGCAGTTGGGATTCATTCTCAGCCGACAGAAGTGACAAAATGGCCGCCCCCAGAGATGGCTAAAAACGGGTGGATTGACTCTTATTCTACAAACGCAATATTTATCAGAAAGCCTTGTTTCAACTAGTGAGCTTGCATAGAACATATTCTTGACTTCCCCTTTAAAGTTGCCTGTTTAATTAACCAAGGCAAGGGTTGGACATCGGCAGCCTGCCGCTCCCCCTTTGCATGCCACTGCCCGGAGAAGCAAAGGACAGAAAGATCATGCAAACGCCGCACAGGACGGCTGGAGCTGGAATTCAAACCCAGAAGCTTGACAACTGCCTGTAGTTGTAGTGTTCCTTGAACATTTTGAACCTACAGAACATACAAGAGAAGTATCTGCTTTTCCCTGGTGTCTTTTCCATCAGGCTAAAGTTGTGTAAAGAAACTCTGAGGGGAGAACGCCTTATATGTGTCAAATGCAAAGCAGCAAGGGAGGTCACAGCTAAACTGTCAGGAAGCACCAAATGCCGAGCTGAGTGTTGACAAGATGATCTTTGCTTTATGTTGTAAATGTCAGGGTCACGTAAAGCGTTATTGACCAAAGCATGTTTGAGCGAGACGAGAGAGAACAGGAAAGCAGCACAGGCAAGCTGTAAGGAAGGGAGGGTGACACGTCTAAGCAAAGTGAGTGAAGGAAAAGGCGGATTTTATTCTTTCTGTGGATGCAAGTGTAAAGGAAAGGAGCAGCAGCTGAAATCCAGGCTGGAGGGAGGTGTGACCAGGCTTGAAGGCGCGTCTGCGGCGGAGGCGAAGGAGAGGCTGCGGCTGGGAAAACTTGCTCCGTCTGTGCGCCGCTGCTCCTTCTGACCTCTCCTCCTTCTCCTCCCTGTAGAGGCACCTGGAAGTGAGGAGATGTGAAGAAGCTTGAAGTATGGCATGCGAAGATGCTTCCTGTCAGTACAAAGGCGATGGTGACGACGATGCACCCCGTTTTTATTCTTGCTACGACTCTTTTCTACTTTTTGTCTTTGACGACTTGGTGAGTCCCAAATTTTCAGTGGGTTACCGTAACTTCCCCCTTTTTCCCTTTTTCTTTTTCTTTTTCTTTTTTTTAACCTCTAAATTGTTCCATTTTCCTGTCTAGTGTTAAGAGCACCACAGGACAGACACGGAAGGATGAAAGGATCTATCCGGAGAATTTTACGCGGATTTTAGACCGACTTCTAGACGGTTACGATAACAGGCTGAGACCTGGATTCGGAGGTAAAATTATTTTAAATTCTATCATGATATACTTTTACCAATTAACGCACACATTTTATGCAAACCAAGGCACCGTTTAATTACTGCAGACAGCCAACTCAACATTAACTTAATTTTCATTAAACATGTGTTTTCATGAATAAAATCGATCGAATAAATGACGCAGTGATCCTTTTGGAACTTTGTGACGACATCCCTCCCACCGTGGATTAATTCGACCTCCACACGGGACATCACGTCCCACGCAATAATGTTAAACGGTATATCATACTTTTCCATATAAGCTCGCACGTTTAACCCAGTGTGGTTACATAATCGCATTGCGGGACAAACGCTTAATACACAGTTCAAGTGCTAAAAAGTGCAGATTTGTCTCTCGAGCATGTCTGAAACTATATGTGCGTGTATACGTTGCATTATAGCACATCTCCACTGGAGCTTATCCCCGCTGCAAAGACTTCAGTCAAGTACACATTCATTCACTAGAGGGGGGGAAAAATCAAACAGGATTATATTTTACAAGCTTTTTTTTTTTACATCCATTAGGCAGACGCCTTTTGACTTCATCCTGACAAACTAAAGGCCTATGAGGAGATAGAGGGTGTAGACACAAAATATTAAGTGTGAATAAGACTGTTGGGTTTCAACTTGAGGTTCATTTGAAGTTGAACATGTGATTTACTGTCTCATCAGGTCCCGTGACTGAGGTCAAGACAGACATTTATGTGACAAGTTTTGGCCCAGTCTCAGATGTTGAAATGGTATGCACTTCAATTGTTACAACCACAGATATTGTATTTCACTCAAATCCACTGCTCAAAAAACAGGGAATCATCACAGTCAAATGTGTTTCTTGAATATCACCCGTCCAGTTAAGTGGGGTACAAACATACAGATGTTTTGCATCTTAACCAATTCTAAAAACGTGAGAGACATCACACACCACAATATAAAATTGGCAAGTGTGTGCTACACCAGGTACCACCTAAAAAAATATCAAGTGCTCCAAGTACCACCATAGTCATTCATGACTAACATTAAAATACAGTAGCATAGTAGGTGTAAGTGTTTGTGAAAAATATTATTATTATTAAGTCACTGTAACATGATGCACAACTTGAACATTAGCACTGCACCTAAATACAGGAAAAAAGTACAAAAACGTGATACAACCCAACTGTACTTGGCCAGTAATTCTTTTCTGTACCACAAGTGAGCCTGGGTACCAACAGAAGCATTAATACCACACAAAATGGAATCACTGCATTGTATAAAGACTGACCTGTGAGACAAAGAAGAGATAGAAGAAAAAGGCAAACTGTTAGTCTTTGTGATAACTACAACGTGTGTGCAAAATCTTTTCCTTGTCCTTTTTGAGCGAGTGAACGACTTGGGAGGCACATTATCCAAACAGTCAACCTTTTGCTCTTCTATTTGTGTCCGGCAACAGTGTGAGTTTTCTTTATCGTTCCGTTTCACGTCACGATCACAGAGTGCATGGCTTGCCTGAACAAAAGGTTTTCCAACTTGGATTATTAAACAGCATCAACTTCTACAGTTGTTGGTCTTAACTGTTTTCTCAGGGGAAAGGGGAGAGAAAATCACTCTCTCAAACTGTTGGTCAAGATAATCTTTTTTATAGTTATCGTTAATAGTGTACCCCGTTTTAGGAAACAATAACAATTGCAAATTTGATTTCATCCGCTGTTATGAAAATGAGACAGACAACTAGAGGAAAGGAGTGGAAATTGCAGCAAGACACTAGTGGTAGCGTGACGTGGTGTCTGCATCACATGACCTTCCTCTGCCCAAAGGGTCAGAAAATCTGCTGTTTCGAATGGACCCTTGGTTCCTTCTGGTGCGTGACAATGACTCATGTGGTGGAGCGTGTTAGCAGTTCCTGGTTGGGCTCATCCATTCCACACACCTTCATCCAAATAAGCGTCTTTGGGATTAATGTATTGCAGCAACAGCCCCCATGCCACACCACGGACTGTCGTGCCGACAGATGCCCTGATCCAGTTTTGAGAGGATCTCCCCTAGGAAACATTGGTCGTCACATCAGGAGCTTCCGTAGATGCTTTAGGGAGCTCGAACTTCAAATTTATTTTATTTTGCATATGAATTTGAATCACAAATTGGGTTTCCTCTGATTGTTAGATTAAGCCTCTTTGGCACATAAGTAGATAGGTGATTGGAGTTTGGCCGTTGTGTCACTGTGACCTTTTTCCCGGCTCAACATCTTCCTATCTATCTGCACCTTTGCAAACTTACTAGTGAAACCAGTTAAGACCATTGAGTCTCACGTTGTCACACGGCCGAGGCAGAGGCGGCCAAAACAGTATAAGAGTTGGAATCATTTTGGACCGATTAGACCTTCTTCCGTATCTGGCAGACAAGGGCTCCACAGCCGTGTCTTGATCTTTCTGGCTTCCATTAAAGAGTTCCACTGAGAATATGCAGTCTTTTGGTAGTGACTGTTAGTATAATATTGCGAGCATTAGAGGGGAAAGTCAACCCAAACATATTTTTTTCTAGAATATGTTCTATACAAGCCCACCAGTTGAAAGAACGCATTCAGATAAATATTACATTTGTGGAATAAGAGGTAATCCACCTGTTTTTAGCCATGTCTGAGGGCGGCCATTTTGTCACTTCTGTCGACTGAAAATGACATCACAACTGCTCAGGGTAACGACCAATCACGGGCGACCTGTTTTCTGAAGCTAAGCCATGATTGGTCGTTACCTGAGCCCTGAGAATTTGTGATGTCATTTTCGGTCGACAGAAGTGACAAAATGGCCGCCCCCTGAGATGGCTAAAAAGGGGTGTATTTTGCTGTGTAACTCATATTCCACAAATGCAATCAATATTAATCAGAATGCCGTGTTTCAACTAGTGGGCCTGCTGGGAACATCCGGCATATGGGATTTAGTTTCGCTTTATTTTTTGAGCAGTGTACAATCAGTCTCAGTCAACTAAATAAATTGAAAATGTAAACAGATTTTTTGCCTTGTTTGTCCATTTCCCTGTGTTAGGAGTACACAATGGACGTGTTCTTTCGACAGACGTGGGTGGACCGCAGGTTAATGTATGAGGGTCCAATTGAGATTTTAAGGCTGAACAACTTGATGGTGACCAAAGTTTGGACGCCAGACACTTTCTTCAGGAACGGCAAGAAGTCAGTGGCCCACAACATGACGGCGCCCAACAAACTGTTCCGCATTATGAAGAATGGGACCATTCTCTACACAATGAGGTCCTGTGAGATGAACTTTCATGGGTTGTATTTCATTTGGCATCCAGAAAGCGAGTCAATAATTCATAGCTCGTCAGATTTCAAACTGTGATTTCCTGCGAGAGCCATCCATGACGTCCATACTTGGTGTGAATAGTCTTGAGCTTTAAAACTTAAAACTCTAGGATTCTATTTTTGTTTTCAGCGCATCTGCACCGCGGCGCTAAAGCTGGCGGATCCTGATCTTGGCTCTCTGTGCATGTTTGTCTATTTGGCAGACCGGTTTCCACTAAGCTGGGCTGGTCGGCACAGCAGAAGGAGTGTCTTGGGGATGCGCTTTGCGGAGTGACACTTTGCTGGCAGAAAGTCAGTCCAAACCTTATACCTAACGACCATGTCTAACTGGCGCAGGGCGGACAGCTAGCCTAACGTGACACATTTTATTCATAAATACGTGCCCAGCAGGCATCAAACCTTTATTTTATTAATTATACTAATTATTATAATTATAATTATACAAATTATATTTTTTAAATCATCTCACTGGGTGGTACAACTATGAGGGGGGATCATGAATGATCAAGGTTCTCCAAGTCCCCACTTCACGGAGCAGATGACTCCAGTTAGCAACGAGCGCGCTGCATTTAAAGGGATTGAAAGAAGCCACTTTGATTGGCCATGATTGAAGGCAGCCGTGACCACTTACACAGTGGAGCAGCCCTCCCTTTCGTGGATCCACCGGGCCGGCGCCCATTTGTGAAATTACCCCAGGATGTACGGCAATCCCAAAAATACAGCCCTGCAATGTGTTGAGCCATGGTGCTGCTATTATGATAGAAGTTAACAAAACAAAGAGAAGCATTTATCGCCGTCTATTGAAAAGCATGTACCTCACTCCACAAATGTACATTTAGTTATTTTTTAGCATAATGTATTTATGATTTCCGTGTTATATGCTTTTTCATTGAACAATAACGATATAATTCCGATACATGGTAACAATGTGAATGATTGTCTTTTGGTATTCGCATAAAAATGCAAATTTTACCCAGGGGGACATGTGTTTGGTTATTTCAGAAACAGTGTGTGTGTTTCTTTGTCAGTCTTTCACTGTCTCCCTTTCTTCTGTCTTTTGCTTAACAGATTGACAATTAGCGCAGAATGTCCCATGAAGCTTGTGGACTTCCCTATGGATGGACATGCGTGCCCCCTCAAGTTTGGAAGCTGTAAGTTTTGCTTAAAAAAAACCCCTCAATCACACGACTGTTCCCATTTTGGCGCTGAAATGGATTCTTTGCTGAAAAGCAATGACGTAGTGTATGTCATTGTTGCACTTAGCAGTGAACAATGAAAACTCAACTCAGCACCATTGTTTATTGCGGGTCTTCTGGTCAGCAAAAATGCCTTATCTCAATTAATGTAGCTCCTCAAATAGAGCAGCTCATTCTAATCAGAGAGAAGCAGCCATTTAGAGATTTTATCTGCAAAAGAGAAACAAGGAATGGAAATCTCGTTTGCCTTTGCTCTTGGCCAATCTCTGTCAATTACACAGCATGATGACATTGTAGAGGACAAATTCCCATTTTTCGGTTATTGTCATCCTTTCCCCCTTCCTCGTCCTCTTGGTGCTCACCTCCAGTCAAGAGGAAACGACCCTGGATGTGATGTGGCCTGAAGCAAAGGAAAGGTCAGAATCCATTCCTGTGCCCGAGGATAGCAAAGACCTATGCAGCTATTTTCCATATCTGGCGTGAGTGTGTGCGTGCGCTCATTTCCCCCCTCTTTCTCCTCTGCCTTCATTCCCCCACACTCTCTTTTTTGCTTCTCCATCTGGACTTGTATGCACACTCCATGACACACCAGAGTCATTTCATTTTGGCAGCCCAGTTGGTATCCTGCTGGTGCGGAGTCCCATAGGGAGTGGAAGGCAGCTGTCATTTTGTTGTGCATTTATTGAGTGGCCAAAGCAATATGAGGGAGACATTAAGACATAAAATGCCATCTTGATATGAACTAAGTCAGTCTCATAACAGGATTAATGGCTTTTTTTTTTTTTTTTTTTTGCAGAGATGTCAGCGGAGTTGCCAAAAGTACTCTGTACTCAATTACAGATAATAAAAAAAGGACTGGTAAAAGCTGGTGGCACTGTTCCAATGCCTGTGCTTAAAGTGACAGTCTCTCCCCCCCCAAATTTCTTTCCAATAATTTATTTCCAATAATATGTTCTATGCAGCCTCACTAGTCCAAACACAGCATTCTGATTGATATTGTGTTTGTGGAATATGAGTTAAGTGGTAGAAGCCCCCCGTTTTTGTCCATCTCAAGTGGCGGCCGTTTTGTCACTTCTGTCAACTGAAAATTACATCACAGTTGCTCAGGGCTTAGGTAACGACCAATCATGGCTCAGCTTCAGAAAGCAGGTGAGCCGTGATTGGTCGGTACTCAAGCCCTGAGCAACTTTGATGTCATTTTCAGTTGACAGAAAGTAGCAAACTGGCCGGCCCCTGAGATGGCTAAAAAACGCATATTCCACAAATGCGATATTAATCAGAATGCATGTTTAGACTTGTGGAAGCACATATAACATATTATTGTAAAGACATTTTTGTCACTTCTGTCGACTGAAAATGACATCACAGTTGCTCAGGGCTCAGATAACGACCAATCACGGGTCACCTGTTTTCTGAAGCTGAGCCGTGAGTCTTCAGTCGACAGATGTGACAAAATGGCCGCCCCCTGAGCTAGCTAAAATCGGGTGGATTTCTCATATTCCACAAACGCAATATTAATCAGAATGCCATGTTTAGACCAGTGGTCCTACATAGAACATATTCTGGAAAAAAATATGTTTGGGTTGACTTCCCCCTTTAAATATAAGTAAAAAAGTACAGACTCTATATGTGAGACAACTTTAAAAAATAGTTTGTTACTACTTTCAAAAATGGTTTATATCATGTAATAATTACCTTCAGGTTAAAGCATTTGAGCATTGGCATTAATTAATGAAGTCAATTGAATTTAGGACCACTCCACTTATTTGCTTCATATTAAAAAATTAGTTAACGTGAAGTGCTCGATGAATTATTTACAATTCAAAGCTAAAATATTAGATGTGATGGATGACTTAAATTTTCACTTTATCCAATGTTTCATTTTTATGAATGTAGCTCGATATTTATCACCAATATCTAACTTTGAACTAGCCTTTAAAAATGCTTGACCCCGTAGCCTTCTTTCAGGTGAGTGTCTACATTTCCAAGTCATTATATCTACATCCAAAAGTAAGGCTTAACCTTCAAGTTTCAAGCAAGTTTCTTTGGCAAAAATCAAGCAAGTCAAATCAAGTCAGTACTTAAGTTAAGCGAGTCCTGAAAGTTTGTTCAGTCACAGCTTTAGCCACTTTACACTCAGTGATGTGTCTTTACTCTGCACAGATGCCTATCCGAAAACAGAGATGATCTATACTTGGACCAAAGGGCCTGAGCACTCTGTGGAGGTCCCTCCCGAGTCGTCTAGCTTGGTTCAGTACGATCTCATCGGCCAGACAGTCTCCAGTGAAACCATTAAATCCATCACAGGTGAGACTAGCGCTGACTTTTCCCATTTCCACGTTGCCTGAGTGCCGCCGCCGTGTGTTGTGCTCCCTTTTCTTCGGCGCAAGGGACATTCAGCTGTCTTCATGTATCACATGAGAAAATTTAAACAAACATTTTAGCAGCCTCAAGATGACGTGGTTGGCCCCAATCCTCTTGAGTGAAAATGTTTGAAAATAAAAATGATGACCAAAAAAACATCAACTGTTCAAAGCTTTCGTGAGTGAGATCTGTCAGAATGCGACCTGTCTGAATGTTTTGTTGATTCCTCCGTGTTGATCCTGCAGGTGAATATGTGGTGATGACGGTCTTCTTCCACTTGAAACGAAAAATGGGCTACTTCATGATTCAGACATATATCCCTTGCATAATGACAGTAATCCTCTCTCAAGTGTCCTTCTGGATAAATAAAGAGTCGGTGCCGGCGCGCACAGTTTTCGGTACGTGGACCTCACTCATTGTGTTCAACCTTTTGGCTGGCTGTTAATTTGCTTGGAGTGCCTACTCTCTCTGTGTACCGTAATTACAGCAGACATCAAGAGCTGCTGTATTGATACACAGTGTTCTTTGAAAACTAAGATTAGACATGAACCAGAGTCATTTTGCTGCACCTTTTAAGTACAGTGGAGACCACTAAAATGATGGTGATAGAAGATGTGTACTTCAAACAGCAAATTACGAAACAATTCTAACAACTTTTCTCTCTTGCTTAACACAGTTGAACATACACAAGCAGAGAAAAACATTTGTCTTTGAATCAAATTCTATATTTAAATATGGTTGCCTGTGATCTGAGAGTACGTTCAAGAATACATTTAAGCGAGTATACAAATAAATCAGAGGGGCTACAGATTTTTGGTTATGGGGAGGGGGAGCCTTTCCCAGTCGACTTTAACACAACACTTTGTTTGTTTTGTTGTTGTCGTTGATCTTAAAGATTCGCAATGCCCTCGTGAAGCCTATTACATGATGTTAATAATGATAGTGTTGCACTAATTAATTTTGCTATGCCTCGTGCCATGATTAGCATTTTTGTTGACTTTGTTTGGATTAGATTTGTGTTTCCTGTTTTGTCATGTTACCTGTATCTTAGCTGTTTGAGTTCAGCTCAACAAAAAGCAAAAAAGGGTGAACTCAATCTCACCCGGGATACTAAATAGAAATATATATATTTTTTGCCATCATAAAAGCATTGTTAATATTATATGGTCAATGGTCAAAACCTTTTAAGTAACATTTGAACTCGATTGTATAACCAATGCTATTATTGAAACGCAAAAAAAATTCTCAGGCTCTTATGAAGGACATTCTCCAAGAAGCTTTGTGACATGTCTAATATAATTTATTTTTAGCAATTTAGCAAATTCCAAGTTATTGCAGTGACCATTGTGGGGTTTTTTTCTCTCCCTTTTAATGCAAAAGTAGGGCCTACCAAATAATTTTGCTTACAAGCCAATGTACTGAACTCCACAAGCTACATTAGTCTTAGCATTTTCATTTGCTTGCCTGTGATTGACACGCAATTATATAGCGGTCACCCCCAGTTGCAATAGGATGCATTTATGTTGAGGAAGGACTCTGTGGCACACAGAATGTTCTAGACTGCCAATGTAAAGGGGATTTTCTCTCAATTCAATTATTGCTATTAGTTAAAGACACAGAGGACGAGCGGTGCACTGTTAGCTTAAAGAGAGAGCATCTTTCCATTTTTGTAGGTCATGTATACATGACCTTGTATACACTCTCGCCTACGCATTCATCTCGTCTATTTTTCCATGGCACCGTGACAGCGACAATGTGACATTCCATCACATTCATTACAATGTGTCCTTTAGTGCTGTCATGCACACCTTTTTAATTTAGTTCATCTGTGCCTATGGCTTTGTTACATTATATATCACAGAGTGAATAGACTGAGTTTGGCTAATAAATAATTGTCCTCTAAATTAGTGGTTCTCGACTGTCACTCTGGGAACCATATTTTCTTATTGCCTCTAATCGCGACCCACTTTTATATAAGTCAAGGACAGTAAAGGAAATGTATTGTTGAAAAGAAATTGCCTTTGAAAATGTGTATTTTGTATTTTAAACATACACACTAACACAATAGTAAAGTCATAATTACAGTCCAGTATTTGTGCAAAAAAAACCAACAATATAAAACAATGAAAAGCATTGAGTCATATTTTGGTACTTCATAAATGAAGGATCCTCTATATTTTTTTCCTACCTACCCGCGACCCACCCATAATGAATCCATGACCCACTTTTGGTTCCTGACACGCCAGTAGGGAATCACTGTACTAAATTACAAAAATAGTAATTAAAAAATACTATGAATTAGTTAAATAAAAACCACAACAGAACAAAAACAAAGAATAATTGTGTTGGGTTTTTGCACTGCACAGACAGTCATGGGTTGACTGTCCATTCATCTCGGTGGTTATTCAGAAAATGTTTTCCATCTGTGGACACAAACATGCCCTTGCTGCGCTATTTATACCCAGCACATTTGGTTGAGGATTTGACCAGGCTAGGCCTAAATAATTAACCCAACCTTGGGTAGAAATTGTCCAATCTGATCAAAGTCCACAGCTACCCAGTGAATGGATTAGGAAAACAACCCAACATTTTTAGTCAGTCATTTAAACACTGCATTTTGTAAATTATGTCAGAGAGTAGCACAATAAAATGTTCCCCATATTTAATTACCAGGTCGACTGGTTAGCACGTCCGCCTCACAGCTCAGAGGTCGTGGGTTCGATCCCGGCCCCGGCCTCCCTGTGTGGAGTTTGCATGTTCTCCCCGTGCCTGCGTGGGTTTTCTCCGGGAACTCCGGTTTCCCCCCACATTCCAAAAACATGCATGGTAAGTTGATTGGACTCTCTAAATTGCCCCTAGGTGTGATTGTGAGTGCGGATGTTTGTTTGTCTCTTGTGTGCCCTGCGATTGGCTGGCAACCAATTCAGGGTGTCCCACGCTTACTGCCCGAAGACAGCTGGGATAGGCTCCAGCACGCCCGCGACCCTAGTGAGGACAAGCGGTATAGATAATGGATGGATGGATGGATTTAATTACCAAAACACAAAGATAGTATTTTTAATGGCCTGTCATGTTACATTCCCATGATTGACTGGCAACTACAACTAGTCCAGTAGTCCACCACCTTTCGCCCTAAATCAACTAGGACAGGCTCCAGTTTACCAGTAATGAAGATAAATGTAATGGATTACTCATTCGTCGAAACACAGTGTTGGACTTGAAACACTCCTTATAAATGTGACAAAGTGCGTTTGATGCAGTTTCTATTTTCGACATACATTAGAGCCGTTGTGCTTGCTTTAATGTGTCAGTTGGGTTAGCTGAGTTCACTTCCCTTAATCCTAAAGCAAACTGAATTCAACATCTGACATCACATCACTCCTGTCATTTATTTCATTACCAACTCTCTTTTTGAACCCCTGAAGGCATCACCACCGTGCTGACCATGACGACTCTCAGCATCAGCGCTCGCCACTCCCTCCCCAAGGTGTCGTACGCCACGGCGATGGATTGGTTCATTGCGGTCTGTTTCGCCTTCGTCTTCTCAGCCCTTATTGAGTTTGCTGCCGTCAACTACTTCACCAATGCGCAGCTTGAACGGGCCAAAAAGAAGCCGGCAAAATGCCCCCCTGTACCTCAAACCACACCAGTCAAGGTCAAGGACATGGAGGAAGTGCTGCAGGTAAATGTCGTGTCGCCCAAAGATAAGCGTGGCAGATAATCTGATAGCACTTTACTTGGAGGAGCACTTACACAGCACATCTGTCACAAAACGTGCTTACTGGACCTTTGAATGACCTCAAGTGGCCATCACAGAGATAAGGAAGGATGAGATTATAGGTCCAATAAATGAACCTTAACCTAAAACACAATCTAGGGTGTCGAAAATGGTTGGCTGGATATTTAGACACTGGGGTTACATTGACTTCATAGAATTTAATTCAAATTACGTTTGTAAATGGGCAAACAATGGTTCTCGTTCTTCAATTATACCTCCCACAGCTGCGCAACCCTACCTCTTGCAGATCCGCCGGCCTGTGCTCGTCAACGTGAGGTCTGCGTAAGCCTCGCGCCGCACAAGATTTTTGACGTTTATAGAGCACTCATTGTTCACATGCATGTACTATTAAAACGCTGATCCTAAACAACCAATGAGAAGGCTTTGCCTTGCTACCCATAATTACATTCCATATGGGAAGCCATTATTGGAGAATGTACAAAGAGATATCCTATTTCAGACACAGACATGAAATAACGTGAAATGGTGGAAAATCTCTCTTTCATAACAGTTATTTTTTTCAAATATATAAATGTAGTAAAATATATTCGTAATTACGAGGTATGAATAGGATAATTCATGATAAAAATATCAGGCCCTTAGATGCCGCCATACATTATTCAAAGTGAAAGAATATGTATGTGAAGGTGAGGGGGGAAAAGACAGAATAAAGACTTCCTCACTTTAATTAAAGACATCACATAAGACATAGTATTTCTCACGGTTATTTCTAAAATACTGTCAGAAATTAGCATGAAAGTGGAGGACTGAATTCATATGACTAAGCTGTTAAAAGCTTTCTTAAAGCTTTGTTCACATGTAATGTGATTGGAGAGATGGTTCTGTCATATTCAAGTGCTTATTGTAAAAATCAGTGCTCAGTAATGCATATGTCTTTTTTCTTTTTTTTTTTTTAACTGACTTCTTTAAGTTGCCCCCTCCAGTCCAAATCCCACTATGGTGTAATCACGCTTGAATGCAGTTGGGTGACAACAGCACTTCAGTGGATTAAGTAGGTTGCCACGGCAACACAGCCTGGTTGCATCTGTATAGGTTTCGGAGATGCTCCGCTGCTGGCGGGTGGAAATGCTGTTTGACTCAAAAGCAGGTCTTGTTGACCCTAGAAAAGATTTGACGCAACGGTCATTGTGTGATGGGTCCACTTTGATACCATTTCACACCTTTCGTGATGACAAGCAAAGACATTCGCAACTCCGATATCCGCTTTGGACACAATAACATTGAATATTTTCAGTTTCAGAGGTTGGGTGGGGGTGGATTATTTCTGCAAATGCTTTAGTGCCAGGCAGCTTCGCACTCTTGCCTGCTCGAAAACATCAACTCCCAAAGGATAAGCTTCTTTGACTCTATACTGCATTACCAATGCGATGCAGTACTACCTACTTTCTGTCTTAAGCTTGTGTGAAATGAGTGAAATCCTTGAAACGTGACATCTGCATTGCCTACTCTGATGTCTGCTTTTTGATGGAGGCCATCTGTGTGAGGGCCTCCGTAATCAGATCAATATGACAAGGTTTACATTGCACCAACAAACTTGATAGTGCAGCAGGGTGCCAGGGACTTTTGCGGTTAAAAAAAATAGGATACATGCACATGTGGACACATTTCTGAAATTTGAAAAAAGATTTTGTCCACTTGTGAAGCATTATTACTTCAAATTAGAAGGTTGTTTTTTTTCTTCAAATATCTCAAACACTCCAAATGTTTCTGTACTTTTTGCGGTTCTCTAATAAGGACCCTAACGGCAAAAACAACAAGGTGTTTGAGACATAAATTGACCTAAAAATGTCTTAGGCCATTGAGATTTGATGTTTAAAGAGTCCTTTTCATCATGCTGTTCACATTTTGACAGTACAAGACCAAGACGACACCCAAAAATTGATCAACAGTACTTAACCTTTTCTTAGTGGGTCACAGAGTGTCATCAGCATGTCGCAACATAAATCCAGACTGGAAGAGTCACAGAAAGAAAGAAAAGTGGACCTTGGAAATGAAAGAAAAACACTAGGCAAGGCAAGGTAGCTTTATTTAAATAGTATTAATATTTCATACATAAGGTAACTCAACGTGGTACACACAATTGAAAGAACATTTAAAAGCATTTACCAAAAAAAAAAAATGTTAAAGACATTTAAAAGCAAAGTAAGACAAAAAAAAGTGGCTTACTAAAATTACCAAAAAAAACGACAGCATTCTGCTCCTTGTTAGACTGTAGCAAGTTGTGCAAAAATGACTGAAATATTGAACAGTTTGACAAGGTCGAATGAAATCCACCTGTAAAGGTCACGTTGCATTCTACGTTCACCTTGAAATTTCACCCCAAAGCCAAATATCCCTAACTTTTTGTGAGGAGTATATGATTTAAGAAATGATGCAACATCCAAAAGCAACTATTAAACACATCATTAGTGTGAACTAATACAAATCTTATTTGCGTTCACAGCAAAACCCAGACACTAATGGTAACCTGAGGAAGCGGATGAATTACATTTCCCACCAAGACTCGCGCAATCACCAGCAAGCCCAGTCCACGAGCAACATTTCAGGAGTTGGGAGAGCCCGACCGCTGAGACCTTTAAACAGCGGCGTCAACGGCAGCTCGTCCACCCTCTCCCGCTCCAGCCCCAAATCCGAGAGCGTGCTCAGCGTGGCTTCGTCGTCGGAAGAAAAACAGCTTGTGAAAAACGCGCCCCAGGCTGCTGCTTCCACGCCGGACGTGACGCCGGCGACGCCGTGCGAGCAAGGCGGCGCCTCGGCTTCCTTGCAGCATCTGCTGGGGCCCAAACTGGAGCGCCTCCAGATGATGGGGAACAAAGTGGAGATAAAGCAGACACCGTGCTCCCAGCCCACCACTGCCGGGATGGGCGGAACCAGCAAAATTGACAAATATGCACGGATCCTCTTCCCAGTGTCCTTTGGGGCGTTTAACATGGTATACTGGGTGGTTTACCTATCCAAGGACACCATGGTGGCTAAAGGAGGCTAGACTCTGGCAACAAGCATGAAGCACCATTTTGTTTCACAGATGGGAAACGAATAAGGAATATAAGCGACGTGAGGAATATGCTGCCAAAACCAGAGCAGAAGTAGTACCTTCATATCCTGAGAGAACACATGTTGTTTTCATTAACAGCGAGCATGGGAACAAATCAGACAAATGACAAAAAATATTTGACTCACCGTAAAGATGAATTCTGGCACACTGGATTATGTTTTTCTTCCCTTTTGATCTTGCTCAATGTATATTTATAGGTCTTCGCCGGCTACCACTGCAGTCCAGATAACGCATGAGATTTACTATTTTTCTATCCTGCATCTGGCAATCTCTGTGGATGTGTGCA
Organism: Filicampus tigris; assembly: GCF_054856515.1. Taxonomy (NCBI): domain Eukaryota; kingdom Metazoa; phylum Chordata; class Actinopteri; order Syngnathiformes; family Syngnathidae; genus Filicampus; species Filicampus tigris. The sequence continues at coordinate 14,177,396 of NC_141218.1, forward strand.
CCGCCATTTTAAAATTGTACAAGTTATGTAAATAGATTTATTTATAATAATTGATTTGATTAATTACGGCGTCCTGATATTTGAATATTAAGACCTTGTTAATGACATGAAAGCAAACCTTTATAATGTAAGAAAGAGTTAAGGGGCTCTGTTTTCGTGACCAGCGTCAACTCTGCGCGGTTCGCAGGCGCAAGCGAGCACATTCTGGTGGATCTACAAGAAGGAGGTCTGTGCTGCTGTGGGAATGGCCACAGCTGACATTAATCACGCCCAATCTTTTATTTCCTTTAAATCCAGTGCACTACAGTCTTGACATGGCGGAAGCACGCCTATGCTGTTAAGTGGGCACTTGGAGACTGCATCCCACCCCTGATCATTTATGTGTGTGTGTACCCCCCCCCCCCCACCCCCAATTTCCCCAAATCACATTGGCAAACCCGAGCAGCGAGCCTTGCATAAAAAAAATAATACAAAATTCAGGATATGCGTGGTGCAGGTGCACTGTCTACGAAAATGGAGCTCAAGTTGTTAAGAAATACCCCTGAACTCTGGTGAAAAGACAGAAGTGAAATAAAGTGAAATATATTTGGGTTCGTTTTGAATTCCAAAGGCAAAAAGGAGCTTTGGTCTGATCTTGATCATCTATGATAATCATCTTGTACAGCACTTACTCACCAAGCATCAATCTTGTACTAGATGGAGTAACTCAATCATTCTATAGCCAAACACTTGAAATTAACAATTGGAGGATCCGGCAGACAGAAAATAGTAAGGTCACATTATTAATTAGCATTATAATACGCTTGTTTTCTCTCTTCTACAACAATAGCAGTTGAATGTGCGGATGAGAATTGTGCAAGGGTTTACCTCACGTCATGTGATTGAATAGCACAGAAAAACGATTTCCGGCTGGTCCATCATTGCAACAATAAAGTTGTCAGGTGAGTGGGTGGTGAATGTTTTGTATTTATTCTAAAGCTCCATCATACCAGACATAATTCATACGTGGGTGGGTCTAAATACAGTGGTGCATTGAGATGCAAGCTTAATGTGGCCAATGACTACTCGTATCTCAAATCACCGTTCTCCATTGAAATGAATGTAAATGTCATTAATTTGTTCAATGCCACCCAAAAAAAAAACTCATCAATTTTTTGTTGTAGCACTTTACATAGATGAAATTACAGAGTGCAAGAAATTAAACAGTTTTTGCCACATTTTTCTGCTTCAATGCAACGGACATTATGCTACTTCGGGTGCATTGTTTTTGAACCACTCTTTGTGATCCAATATCAGTTACTTAAAGGGTTATAGTTTGGGCATGACTGATTATTCGGCCAGCTGATTTAATTGGCTTATATTAGCTAATTTAAAATATGAAAAAAATGGCAGATTTATTTGCAGATTTTGCCTTAAAAAAAACAAGAAAAACATGAACATATTACAACATATGACAAATACAATGATATTCAAATATTACCCTATAACCCCACCCCGCCCCATTTTTTTCTCTTTCTGTTAAAACCCATTCACTGCCAGCCATTTGAGAGCATTTTGACATTTTCAAGACTCGCAGGATATTTTGGTCAATGATTGTATATACACCAAACTATCGAATGAAAGAAAACATTCTTCTTTCACCAGGTAAAAAAAACGCCTTTTTTCCATTCTTTTATTATCATTAGTAGAAAAAATATATGTTGCACAAAATGCAGCCGTTTCTCCAAGTGGACTCACAAACTGTTGATCTCATATACAAATTGGGGCATCAATGTCATCTACAGGTGGTCGTGCATCGGTAAAGTTGTTTCCAAGTTTGAAATTTAAAATGGAATTGCATCAGACGCTTCCCCACCCATCCCCGTTGAAAAAACGGAATTACTTGTCAATGGCAGTGAATAATTTTCAAACAAATACTAAATCACAAAGTATTGTAACCGTTCTGAATGTAATTCACATTTTTACTGTCACAATTGTCATAGTTTTATTCATGTTATATTCTTTAATCGGCCGTTTAATCGGTTATCAGAATTTTATGGACCAAATATTGGTGGGGCCCCAATTTTCACTTCCTGTAGTTCAAATGATCAAGTATCTCATTACGCTTGTCCAGATAGTGTCAACTAAAACTGTTATAATAATTTCGTATTTAATGTTTGTAAGGTGGCAGTAATGAAATTGTGCAACCACAGTTGCTTGCCTTTAATATTGGCTCAACTTCTACATTTTCTCCATGTGCAGTTTAATTTTAGAAACTTGTAGGCTTTATTCTGCTAGAACCCTGGAATGCGCTCACTTTTAATATGCATCCATCTGCAGACGCACACGACACAATAGACGGAATAGGCGCAGTGCGTGTGTCGGCTCAACATGTGGTGGGTGCTTTGTTTCTTCATCCATGTAGTTGTCGTCGTTGGCCCCTGTCTATCTGTTTGTCTAACACGAGGGATGATGCTGTCACGACAGTGAGAGACATGCCGGCTGATAGACAGATCAAGATGCCGGCTGCCACTCATCTCTCCTGAACGCGGTCATGTGCGAAATTGATTTTGCCGTTATTGCCCTGCTGCCGCTCTCCCACTCGCTCCCTCTCTGTCTGCCTGCCACTACCACGCGCAGAATAGAACTCCCCACAAAAACAGAGACCAGGCTTGTCCTAATGACGAGCTTGTCAACAACAGATTGATGTTTGCTGTTTATGTGCTCTAAATACGTGTGCACATGATTGATGGAGCTGCCAACGCTGCACTGTGTGGATTTTTTCCCTTTCTTTGTATTTTTCTTTCAGGCATGTCGCTCATGATGCCAGAAAAATGCCAACTCCTCTCACATTAAATGCCTCTAAAGCTGCAACAGAGAAGCTTTGAGGCTTTATTTATCATAGTGTCAGCTTCCCATCATTATTTTTTTCATTGTTTGGGACATTTTTGTGCTTGGTGATCTTAATTCGGTAAAATGGGGCATTCGTGGGGGAATTAAATACTATATACTGTTTGGTGTAACACTCTCCAGTGGATGTTTCGAATCAGCTTTAGTACGATCAGGATTTAGGAGCTAATCACTGATCAGTGAGTTAAAAAAAAAAAAAGATCACCGATACGATCAGAAGATGGACTAATTTATCCAGTCTATTTAAACAACTTGTTTATGTACTGTACGGTCGAGCCATACTATTCGCGGGGGAAAATTTGCATATAATTGACGTCCATTGAAATGTGCCAATAAAATGTGACAATAAAATAATAAAAACTCCCCCAAAGACGCTTATAAGCACTCAATACAAAGAAAATGGATGAGAACCCCACCCCCCACCCCCCAAAAAACAAACAACAATATTGGAAAAAAAATGTTAAAAAAAAAATTCTGACTGTATAGAAACCTTGGACCTTGGATGGCAGCACAGAACGTCCATGGAGTGAACGAGATTGTGTTTGTTGTTATATCTTATTTTGTGGATCGGATCAATGACATTTTGCAAAAAATGAAAAATACCTGCTACTCAAATCTGTGTAAAGTCCAATTTCTAAACCTGAATTCTATTTATTTCAAAAATGAAAAAAAAACCAATGTGATAGCATTTTCTATCACCTTTTTTCTGTGTTCAGTCGGGATGTTCTGGGTTCGAATCTTGACTCAGGCCCCTCTGCTACAGAAAATGGATGAATTGATGGATAGATAATTTCCACCATTTATGACCTGAAAATAACATTTTTACAGTGTATTTGTTGTACCTGGAACAGAACAGAAATGAAATAATCATTTATGCTGTTATGCTCCATCCATTTTTTATAGCGCTTGTCCTCATTAGCATCACAGGTGAGCTTAAGACCAACACACACCTGATGCGCTTTGCAGTTGCGTAATACCTGCTTAGATGAGGAGATGCAAAGAATCAATTCACAGTAGCACAACCGTTGTAACCGCCTGTTTTACATGTAAGAAAAGTCAGTAGGAGGGAAGATAACTATAGATTGGATCATTTATTTGCGGGATAAACAGACTGGGCTTCAGAGTACAATATGACACACTTACAGATGGACTTTGAGCATACTGTATTACAAATATATCGCATAACTTGCATAACTTGCGTCAAACAGATATAAGAAGTTCTGCATGGTTTAGAACCCAACAAGAAAAGAGACGAGAAGGAGAGAATGAGAGTGAAACAGCCTCACACACCCGCATATAATGAAACATGCGATTGTTCAAAATTAAAGTGATTGATGGATAATGGGAGAATATGGAATATTTTACTTTAGTAAAAAGCCCTTGTGATGTCTTTTCACCATGAGACACAATTGCCAATTTAGTATACTGTATGTACTTCTAGACATTAAAAAAAAATCATACATAGTAGCTAATAGCTAAAGAACGAGAACAGACCTGTACCGTGTGGGCAGTAAAGAGGACTCAAGTGCAGGAAGAGCACAGAGAAAAACAAGCAATTTATTAAACAACAGTATGAAGGAAAATCACAAGGCAAAGAGCTAGAAGTGTGAATATAGAAAGAAGATAAGACATGAAAACAAAGCACAAATGGAAATTGCTCAGCAATGCTTGGTAAGGATATCAGGGCTGACAGAGGAAAACCAGTGACCAAGCTAAGGTGACGTTCTGGCGCGAGGCACAGTGTAAATCTGCGCAGGGGCGGGCTAGACTAAGTTTTGGTATTTTCGCAGACCCATGCAAGTCGGTGCAGCGTGACGTATTTTCGAAAGACCTTTTGCGCTGTTGTGGGTGTGAACACAGACGACTTGTTTCACTGCCATTTGAATCGTCTCCTCTCATTCCCTTATATAACTATAAGTGGTGCACTTATAGTTCTTGCCATGACGGAAGAAGATGCAGATTTGCTTGCAGGTCAAAGCGTGATAAAAAAATTATATAATATATATATATATATATATATATATATATATATATATATATATATATATATATATGAAGAACACCACATATGTTCGTGTATGTGTGTGCGCGCGCGTGCGTGTGTGTATCATGGAAACATAACCTTCACAGTCCAACAGAGCGACCGGTGGTGACATAAACTCGAAAAATCAGCATGCCGTGAACTCCTGCTAGCTTTACCATCTGCCTGCTGTCAGGCATTTAATCATCGCATGCTGTGAAGCATTACATGTCCACTTCGCATCACTCCATCACCGCAACAGATCAGGACTTTTTCTCAATGATCACACAGTACAATTATCACATTGGAACATAATATAGTCACAAAGTCGTCCAGTTACTTTTAGTTGGACAACTAGGCACGCATGCAAAGTGTAATAGTCATCTTACTTCACTGATGTGGATTTGCATAATAAGATGCTCATGCACCTGTGTAAGAATTATACTGTTATTGCTGTTATTTTTTCTATTTATTTTTTTTTACTATTTTTTACTAGAGCTCAGCAGAAGAAAAACTGAAGAATTCTCTGAAGACTGAGAACCAACCTATGACAATACGAATCACTATTGTGGATTTTCTGCCATCTGGTGGCTGTTTGCTGGCAGCAGAATCATCGTCAACATTTTTTTTTTAACTATGGGGGCAGTTACAATTAAATACTTTTCTAAAATGCACATGGATATCGACTCACATATTGTGTGTTAAACTGATGCTGATGATATAATAATAATAATAACAAGAAAAAAACAAACGTCTTACCACAGTATTAACTATTCTCATTTCTTTTTATTTTGATATATGTATATATTTTTTAATAATTTCATTATATGCTAATTTTGTTTTGTTTTCTTTTTTGCCACTATTGATGAAATTGTAAAGCGTAGTGGCAAACTGACACGCATCCATGATTAATCACAGCAGATTGTGAAAGATGATCAAAATGACTGCAGTATTGTGTGTAACTTAGAGAGAGCGAGACTGTGATTGTCATGTCACTATTTCAAAGGTACAACTCTGTGCCCACAAATAGCACATTGGAAATATTTGTAATTTCCTCGGTAACTTGTGCTTACATTTCCTGGGTAACAACTCCGTTCTGTTGTCACGTGATCTTGGGATGTTTCCCAACGAGCCGTGGAAGACAAACGTGTGAGTTCCCACGGTTTATCTCAGCTATTTGTGTTCAGCGGTTAATTTTAGCCCCGGATAAAAGTGCAGCAATTGTTTTAAATTACTGTCAGCAGACGGCAAATGCGACATAACCACCCAAAATACAGACGAATTGTGCTCGGTGTAGTTTCCCTGGTAACCTGAGGCGAATGAGTGAGTGAGTGCAACAAGCTGCCACATTACCAGCTTCATTAAGGTCAGGGAACAGACCTTTTTGTTCTCATCAGCAATACGTAGCTGTGATTCATTTATTGAGTTATATAAGGTGCATGCAGCTATGTAGACATAAGCATGATATTTTCTGAAGGTGATATCCCATGGCAGAACATGAACTCTACATGAACTTTGTTTTTCCATGTGTTGCTTGAGGCTCTTAAAACGAGACGATCCAACACTACACACGTTGTTTAGTCCTTCTCGCATCTGATGTCGAGTTCTGTGGTTGTGGGCTTTTGCATTGTTTTGGGGGACCGGATTTTGTTTTGTTTACTGTTCTGTCTTGGATTCCGTGTTCATGTCTTGCTTCATGCTCGTTTGGCATTGGTAAAGCTCCTTCCAGCCACTTGTGTCTTGTCCATGTGTGCCGTAGTTGTCTTGTCAGTTTGGTTGTGTTTAGTTTCCTGGTTTGTTCAGTCTGTGTCAGTTAGTTCATTGTTGTCGCAAGTCACGTTTCTCAAGTCATGTCGTATTTCATGTTGTGGTGAGTCTATTCCCATATTTGTTCCCATGCGACTTTGAATTTGGTCGGCTCATTTTGGCCAAGAGAGGGAAGGCAAGAGTGCAGGGTAAATTTAAAAAAAATGGAGAGACAAAAAGGGAAACAAGACACATGGAATATCCACCAAAATACTTAATCAACAAAGTTGGAAAAAAAAGATTCAGATGAGGCAACGAGGCACACCTGGAAAAGAAACCGGTGGCTCAAGAAAGCTGATTAGTTGACACAAGGAGCAGGGCTGACGAGAACAGATGCAGACAAAAACCAAACCAAGATCTGAACATGGGACACAAGAAAACAAATCATAACATCTAACAAAATAAAATCTGTACAGAAAAAAAATTAAAAAGTCCACAAACATGAGAGCTGATGTAGTTTACCTTTTTCTTTCGTCTCAGTAGGCTCAGTGGTTGAAGTCCTCCTAGAAATTTCTACTGAAAAACATACAGATTTGTGTTTTTTATGGAAGCGATGAACAGGGTATATACAATGTTAAATAGAGGTAGGGTGGTTATTACTTTCACTAATTAAACTATATTAGAGTTATTGAAGGTTAAAAAAAAAAGTCTGGCACATGCACGCCCCTGATATAAAAGACTGTACACCATGCAAAAATAAAATTTCCCCTCTGTAAAAAAAACACCAAAAAAAACAAGTGTGCCACTAGGTGGCTGTAATGACCTTTACTATGACATCTGATCCACTGGTAAAAATGTAATTTATAACCACATCACATACCACCTGCATTTGGCATCTGTAAAACTGATGTTTATTGTGGACTTGTGTCTCATGATTTTAGAAGACAACTATAACATAGCAAGTTAATCAGGCATCATTGATTTGTTCCATGAAGAATACTCCCTGTTTGAGAATAGGAGTCGATGACAGGTTCTTTAATCACACTGTGGTTCTGACTGTGTAATGACTTGACATGGTTCTTTTAAGGGTGACATCCCTTTAAGAGTATCATAGCCCCTTGTTGGGCTCCTCATCTTTGCAGCCTCTCATAACAGCTCTTCTACCATTCACGCCTTGTTGCCGAGGAAACAGGCCAGAGAATGGCAGAGCATTTCCAGCTTTGCCTGACATGCATCTGACAGCAACACACTGTACACTCACGCTCCCGCGTCCCCAAAACGTCACCGTGGTTTGTATGCACCTGGCGAACGTGCATCAAATCAAAGATAACATTGTAGATATGATGTTTATCATCACGCATGGTATGATCTATAATGTCTGTAAGAGCGCACTGAGATGTGACGAGGCTGCTTTGAGTTGATGGAGTAGAAAATCAAGCATGGTGAGGAAACAGATGTTCCTGCTGTTTTGTATGTATGGGATGAATTACTGTGGTTGTCCAGCAGAGGGCAATGTGTGTAGAAGTCTTTTTACGTGCATAATGTATGCATATGTAAGTATACGTGTATACATACAGTATGTATGAAGCAAAACATGTGAACAAGCTGTAGAAGAACAGAACCAAACAGCAAAAGCCGTGTATTAAATCTCTATTGAGGCCCGATGCTACTGTCGCAATTGCTAACCATAAGAACAGCGGTAGGGCAAGACGTGGAGGATCATCAGTCAGCACATTCCCAAACATTTTTTTTTTCAAGAATATGTTCTATGCAAGCCCACTAGTTGAAACAAGGCATTCTGATAAATATTGTGTTTGTGGAATAAGAGTTAATGCACTCGTTTTTAGCCATATCCGGGGGCGGCCATTTTGTCACTTCTGTTGACTGAAAAAGACATCACAACTACTCAGAGCCGTGGTTGGTCGTTACCTGAGCCCTGAATAGTTGTGACGTCATTTTCAGGTGACAGATTTGACCCTTGAGATGGCTAAAAACGGGTGGATTTTGCTTCCACAAACACAATATTAATAACCTGCGTAGAACATATTCTTGGGGAAAATAATGTTTGGGTTGACTTCCCCTTTAAGAGGCGGCGAAGCAAGCCCGCAAAAAGCACACACACGCGCCCAGATCAGAACAGACTGATGGACCTCGGGGGTCAGACCATTATCAAACACAATTGCCTCCCTGCACTTCACTTCAGACGGCACACTGCTGTTCTATTGATCTGCTCTCTAATCTATACCTCTGACAGGTGATCAATGAGGCAGGTCGTCTCGAAAAACGTGAGCCCTGGGCCTGTTATCAAGTCCAACGGTGAAGGTGGGGAGCAAAAAGCTCTGAAACCTTTTTATTTGTTCTACCAGTGTTGTATTGTTCACGCAAAACATAGTTTGAACTTTACTGCTTGAGTTGTGTTCTCTTACAGCAGCGCATCGTTTATTGCAACGTATTGCATCACACTCACTCATGTCATGAGCGTGTCCCAGTTGGCACAAAGTCTGACAAATGGATATGGATGAAGTTAGTGCTTAAATTTCAGAGCTCGGTCAGGCCTAGCAAGGCTCTCTCTGCTAGCCTAAGAAGCCTCAATAATAATTTTTGTTCAATGAATTTGTAATATTTTATTGTTTCTCTTAGCTTCATTGTTTCCAGTACTGTCTGGACCTTAATATTTTTCCCCTAGTTAGATTTCAGCCTCTGCGCTGCTATGTACTGTAGATGTAATCTGCCCAGCGGCTTCAAAATCGGGTGTGATGGCTGACGTAACTAAGTCTTTAGCAATGGGACTGTTTCTTTAACGAGTCAGATTTCAATGTATTCCTTCTGTGACGTCAATTTAATCCACCTGTGACGTCAGCATGTTTGCCTCCGCTAATTGTTGAATCAGAGCAAACCAAGTTTGATTAGCAAATCGGGTACTGCATGGATTTTGCACACATCAAATTTCAGGAGCAAGTATGATGTATTGATGTATTTTTGTTTGTTTTTGTCATGTTATTACTGTAGATAAATCATTTTGAACTGCTTTGGGTGATGCACGTGGCGCAGTTGCCTGCTGTGCTGTTACATTGCGTTTTCATGTAGTATTAATGTTTTCTATAATTGCGACATGATAGTGGTCGTACTTTTAATTATTACTGGATTAATTCGGACAAGTCCCACCGAAGGCCAAGGTACCAAATGGACTGCCTGTCTCTGGTATAATTGTATCAAAACAACGATTTCATTACAAAGTACTTCATAATAACTTCTACGGGTGCTTCATTAATAAATAACTTCTCGCCTGTGCTACTATAGGCCTCATTGATCATTGTCATAATAATGACAGCACAATCCCACAGCACCGAAAATGTGCAAGGTAGTTAGTTGTTCGTGTAATGATGGTGCGTATTACCAGTATGCATGCACAACTTGTAATACAGGCCATTAGCCCACAAAAGTCTCCAATAGATTGCACAGAGCAATGTGCACAAACTTGATGGTTTTTGACTTTGAGTCTATTGATTCAATCAAAAGTACCATGTTTCTGCAGAGAGGGGCAATATATTACAAACCATTCTCTGTTTGACACATTGCCCTTAAACACCATTGCAAACGACAACCACAATAGAAAATAGAATTTAAAGTGAATACGGGCAGCACAGTGTAGTGGTTGGCACACCTTACAGTGGAGAAATCCTGTGTTTAAAACTTCCTCCTTCATTCCAAAACATGCATGTTAGGTTAATTGAAGACGTTACAGTCTTAAAACTGCTGGGTCAAAAGTAACCCAAATTTGGTGAAATAGCTAACCCAGTGCTGGGTCCCCAAAAATCCGAACCAACGTTGGGTTATTTATACTCAGTGCATTGAGGACTTGACTTTGATCCAACAAGGGGTGCAAACCACCCATAGTGATGACGTAAAGTGGTGACCAGGTTATCAGTGTAGCTAAATATTTAAAAAATGATGTTAACTTTATTATTAACATTTTCTGAGAATGTTACATTAAAATTATTTAAACTTTCATACACAAAACTCCAGAATGGTGACCATCTTTGGCTCTTCAGCCCACCAAAATCCAATCATCATCCCCGTATTCTGCGTCAAAAAAATTTACCCAACCTTGGGTATAACTAACCCAATTTTCTCAAAATCCATAGACCAGTGCGTGGGTAAGGAAAACAACCCAGATTGTTTTTTTTCCTTAGCGTGTATATTGAGACTTTGTTAGTTTAGTTTGTTCAATTTTAGTTTGTTATTTTGAATGAATGAATGAATGAATAAATTTTATATAAAAAAAACAAAACAAAAAAAAACACAGCATCAAGGATGTTCAATAGCAAAACAAAACCAAAATTACATTTTACAGTCAATAGTGTGGGAAGAAGCATAACTTAATTTCGTTCGTTAACTATAATAACTTTTGATCAAAACAACTAATTAGTAGGGCTGTTAAAGTTAAATCGTTACTATGGAGATTAATTTAAATGTTCTAACGCATTTTAAAACTCAGTTACCTCGGTTTTATTTACTTGCTGTGGCAGCTTCCCTCTGCTCATTTTGCAGCCAAACTTAGAGGCGTGACAGGAGTGACTGTCACAAAAGCGAACTTTTTTTACTTTAAAAATTTGCTCAATGGCTCATTGGAGAAATCCAAAATAATTTGCACACTTTTTGCAAAGCCAAATTCAAATACTATATTAGTTGTATGTCTTTAGTGTATTGTTCAACAGTTGTATTTTACAGGAAAATAATCGTATTCAAGGATCAAAGAAGGCTATTAACAGTCTTTGAAACAAAACGTACTTTTAATTTGTTTCCATATTAATTCCAAGATATTACTCTAGTAAATATCGGTACCAAGCTTTGTAAAAAATTGTAGTTTCAAAATATTATTAATCGTGATTAATTATGGGAAAATTTTGCGATTAATTAGTTTAACATTTTTAATCGTTTGACAGCACTACTAATTCGTATTATCTTTGTAAAGGTCACATTAGGAATCTCATTACTAGAGGTACTAGTGTGCCTACTATCTAATACTGTCTCTATCATAAATTGAAACATTAGCAAAAAGAAGTTTTATTGTCTGCTATGACAAGCACACACTGCCCTCTGCTGGACATAGACGGGAATTCGCCGTAAAACAACACGAGTGTCAGTTTCCTCACCATGGTGGATTTTCTGCTCCAGCAACTCAAAGCAGCACAAACATCAGAGCATTTCCGCTCAACCTGAAGCCAGAAAATCCCCTTTGCAGTCATCGCTTCCATCACGGCAAAGTTCAGAATGCGATCAAATTTGCATAATCAACCCGTTACCATATTGACTGACAGAGAGCGGAAGCGACATCAATTAACGTGCGCGCATTCCAAGAAAGGCTATACAGAAGCTAGGGAAGTGCGGAACTACCTCTAGGACCCAGTGTGTGTTCTCCTCAGCCTTTGTAGCGTGTACGTGTGCGTGTGTGAGCGTGTGTACGTGTGTGTGTGTTTGTGCGTGGGTGCGTGCGTGTGTCTGTGTGTGTGGTTGGGGGACTCAATGTGCTTCTTGCTAATCACGAATCACATCGAGAGCACAAGATGATATTGCACAAGACCTTTTGAAAGCAGCAGCTTCACACTGCTTGTTTTGATTTTTTTGATTTGATTTCATTTTCTTTTCATTCGCGCCCTTATTTAACCAGCGCATTTCTTTCATTTAATTGCCTCATTGGAGCCACTATGGTAGCCGGTGCATTCCAGCTGACTGGGACTACGATTCGTTTGTTCTCATGACACACTTCCATCCATTCATCACATCGAGAGAAAGCTGGGAATTGGCTTTAACTTTTTCCTTTTTTCACCGTCGACGATCGCGCCTGCCGTGGGTACTTTGTGCACTTGAGGTGAGTGACACCAAAGAGGCACCTCCATTGTCACGGCAAACGCGTGGGAGAAGGGGGCGAAGCTTCCTTTCTCTGCTCTACGTCTCCTTCACACTTATTCTATTAGAAAATGGATCATCACGCTTGTGGCCTAATGGGTGGCGCAAAATGCGTGGCCTGACATGTTCCAGTATTTTGTGCCAATAGCAGTGCGTGGGTGCGTGTCACTGAATACTAATTACTGCCAATCATATCTCCGAGTCCACTCCTTATTTTTCTACTCGTGGATCTCAATATTTCCTCGATGCAATGAGCTGTATGTTATGTTTAAATCTACTGGTTGTGGTTGCAGTGGGCGTCCTGCTCGTGTCGGTGTTGAAGTAGCAATGTGGAGCGGCAAGAGCGCGCCTCAGCTCCTCTCCTGCCTGGCGCTCGTGGCTTGGTGGATAACCAGGTGAGTTTTTTTTAAAAAATTTTTTAATTCATGACTTTGTGAAAGGGAGACGCCTAGAGGAGATGCGTGTTGGCTGTTTTTGTGTGTGTGTCTGTGTGCACGCGCGAGGGACCTTCCGCCTCTCGGTAATCCGTGGACGCACATATTGTGCACGAAGTCGAGACAGTTTACGCCTTCTGCGCCCTCAGTCTGGCCATAACCTGGAGGCATGGTGCTGATGAGCCAGATGGGTTGTGTTATTGACTTGTTGGAAATGAACAATTCATCATAGCCATGATGTTCACATTATTCTCAGCGCAAATGTTGCATTTATTGGAAGCTTTCACAGTTTCCCCACAAATTGGCCTATTCATTCCCAGCGACATATTCAACATAACAGATTCACATAATTTCCATTCCAATTTTAAAATGTTCAGTTTATTCAGTTCACATTGGGAATGATTTTCAAGATTAGGAAAATTCCCACGTTCTAAAAATGACACATTTTTCACTATTGAACAGTTTTCACCAACAATCATTCCACATCATTTCAGATCAATATCTCAATATCATTCCATATGTTTCAATATCCTTCCGTATCATTCAATATCATGCTATATCTTCACAATGACACAGTATTACACATTTTTATCATTCCACGTAATTTAATATCATTCCATTCTTGTAATCAAAATATTGTACTTTTTTCACCATTATCATTCTATAATATTCAATCTCATTCTATATCATTCCATATCTTTCAATACTACATCATTCCACACTTTTCTTCAAAATATTGCACATTTTCACCAATATCTTTCTAGATGATTCAATATCATTCCATATCATTTAATATCATTTCACATCATCAATATTATTCCACTTATTCAACTTCATTCCACATCATTCCATATCCTTCAATATCATCCCAAACTTTTCATCCACATATTGCACAATTTACACGAATACCATTCCCCATCACTCCATATCCTTCAATATTGTTCCATTTCTGCATCAAAGTTACGTTTTGGCTCTACGATCACATGACTTATAAGTGTTCTGCCTTGAAATGAGAATGGAAGGACATTTTGTTTCATGATCCAAGGTTTGGGGGGAATTGCTGGGTAGTACCCTTCAAATACAATCATGTTTTTTGAAGGGTCCTTTAGCTCATCATGTTGCTATCATGTGTCTGTTGACCAGATCGGTAAACGCAGACACCACATCTGATGCCTTCAAAACCAACATCACCCTCTTCACGCGCATCTTAGACAGCCTGCTCGATGGCTATGATAACCGTCTCCGCCCTGGTCTTGGAGGTAAGAAAACATTTGTTTTTTAAAAAATGTAATATCTTGGTCAATATGAATTTTCCCCTTTTTCTTTTATTAAATATTACGAACACCATTTTGTTATAAAACGGTGTGTGTACGTTTTGAACGGCTGACGGTTCATTTGAACACACGTGAGTTAACATCACCATTTGTAGCACAGATAACCTTTGGCATGAATTACCCCCACCCCACCCCCCTTGCACAGAGTGAAGTGAAAAACACACCGTGTACACAAAACATTAAGATTATATTCCTAGAGAGAAAGACCAACATTGGACTGTCAAACGTGAAAGATATGAGATTTTTGGGGGGTACTGTATGATAATTCTTTATTCAATACACATCTTATTAAATTATGTATTTATTGAGGAGCAGTTTGAGTAAAATGGTGCATTTAAAATCGAATGATTCTTTTAGTCATGTTATCAAAAAGACAAATCCTAATAAGAGTGAAACATTTATTACATAAAATATTTTCCCGTGGTGGAGAGGAAACAAAAGGCTGTAAATTTGGATAATTGAGGAGAAACAGCCCTTCCCTGGTGTGTCTCTCCGTCTTCGCGTCTCCCATCATATTCTATGGTTGGCATCTCATTTCCAGTCGCACCCCTCACTCCAAAGCCAAGCTGCCCCCTCAGGATTTGGTGCCATTTGAAATTCAAATTCCTGGGGCCATCAGCCCAGGAGCAGCCATATGGGGAACAGATCTTATTTGGCCTGGCAGCATTGTACACTGCTGTCATGTTTAGTTTTTAAAAGGAAAAAAAAATCCAAATATATATCGCGGTGCCCCGAGATACGAGTGTCGATGCACTCTTTGTGTTCAACTATCCGTTACTTGGTGTTTTAATACCACTATGGAGGATATTCGTTACCCATGTATAATGTTTTGCATTGTTTGTTAAGCTAGGTGGACTGAAGGCAGAGCTAGGTGGATGTTTTAAATGCTCAATGTGTAATCGTATTTTTTTAATGTTTATTTTGACAGTAAAAATTAACTGGGAGTGGCAATAAACAGCTTGAATTCTCTTGTTTTAATGATTGTTCATCACCAGCCAAACTGTTGCTTGGTGTAAATTGAGTTGAGTTCACTGTAACCATACAGCACTCATATCTTGGATTTTTGCTTGCAAGTTAAAGCAAAAAAAAAAAAAAATTGCTGAATGACAGCTCGTATCTCGAAAGACAGCCTCTTGCATCGGCTCCAGGTGCAATATGAAGCATGTTTATGTAGATCATCGATCTGGGTTGTGCATTGTGTTGGCCTTTTTTTCAGGTTGTTCTGGTTATTTTGATTATATGAAGGAGCATTTTGGCAGAAAAAAGTAGAATTACACAACCTTTTTTTTTCAAATGAAAATTTTTTTACAAATTCCCACACTCAGTTTCAGAGGTGGGTAGTAATGAGTTACATTTACTCTGTTACATTTACTTGAGTAAGTTTTGGGAAATGTTGTACTTCTAGGAGTAGTTTTAAATCGCTATACTTTTTAGTTTTACTTGAGTAGATTTGTGAAGAAGAAACAATACTCTTACTCCGCTACATTAGGCTACATTGAACCCGTTACTTAAATCCCCTCCGCGTATGTACGCGTCTCTCTCTCTCTCTCTCTCTCTCTCTCTCTCTCTCTCTCTCTCTCTCTCTCTCTCTCTCTCTCTCTCTCTCTCTCTCTCTCTCTCAGAGAAAGGCGCATTTATTTTGTCAGAGACCTGCGCCAGGCTCTACCATGTAACTGTGTTTCACCAATCAAACGTAGCCGTATGGCCACAGAGGCCTGCAGTCTCGTCACGTGATCATATTCAACTTCAGCTGCGGGAAAGAGTTGTTTTCGGATGAAACGGATCAAAAATGTCTCGCAGCAATGCCGACTATGCAGCCACAGAAGAGGAGGAACACCCCTGGACTCACATCAAAAGCATGTTAGCCTTAAAAACGGTGTGAAACACCAGCTACAGTATGCAGTGTCTTCTTTGTTTGCCTAAACAAATGGAGATTTCAACGTTCAAGAACGCAACATCTAACTTGAGGAAACATGTTTCGGTAAATTTCCTAAATTCGTTTTTTCTTCTTTCGCGCCCTCTGGATAGGCAAATGTTTGCCTTGGTTGAAGAGCCATGTTGCTTTTGTAAAACATTTTACTCAAGTAATTATTTGGATGACTACTTTTTACTTCTACTTGAGTCATATTATTCAGAAGTAACGGTACTTTTACTTGAGTACAATGTTTGGCTACTCTACCCACCTCTGCTCAGGTTAACAATCGGTTTTGAGGTTTCAGTGGGGGGTTTTTGAATGGTATTGTTTATGTCTTGTACTGAGTTGCTGTCTTAAAAAAAAAACAAAAATCTGCAGATTTTTGTTTTTCCGATTTTAAAAGAGCTAATACTGGCAGATTAAATTGTCCGTCCGATTAATCAGTCGAAGAAGAAAAAGCAACTTTCCCCTGTCGGGGTCACCACAGCAAGTGACATGCATGGCATCATTTTTACACCGGATGCCCTTCCTGACACAACCCACCCATTTTTCCTTTTTTGGGGCTTCTGCCCTGACCAGAATTTAAACT
This sequence comes from Filicampus tigris, assembly GCF_054856515.1. NCBI lineage: Eukaryota > Metazoa > Chordata > Actinopteri > Syngnathiformes > Syngnathidae > Filicampus > Filicampus tigris. The sequence continues at coordinate 14,194,233 of NC_141218.1, forward strand.
CCAATACCCATGTCCTAAGTAAGATTGTTACATTAAATTGACTTCTTTACTAATCCAATATTCAGCCCAATTTGCTGGGTCGAAATGTTTAACCCAAACTTTGGTAAAAGTAAGCCAATCTGCTCAAAATCAATCTAGTGAGTGGGTTAAGACACACCACTCCCCACCAGCATTTCTTGTGTGTACGAACCAAGGTTATTGTAATAACGAAACCTAACGAAATAACTAAAACTACAACTGAATAAATGAAAATGCTTTTATAAAAAAAACAAAATTAACTAAAACTAACTACATAGCGAAAATGTCCTTCGTTTTCATCTTTGTCAAGTAATATATCAATTTAATCTTTGTCAATATCATACATGAGCCTCCCATTGGTGTATGAATGTGCATATGAATGGGTGAATGCGTGGCTTTGTAAAGCGCTTTGGGCAGCCTATGGTGACTATAAAGCTCTATATAAGTGCACTCCATTTATCATTTATGAGCTTTCGAGGTTTGTTTTAAATGCATTTATTTTGGTATTGCAGTTTGTCCATACAGAAGAAGGAAGGTCAAACAGTCGTTTGAGAATTGTAGTTTACTTTAGTTTGCTACACAATACCGAGTGACTTTTTTTGTTGTTGTTACACTCAACTAATACTCCATATATTAAAAAAGAAAACTAATGCTAGAACTAATGAAAAACAAACTAAATTAAAACTAGCAAGCCTACTTTAAAACTAATTAAAACTAGCTGAATTAAAGTGGAAATCAACCCCCAAAAATTCTTTGCAATATGTTCTATGTGCCTTCACTTGTCTAAACATGGCATTCTGATTAATACTGCGCTTGTAGAAAATGAGTCAAGATGCAAAATCCCCCCGTTTTTAACCATTTCAGGGGGCGGCCATTTTGTAACTTTTGTCGACTGAAAATGACATCACGGTTGCTCAGGTCTCAGCTAATGACCAATCACGGCTCACCTGTTTTCTGAAGCTGTGCCGTGATTGGCCGTTACTTGAGCCCTGAGCAACTATGATGTCATTTTCAGTGGACAACAAGTGGCAAAATGGCCGCCCCCTGACATGGACAAAAATGGATTTTGCTGTTTAACTTATATTCCACAAATGCAACATTCATCAGAACGCCATGTTTAGACTAGTGGGCCTGCATATATTATAACCCTTCTACGAACACATTTTGAACGCAAGTCAATTATAAACCGAGAACCCCGGTATATAATGTTTGTCGAAAAACTGAAAAGAGGCGAGTGTGATTACACCCTTAGAGCTTTAAACTGTACAGTAAATCATAGCATGTTAGAAAATGATATCAATTGCACACCTTTACTTCACATCTCTTACAGAAGAGCCATTAGTGCGTAGATCCGTATCATATTAAACAGTTTGGGAAAGGCAAAGCCCCCTTGATCAAACAGTAAAAGGCTTTCATGCAACCTCAGATGGAATTTCCACATTGTAGACACATTAGATGCCCACATCTCATCCGTGGGGAACAAGCTCGTTAACGCTCCACTGGAGTTTGCTTCATAAACACATGTATAATACAATGCAATATAAAAAGAGCATCACCACTTCTGTTTACTACCATTCTCTACATGAATCATTCATTGAACCCATCATTTATTCCTTCCGTCATCACTTACTTTGACAAAATATTCATTCTTGACACTTGTACTCATTTTAAAATCTGACTGTGCTGTTTATCTTTTTTTCATAATCTTCAGTGTCAAAACATAGCATTTTATTGATTCATCACAAGCAATCCGCGACAGCGCTGCAATTTAAAATTAAACCAGGGGCCGTTGTTTGGTTATTGAACTCTATTGTCTCACCTAAGAGTAAACAACATACTGTTTATGAGTCAAACCATTCCACACTATGACTTAATAATAAAGATAGAAGAGGGAAATCTAGGGCAGAGGGTTTCAAGAAGAACCCACATTTCCCCCTTGGGGCAACTGGGAGGTTTCAAGGGAGAGAATAAAATGTTCTCGTTTCGGCAGTCAAGTGTGGGTCTAAATGCACACGGATGGATGAAATCAAAAAACAATACAATGTCAACATGTCAGGTTGTTAGTGTACAAAGCATACCGCTTTAGACTTAAGCATCATCAAACTGCACTTATTTACCACTTGTCGGTTGTTTTCAAGTATGCAACACCTTTAAGACGGAGCATCGGTTTCTGTTGCTGTCGTTGATGTCAAGCATGCTGAAAGCGAAATGCTGAAACACTACACATCACCACTAGTGATGAGACTGTGAGCTTAACTCGGTTTATAGTCATGCTGAGGCTAACTGTTTTGTTCGCTGTGCGCCACAAAGCTATATCAATCCTACAAAAGTAACCTGTAGGTTGTGCATCCGCGAAGGCACAAAGAGGCCACATTGCGAATATGGAAAAAAAAACAAACATATTTTTTTCAAGAATATGTTCCCAACAGGCCCACCAGTTGAAACACGGCATTCTGATTAATATTGCGTTTGTGGAATATGAGTTTGGCATCAAAATCCACCCCTTTTTAGCCATCTCAGGGGGTCGGCTATTTTGTCACTTTTGTCGACTGAAGATGACATCACAACTGCCCAGGGCTCAGGTGACGACCAATCACGGCTCAGCTTCACTAAACAGGTCAGGTCACCCTGTGTTATTATTATTATTATTTGTATTATTATTATCAGTAGTAGTAGTAGTAGTAGTAGTAGTAGTATTATTAGTATTATGAAAACCTAATGTGCTACAGAATTCATAATCAGTGCAATAAAAATTCATATAAGAAAGTTTATTTGCATTTCTGAATGAAATAATTTTCAAAAATGTATCAGATAAATCTGAAAAATTATCCTGTCTAATTATCATATGGTGAGGGGTGTGTTTTGAATGATATTTAATTGCTACATGTAATTATGCTACTGAACATATGTATATATATTTATACATATATATATATATATATATATATATATACAGCAACATATGCTTAGATAGGCACCACCCAGTGTGTGAAAACATGTGTGATAAAGGAAGCAAAGGGGCGCGTGAAAGACAAACTGAAAAGTGGGGGCTGTGCCCCCAGTGACCTCCTGGTTCCACCGCCTCTTGTGTCAACAATCACAATTTTTAAAACTATTCGAAATCAATATCAATTTAGGAGACTTGTGCTTATCAGCGGAGTTTTTTATGTGTATACTGTGCCAACACAAGGCGTGGATGACAATTGAATTCAAGCAGCTATTCTTCGTGTTGAAATCATGTGTAAATAAGCAATGTGGACATTCTGAAAGGTGTTAGTTTCTTTCTGCATTGTATTTTCGGTGAATGCAAATAATCCAAATGCGTAAGAAGCATTTTCTGACATTTGGGAAGGTTCACAAACGGGGCAGGTTCCATCCGACCAATAAGACACGGCTCAGCACACCCATCTGTACAAGGGACTAGGATTTTACAGAAAGCATGTTTGCCTGTTCTTGCTGAAGAAATGAACTTTAGGTATTGTCCTCATGTTCCTATAAATAACTTCACTGTCATCCTCAGGCATTAAATGCACTATGGGTAAAATATCTTACACTAGTGGGCTTGTGCTGTCCCAAGTTCACTGCAACAAGGATGTACTGTTGGTTTTATCTCATTTTTCGAAGTGTTGTTGTGAACAAAAATCTAGACTTGAATTCAACAAAATACACAAGGATGACTTTTTTTCATGCAAAGGGACAAAGAGAAATGTGGAAATTGTGACTGGTAGTAGTCACCCCATTGAAGAACCCCCTCAGTCTATTCAGCTTCTCTCGCCTTCATCAAAATTAGCCCAAATTATAACAATGACAATGTTGTATGTACACTTTACTTCAGGTGAAGGTGTTGACATTTCTCCTTTTTTTTCCTTTGCGCTATGCCGTGCTGTTTTTTTTCTGCATCACAATGAGATGTTTTCTCAACAATTACAGAATGAATTTGTCAACAAACCTTAATTGACAGTTTACATCAGAACATCCCTCCAGTGTATACTGTAACGCTGACATGACTAAGCAATTTGAGTGTGCGATCCGTACACAGTGACACAAAGACTTGTCGTTCTGATGGCACTGAGAAGTTCAGTGACACAAATATTCACTTTTGAGTGATGTACTTCGGATTTTGAGGAAGAAAATGGCTTTTCAGGGGAACCGTGGTGTTTTGCAATTTATACAAATTGTTTCGAGGAATGCACTTACTGTTTTGCAAATTTCAATTCTGATCTGAGAAATGTACCAAAGCGACCTAGAAAAACTGAAAACAGTCATTTTGCTCAGTGGCTCTCAAAGCGTTTACACCAAGTGCCACATCAGAAATTTTATAGCTCTCAAAGTACCACCATCATGACCAGGCCTAGGTGTTCATCAAAAAATGACTACAAAGATTTTATTCCTTTAACAAGTTACTGTAAAGTGGAAATCAACCCAAGCACATTTTTTTCCAGAATATGTTCCCAGCAGGCCTACTAGTTGAAACACGTTATTCTGATTAATATTGCGTTTGTGGAATATGAATTAAGCAGCAAAATCCACCCCTTTTTTGCCATCTCAGGGGGCGGCCATTTTGTCACGTCTGTCGACTGAAAATGACATCACACCTGCTCGGGGCTCAGGTAAAGACCAATCACGGCTCAGCTTCAGAAAAAATACTATAGGTTTGGGTTGACTTCCCCTTTAACATTATGCACAGTTTGAACATTAAATCTGCACTTAATTAAAGGAAGTAAAACACTGATTTTAATGATTTAAGTAAAATGTATTGCACAAAAGTTTAAAATATTTACCTAAATAAAAAGTCATCTGAAATAAGCACCATAACCAAAGGAGGACAAGCTATGTGAAAAGGTAATGGATGAAGATTCTCATTCAACAAGAAATGCAGACCATCAACAACACAAAACAATCAGTGCTTTCGTTGCCTATGATATTTCACAAGTAACATTAATGAAGGATCCCAGTGTTGGGTTCTCAAAACATCAAATCTTTTATATGAACTTGATTCATAACGCTGAGGTCTGCATCAATAAATGTACCTTGCATTGTGTCAAACTAAAAGGGATACACCGGTTAGTCTGCTACCGTCCATTTCCTTTTAATTCAAATAACTTTTCAAGAAGAAAGCCAGCCAGTAATATGTCTTCATGGAGCAATGGGGGCGACTGCCAGCCTTGCGATGTACCAGAGCACTTTAGCTTGGACTAATGATCTCTTTAAATTGTACGAGTGTTCGAGTAAAAGGGAAAGGAAAGCTTTTTAAATTGAGCGAGCGCGTCAGATTGAGCTTCAGTAATTATTGAAAGAGACAGAGTGTGCAAGGAGCAAATGGACGTGATGTTGCAGTGCTGATGCAGTAGCGCAATATTACTTGAATTGGTGGGTTGATGCCCGGTTGATCCACGAGTATGATGCCCCTAGAAATTGTTGTCGCGGTTGGAGGGGTTGTGAAAAGATGATTTAGTTTTAGCTTTATAAATCCACCCATTTTTAGCCATCTCTGGGGTTAGGTTTAGGAGGTGACAAAATGGCCGCCCCCAGAGATGGCTAAAAATGGGTGGATTTTGTTACGTAACTCATATTCCACAAACACAATATTTATCAGAATGCCTTGTTTCAACTAGTGGGTTTGCACAAAACATATTCTTGAAAAAAATATGTTTGGGTTGACTTCCTCTTTCATGGTTTATTGGAAAGATGATTTGGTCGATGGAAATGAATAACTGGCGGCTTCATCATTTCTATAGGAGTAGAACTAGGCATGTTTGTATTTTGTGGATGGTGTTGTGTTTTGTTGTGTCCTTATAACTGATTGGTTAAAAATAACCCAATATATGTTAAAAAAAAAAAAAAGATAGCCCAGTATGTGTTAAATTGTAGTAGTTTGCTGCTCAATTGAACATCAACTATTCTGTGCCTTCCAGACAGGGTCACTGAGGTGAAGACGGACATTTTCGTCACCAGTTTTGGACCTGTTTCAGACACAGACATGGTGAGAGCAGATATATTTTTAATGTTTAATGAGCGTTCTTATAACACAATATGTACGTAGCCTCCTTTATTACATCATGATGTTGGCGGTGCACACCCCATACGCCACAGAACTAAAGCGGGCCTAGTGTTCCTCTCTAAGCACCTCGTCTATTCATGTGACAATAATCACCTTATGAATTATTGAAACTCCTCTTGTTATTCCTGCCAGTCCTTTGTTTATCCGGGGCTTTCCCTGCTTATCATTCTGAGACACGCGACCCGCTCCACCTCATATCATAAATGTCCCGACCATTGTTGAGGACCCATTTTCCAAGTGATTGATCCGTTGATTGAACGGTTACAGTGCGGCTGTTCAATTCTCTTCTTTCTGAATGATATGTAAATGAGAATTCAGTCGTGCACACACAAAAAGCCAGTCGTGACTAGCAGGCCTCACACATGGAATCAGCCACGTTAAAGACAAATTATACAGGGGCAACAATTTATTATACCTGCTGTTTTTTTTTCTTTTTTTTAAATTATTATTATTATTATTGTTATTATTATTATTATTGTTATTATCGTTACGAAAATCTGATGTGCTATATAAAAAAAATAGGACAAAAAAAGCACCAGAAAAATGTGGTTGTATCTCTGATTAAAAAAAAAAAAAACATTTGTTGACCAGTGCATTTTTTGGGCCAATTAAATGAAAATGGATCATTTTCTTTCTCCCGCCTGATTATCACTAATGTGCCGTGGCCAAGTGGTTGGTTTTAGTACATTGACCTGTCATGTAAAACCACCATCATGATCATTTAAAATGCCAGAATTAAATTTTTCCATCAGTGTATTTTATTGGAGGATTTCATCCTCAGCGTATAGCTTATCCAGTGGGGAAAAAAAACTTGAGAAAAAATAGCCAGGGGTTTATCTTTGTCTTTCACCGTCTAAGTGTGAATCAGTCGAACACACACTTTAACACACATTTCATAGTGCAGGGCTTTCTGCACTGTTATATGTGTTTTCTTTTGACAACAGAGGATTATGGGTCATGGGTTTCTCCCTGCCTCAGTCAGCTTGGGAAAAACACTGATACAGTGAGCTGTGAAGAACAAGGAGAGCACAGGCTTCACCTCTCAAACAAATACTGTCGAATCCGAAAAGTCACCCAGTGCTCAGGTTTAACGTGTCAGGTGGAGTACGATAAAAAATGTCAGCGGAGAGTACAATGTGTTTTAGTTCCCATTTTTCTATACCAAGAATGGGAGTCTGTTGTATTCGCTATACACACAAACACACACAGTTGCACTAACAACTTCTCTTTCCCTCAGGAATACACCATCGATGTTTTCTTCAGGCAAGCCTGGAAGGATGAGAGATTGAAATTTCATGGACCAATGAATGTTTTGCCTCTCAACAACCTGATGGCGAGCAAAATCTGGACCCCTGACACTTTCTTCCATAATGGGAAAAAGTCTGTGGCTCATAACATGACCATGCCGAATAAATTGCTGAGGATCAAAGATGACGGGACGTTGTTGTACACGATGAGGTAATTTTTTGGTCAGATAAATTCATCTGACTGTGATACAGCTTTAATCAATGTGCTGTGATTAATCATTTTAGGAAAGATACGCTCGCGCCCCGGTACTTACATTTTGTAATCAATAACTCTAAAAGCCATCATTTCTCAATACATATACTGTGTTTGAACACAGATAGAGCTCAGCAGATTATCACCAGGGAATGGAAGCAGTTTACCTTGCTAAAGGATACAGTTTCAGTCAAGTATCTGGTCTTCTGTCGCCTGGCATCCATTTATCAATGTCAAGAAGAAAGATAGTCATCTCTTGCTATATTGCCACTCAAGTTTTGCGGCTTCACTGTATCGCAGATTCCCCCCGTCGTATTTTAACATATCACGTATTATTCGCTATATTGCAGGAATTTGTAGTGATTTTTTTTTCCACGTGGACTTTTTACTGCAGAATGTCCAAAATTTGGGATCATTTCACTCCTTATAAAAGAAGCTCAAGAGCAATGTGAATACTGCAACTGCCTTATGTTACACAACTGAATGTCTATGATAAAGTAAACATCGTTGGCCAATTCAATATAGCCTATTGCTACAAAACTGTAGCGCCTTCACCCGTGACCCAGGATAGACATAGCCACCGGTGCACTTTCAGTCGTTTTATGGAACAAAGTCAACAAAATAAACACAAGCATAAGATTGAAGCACGCCATAAAGGCACCTCACTCAACACAGATGACTTTATTTTAGTGCCCATTGCAAGTCTAGTGCAAACTAGCTGTGCGCATGGGTGGAGTTTTCTTTTTTGGGGATTTTCGCAGACTGACACAATTAGAAAGGGGCATTTGCGCCATTGTGAGAGTGAACACAGCTGACTTACTCCCTGGCCAATGAAGGCGGCCTCACTCATTTCTCTTAGTTGCTGGAGTTCATGCAGAAGATCGAAGCACGCCATGTATGTTTATAAGGAACTGCAAGCAGACCTCCACTTGTGGATGATATAAAGTTGGCCAGGGCTGTCACAGATCACTGCTGTGAAGCGAGCACTTGGAGAATGCCTTCCACCCTAATCGTTTGTGTCCATTTCTAACATCAATTACCCCCAAGCCCCCACAAAGCTGTGCCGCGGCACACCTGGGGTGTTGTAATAAATATAATCAAGAGGATGCTAATGATAATGCTTTCAATGATTTGATTTCTACAATGATTCAGAGGGTTCGATGCCCGCTGTTGTCATATTTAGGAATGAAATACGATGTCATCCACACCACACACGTCTGCAGACCTCAGAATTTCTCTGCCTGCGCCTCAGTCAAATTCACCAAAATTGCGTTACATCACCTGTGCCACAACTTAGACCTGCTTTTAGCTGTTCGTAGGTCTCGTCTAATATCTAGTTTACTTTCTGTTAAAGAAAACAGCCTCGGGCATCCGAAATGCCCAGCATGGTGCGGTGTGTTGTGCCAAATTTTCCAAACACGCTAACCTAGACTTGTCCTGGTACGAAAACCAAGATGCGCCGGTTTTTACGCTGAGCGCACGTGCACCTGTCCATGACCAGCTTTAACCAGTTAACTGCTAGCCAAACTCTAAACTTTCATTCGCTGACTCCAAACTCCGTCAAAACACCAGGCCCCACCTTTTAAGATCACATGCATTCAGTCACAGTCACGGATAACGTACTGTAGAACACTGCGACCCCAAGTGAACAAAAGTAAAAAACGCACCTCACATGCCTTTATTTTGGTATTATATGCTTGAAGCTTTAAAATATATAGCCTATGAATAATAAATATTTGTTCACTACTTCACTGATTTTGTCTATCTTGTGGGTAGTCTGGAATGCACCCCCTGTGATAAACAAGGGATTACTTGTACTGTAAATGTTTAAAGACATGCACCTTAATTGTATACAGTGAACTTCCTTATCAAAATATCCCAACATATTTTGATTTTATGGTGCCCGCAGCGACGTGTTTATTCTGCTGCACTGATTACAGCTCAGATGAATTATTTCTGTCTCAAGACATTACAGACGGGAAGTGTCTTGAATAGTGCATGAGACGTGTGAGTTAGATTTGTGGTTAGGTGGGTTTTTGAAAGATGCCTAACTTCTGTTGATATTTTTTTAATGTATTTTCCAAGTGTAATTGTCTGCAAATTGAATGCAGGTTAACCGTGCATGCAGAGTGCCCGATGCATCTGGAGGATTTCCCCATGGACTTCCACTCCTGCCCGCTTAAATTTGGCAGCTGTGAGTAACACAAGTGATGGTAGTACTCATTGGAATTAAAGGAGGTTAAATGTTTTTTTTCATTTTTCCACTCCCCGCACCTGCTCACTAAAACAAAGTTGCCCGCTGTTAATAGTAAAGTTAGTCTGGATACTCACTTGTAAAAGTTTGAACAAGTGATGACTGTGGTGACACACATAAAGGGAGCCAATCCTATTTGTCACAAAAAAGGCTTGTGCTTCAGATGAGCCAAGTACAGTATTATTGTTGACTTTTTGCTGTGTATTCCATTCTTCTTCAGTTATTTTGTTGTCAACAATCATATTGTATCACGCAGCCATGGCAGGGACATATGTCGCACGTTTTTGTAAAAAAAAGTGAAATCATTTTGCTACACTGAATATAGTCAAGGAGGACTACCAATACCGTTTTATAGTCCTTTGTTTGATTTCTAAAATGTTCATGCATCCTTTCTGCTTGCAAACAGAGGGATTTGTCATTTCAATCTCTTGTTTTATTTCTGGAAAATTATCAAATGTTGTCGCTGTCCTATATTCATTTTCTGTGGTGTTTTTTTTTTTCTTTAGATGCCTACACAATCTCAGAAGTGACTTACGCTTGGACTCTGAATGCCTCTGATTCTGTAGTAGTGGAAGGAGAAAGCTCACGTCTGAATCAGTATGACTTACTAGGACAAACGGCGGGGCAGGAGACTATTAAATCAAGTACAGGTAAGTACGTACTCAGATGAGGCAAAGTTGAAGGGAACAAAATCAATTAAAGCCAATCTCATTTTCTTCACCTCACATTGACCCATCCTCCACATTCAAAGTAAAACTTTCTTCACCATTGCTGTTTAACATCAGTGCGGATGCTCATTTATTGATTTTCAGTAGCCTAAATTGCAGGTGCGGCAGAGACAAATGAATCACCTTCAAACAGTTTCAGTGAGAATTTCAAGCTGTGGTTTTGTGCTTGTCTTGGTGAACTCCAAGTTACCGTTGGCAACTATAGCTTGGTAATTTATTACCGTAAATCATTTGATTTTACTGTCTTTTTACTTGAAAACGTGAGATGAATAATTTGTTCAATGTTGTACGTAAGACATTGTCACAAGTCATGTCATGCCATCTTCCAAACCGCTTATCCTATACAGGGTCGCGGGGAGTTGCTGCAGCCTATCCCAGCCGTCAATGGGCGAAGGCAGACTACACCCCGAACTGGTCGCCAGCCAGTCGCAGGGCAATTGCCACAATTCACTGACTGCAATTCAAAATGTTTGACTCCATTATTAATACACCAGTGCTTTAAAGCGGAAGTCAACCAAACATATTTTTTTCAAGAATATGTTCCCAGCAGGCCCACTAGTTGAAACACGGCATTCTGATTAATTTTGTGTTTGTGGAATACAAGTTAAGCAGCAAAATGCACTCGTTTTTAGCCAACTCTGGGGGCGCCCATTTTGTTTTCTGTTGACTGAAAATGACATCACAACTGCTCACAACGACCAGTCGCGGCTGACCTGTTTTCTGAATCTGAGCCGTGATTTGTCGTTGTGAGCAGTTGTGATGTCATTTTCAGTTGACAGAAGACAAAATGGCCGCCCCCAGAGATTGCTAAAAACGAGTGGATTAACACTCATTCCACAAACGCAATATTTATCAGAATTCCCTGTTGCAACAAGTGGGCTTGCATAGAACATATTCTTGAAAAAAAAGACTTCCTCTTCAAGATTATAAGGGTCCCGACTTACAAATATTTCATGATACGAACAATGTTTTGGCAAGCACAAACTTGTGATATGAGACCTGTATGGTGACAGTAAACGCATTTCAACTCAATTTACAATAGGCAGCAGTTTGGCAAATAATGAACATTTCATAAAAAAAAAAAGAAAACATGAAATGAAGAGAATTACACATTGTGTATTGAAATAAAACAAGCTAACAATGATGCCTTAACAGCAGGCGCTGCTAGCTTAATGCTATTATGAAAAATACCATTGGCATGCTAACAGTTAGCATCCCTAATGGTGGTTTTAGAACCAACAGGTATTTGAACACAGTCGAGCATCACATTTAGACAGATAATATAACATAACCAACAGGCATACAGTATATTCTTGTCAAATGCGCTCTATAAATAAAGTTGGATTGTTTTCTAAAATAATACATAAGAATGCCATTTTTCCTTTAATAAGCAACCTTTTTATTTATTTATTTTTTGGGACGGGGGGTTAATGGCATCTCTATAAATTTCAATGGGGAAAGACGATTTGAGATACAAGCATGCTCAGGGAAAGAATGAAACAAGAAGGTGCCACTGTAGCGTTAATTTGCATTTAGCATGGACCAGAAAACCAAAAGCAGAATGACAGGTGTGCTGCTGCTCCTACAAGCCTTTCCACTTTACCAAAGCTCCCCATGGAGAATGAAAATGGGCAGACCTTTAGATGCAGTCTAGTTGCTGTTCCTTTCTGGGTGTGCTTGCGTGTGTGCAAAGGAGTTGGGGGTGGGATAAATAAATAGCCATAGAAACAGAAGAATGATGTAGTACTGGATTAAAACCAAGGAAGTACATCTGCCGGTTGTGACAGAAAGGGATGCTCACAGGGGAGAAAATGATGGCTGCTGTGCCTATCAATGATTTTAGAGTCATATTCTAGTGTCCGAAAAAATTCCCAACGATAAGGAGAACAATTTGGAGTGCACATAAACTGGGGCTTGAATTAAGTAACAGTGACAGAAAGTTCATATTGTGGTTCATGTGAGGATTTTAATTTGACTTGTTAAAAATATAACTCTTTTCTTGTAACATCACAACTATATTGTTTTTTTTTTCACCCAATAGTCCTCCACACTACTTTATAGAGGCTGTTTGACAACGCAGAATGAAAAAATGTACTGTAGAGCATGCGGGGACCATTGCAATTAATCTTCATAGTTTCGATTTGTCCATATTTTTTTTTATACGATAAATACTTTCATTTGGCTCTGAAAATCATTATCTTTGAAGGCTGTAGTTCATCCCCTCAATTGAACCAGACATGTAAATTGTAACATTTAAATGGTAAACTGACTGCCATTACCATGGCAACCGCAGATCTGGATATGCTATTTTCGGCTATTATTTTTGGTTGAACAGTCTAGCTTTACTGTCAGCAAAGCGTACTACTTGGAATATGCACGAAAAATACAAAATTACTATGAACTAATTCTTTTGGGTTGTTTGCACTATGCCCAATTTCATATTGGTACCTAGATCCGGTTATTCCGACCATCTATTTCCATGTACATTTCAAATTACACTATTCTGTTATGTTTATACTGGTGCAACATATCAAACAAGCTGCATGTGCAGATGCCTGAATTGCACATGAATGACTGCACAAAACCATGCCGTGGCAAAAACATTTCAGTTTTGAGGTGGGGTGATACTGTGAAAAATTTTGAAAACAATAGATTTGCATTAATTCCATTCTTATATTTGAACATTTTACAATCCGCCGTTTGATTTCATCAGGAAGGTTCTGGAGTAGATGAGAGGTCTAAATCTGTGTGTGATTCTCGAGACAGCATTGATCTAATTTTAGCAGTATTATTTCGTTGCGGAAACAGCATGACACCGAGGGAGAGTCATCAGTGCTGGGAGATCACTGCTGCTTTCATGTTTTCAGCTTGTTGTCAGCCTGCAAATGTGTATTAAGGCTCAGCTGTGTATCCTATTCATTTATTTGGAGTTTCTCCTCATAGGCTTTATCTTGCATCACTGTCTGTGCTGCCCTAGGCTTCTCGATTTGTATTCATAGAAATTATCTTTATTAATTTTAGGTGCTTCAAGGAAGTGTTGATGAATACATTGAAAATAGCCAGCTATGGGCATGCCAACCACTTATTGTAGGTAGATTACCTGCTAGGAAAGCTACAGTACTCCCACCTATTGTCTGTCCGGTGTTTTAAAAGTTTTTGGCATTTTGTATCTTGGATTAAGAAAAGGGCTTTATTTCTCAATCTGTGTAATCGGGTAACAAAATATCTGACGAACAAATGAACATCTGTATGGTCTTAAAGCCATGCCGTTAGTGCAAACTTGATTATGAATGACTGCTCTAGTTGTACTGTTTGGACAGGTGCATCAATAATAAGTGACAGCGAGGTTGTTTCCGCCTTCAACTGAACTGCATTATTCATAGGAACCAAGAACAAAAGGCCAGATGAATACAATGCTAATGTGAGAGTTATACATTGCCATTCCCATTATGGGACGGAAGTAAAGTTTTATATTCGCGAGTTTTCCTGTTTGAATTCAACACTAAACTGAGTCATAATCAATTGGGTGAAATAGCTAACCCAGCTTTGGGTCCAAAAAGGACAGAGCCAAGGTTGGGTTATCCCTAATTTGCCGGTCCGTCCCCCATCCTCCGTCCACGACCTGGGTACCCTTCCGTCATTGTCCCTCCGTCCTTATTCATTAAAATAATCATCCTCCGACCTCGTCCATCCTTGATCTACATTACATTTAAATCGCTTCCGTCCTTACATTTCATCAATCCACCCCCCCCCCCCCCCCCAAAAAAAAAACATGACACCCATGCATGATGCCGTGAGAGAAATACTAACGGCAGGGGTTTGTTTCATAATATATAAACATTTTTTTAATTAAATCTGGTACCTCTCTTCACTTTCGTGACTGTTTCAGTTCCCAGCATAATATATTTCCCCAGTGACTGCCTTTCACTATCAAGGGAATCCCAGCATCCATTTCATTCACTCCGACTCTCCTTTCATGAACTAAACGCTCCTATCGAGGATAAGTGGTGTACGATGCCTTCATAGGAGGAAAAATGCCCGGCTCTGACTGTTTCTTTGGTTTAACTAGTCGCTCTACATTATCTGATTGGCTGACTTTAAATGAATCATTCATTAGTGGTGTGTCAGGGTTTAATGTAGCGTACTTGCAAAGTAGGTCATTTGGCACGAGCAAATGTGCTCTCGGGCGTCACTGGGATGGACATCTTGCACAAACATGTGAACATAGCGTCACGCGCTTGCAAAATTCGTACAATTTCACCACACATTGATGTCCTACATGTTACTTTAAAGCACTTGCATGCTGTACACTTGGGTGCCGCAGCATGCGTTACATGAAGAAGACACATCTGAAGCCAGCTGAATGGGAATCGTGTCATTTAATCCGCACTGTTTCATGCAGCTAACAGAGACCTTGACATTTCAGGGTATAAATAATAGAAAGAAGGATGTGAGTTGTGAAAGTTTCTGGGTCTTGGTGATGTTTATTTTGCCTCATCGTCTTGATTTACTGATACTTAAAAAGAGAACAGGAGTGGAAGTATTACATTTTAATCAAGAAAAAAATAAAGGAAGTATTACATTTTACTTAAGAAAAAAAACCCACTGCGTCAACAGCAAATTTTAATCAGAGATGGCTTTATGTGTCCCTAAATTTATTTTTGACATTTTTTTGTTGTTTTTAAGTTTGACTTTAAGCTTTTCACACTATGGATTTTACCATGTGTTGTAATTTAGAGCAATGATATTTCAGAAAAAAATTCCACCTGTTGCTAAACGTAACTCTTAATTCATAAATATTACTAAAGGCTAATAGGCTCCAGCACGCCCGCGACCCTTGTGAGGATAAGCGGTATGGATAATGAATGAATGAATATAACCAAAGGTGGTCATTCCGTCAGACTGATGGACGCCCGTTTGACGAATGAAAGGATTTTTTTTTTTAATGACGGACTAAGCACTGACGGAAGTGGATTTTCTTCTGTCAAGTAATCGTCACTAACCGCGTCCGTCAGTGATGGTCCATCAGTCAGTCACTGATTGAGGCCTGTTTTTTTGCCTTTTTTTTTTCGGGCGTGGTTGGGAGGGATGGACTTAACTGACGAACTGATGATTAATATTCGGTTCGGCTTGAAAAATACGAACTGACGAATGATGGATGGCTACCTTGGCCGCTGACGGATGACGAACCAGCTAAAGGTAGTAAAATGACCACCTCTGTATACAAAATTGCACATTACGAAAACCTGATGTGCTTGAGAAAAAATGAGGGCAGATTTGGAATCAGTGAAAAAAAAAAAAATATATATATATATATATATATGTATATATAGAAATGTTTACTTGCGTCACTGATTAAAAAAAAAAAAAAATTGTTGGGACCATCATGATTATTTAAAATTCTGGCATTCATTTTTTTCTACAAAAAAAAAAAAAAACACAAAAAAAAAATTCCAAGACAACTGAGACCAAATAGCTTGTGCAGAATGAAAGCCATGCTCTTTGTAAATGGTTGTGGCAATTTTCGATCAAGGTTTAGTCAATCAAATTGCTTTTATGGAGTTATATTACGTGCAAGAAGAGCGTACAGAGTGACACACAGCGTATGATCTGTAGACTCTGACGAACTAGAGTAAAGCACTTCTCCCAGGAACGGGGAAACCGTGTTTTCTCCTGGTGGGAGTGGTTGGTGTGGGTGGTCTAGGGCAGTGTTCCCCAACCTTTAGTGAGCAAAGGCACATAGTTTATATTAGAACAAACTCAAGCAAAATTAATAAGATACATCATTTGAAGTAAACAAAAAAATAGTAAATGCAACGGAATAATTTCCTGCGGCGCTCATGATTTTTCACAGTACACCAATGTGCTGCAGCGCAGTGGTTGGGTATCACTGGTTTAGAGTATTCACTTTTAACAGGGAGAACTAGCTGGAGCAGGGCACAGATTCAGGGTAGCACAGGTGATCAAAACACAGCCATTAAACATTAGCTCGGATGACGGAGGGCGTAAATGCCGTGGAGAGTTTGCCAAAAGTGCGGCCTGAGAAGTTGGCAAATGTGGAATTATACCACCTTGAGACGGTGCCCATTTTCCTTCCAAGGCCAGGTTGCTATGGTAACAGTCTTTGTAAATGGATATGCTTTAAGGCCCAAGATGGATCATTGGGGAGATGGTTTTGTTTAGCAGTAGTTTCAGCCTGCAATTACTACAATTTGGACCGACCTGCTACTTGGGTCAATTTGACCAAATCTTCTGGGTTGTTTTGTACAAAATCACTCAATTTTGGGGGAGAAGAGGCAGGACGCCAGCCCTCGAGGAACTGGATTGAAGACCCCTGCTGTACGCTATATCAGTGCAGCCACTGCTGGTCCCAAGCGAGGATAAAAATGTGTGGCTTAAGGGCATCCAGTGTGAAAACTGTGCCAAACATATCATGTGAGTGACTTGCTGTATGACCCCTGACAGCGGAAAGCTACTTTTTCCTAGAAAATGTTGGTAATATTCGTACCGACGTGCTTGATCAAATCCTCAAACCACTGGGCTGGAAAATAACCCAGCAAAGTCTCAGTCCCTTTTGAACCCAGCACTGGGTTATCTATTTCCCTGAATATGGGTTACTTTTAACTCAGTTTTAAGAGTATAGGAATGATTTGTGTTCGACGGGCATTTACAGTATTTGCCACCACGGAGGCTATCTGATATATGCGAGGAAATTCATTTAAAGTCATCATTTAAAAAAATATCTTCACCACACTGTTTCTTACCCCCTGATGATGATCGCTCAAGCCATAATGAGATGTTGAAATGGTTTGTCCAAAGGTGGGTGCACCACAGGCTGTGAAGGGGAAGGAGGGGGGCACCTCCGTCTCTCTGTGTCATGTGTGTGAGCTATTTCTGCAAGACGTGAACATGAGATCTTGTCTCCGACATCTGTGGGATCCTCTAATTATTATCTTCCCTCTCAACAAGCGATCACAGGGTTCTCCTGAGAAAATTCAGCACATCCTTTTGATTCTTTCCACACGCACACGCCTGCTTCCTCCCCCATCTACCACAGAGGCATCGATGCTGGCATGCAAATTAAATTACACAAGATATATAGCTAGATGGGATACCGCAAGTGCACTCAATACCTCTAAATTCCACAGCGCAAGTGTGTGTACTGCAACTGAGAAAATGATCTTGTAGACGACACAACGCCTATATAATATTTGTAGTAATAAAAAGACAATTCAAAAAATCTTAGGGGATTAGCTGTTGGAATTTACACCAGTTCCCCATTCCTGCGTCTAGAAAGGACTTTCCTCTGCCAAGAAGCAACATGTACGTAACTAGGCCTTCATTTCAGATGGCAGCAATTGAGCTATGTTTCTCTTTTCTGTTGCCATGGGTAACACATCTCCTTCTCATGTCTAATCGTGGCTTCTCTTTCAGAAGGGCTGCCGAACACTGCAGCTCTTACACAGTGAAGGAATCCCTGTACTTTTTGTAAATGCTCAGTAATATGCTCTTTGAAATCTCGTCGTCAATATTAACCCTTCATTGGGTAAATTACAGTATTTACGTCTGCATTTTTTAAAATAATCAGAGTCAACCGAGGCTGACTTTAAAGGGGAAGTCAACCCAAACATATTTTTTTCAAGACTATGTTCTATGCAAGCCCACTAGTTGAAACAAGGCATTCTGATTAATATTGCGTTTGTGGAGTAAGAGTTAATCCACCCGTTTTTAGCCATCTCTGGGGGCGTCCATTTTGTTACTTCTGTCGACTGAAAATGACATCACAACTGCTCAGGGCTCAGGTAATGACCAATCCTAGCTGACCTGTTTTCTGAAACTGAGCCGTGCTTGGTCGTTACCTGAGCCGTGAGCAGTTGTGATGTCATTTTTAGTCGACAGACAAAATGGCCGCCCCCTGAGAAGACTAAAAAGAGGTGGATTTTGCTGCTTAACTCATATTCCACAAACGCAATATTAATCAGAATGCCATGTTTCAACGAGTGGGATTTCCCCTTTAATGACATTGAGTACACTTACAGGTTCATACTGGCACATATGTGGTCACAAGCACATGTGTGTATGTCCGGTTGTCCCCACGCAGTACAACTTTCCAGCAGAGGATCTGAAGACAGATGGATTTCACTTCATTGTATTTGCTTACAATCTGTTCTTGCAACATCGATCATCATTTATTCATATTTCCCATTCTGATCCAAATCTGCAGCAGCAGTTGCGATGCTTTGAACTGACCTTTGCTTCCGCTCAGGTGAATATACCGTGATGACAGCTCATTTCCATCTGAAGAGGAAGATTGGCTATTTTGTCATCCAGACGTACCTCCCATGCATCATGACCGTCATCCTCTCCCAAGTGTCTTTCTGGTTGAATAGAGAATCAGTGCCAGCAAGAACTGTATTTGGTAAGTGCGTGCATCACTCTTTGACAATACTCTTCTAACGCTCCACTGCCAACTCACTATTTCAGCAGGCCGTACAAATACAGTATATCGAACTCATCTCGTGTTAAAAATCTTGAATTTCAACACTCGTGAAAACATTTGGAATTACCTTCGTTTTGGAAAACTAGCATTTGTAAGTGCAGGGCTGAATGGAAATAATATCTTGAAGCACTGGAGAAAGGGGACTTGAAAAGAGGAGACATGCTTGACTGCTTTTTCTCTATAGCTGAACTTGTTTGTAATCCAAGTGGAAGTAATAGAAGTGACCTAAGCCTGGTTAGCTCAAGGAAGAAACCACACGAGAAGTCAGGATCTCCTTTCAGATAACAAACTGGCCTCCCAGGTCAGCAAGTGATAAATAGTCATGATTATCATGGCTTTTGTGGTAACTCTCCTGCCCATAAAGTAGTGGCTGACAGTTTTTTTTTTTTTTTTTTTTAATCATCCACTGCCAGAAATTTTTAGACCCTCTTTTACGCCCTAACGTTTGAAAAAAATTATCAATAAGTTCCTGGGATTGAATGGCTGGACTGTGAAAAGACAAGTAATAAGACAAGTAGCCGAATTTTAAAATCTATTCTACAGCTGACTGTTAGCCAATGTAAAGCCTTTAGGACTGAAGTAATATGATCTGATCTCTTTGTTGTGGTCAGAACCGGAGCTGCAGCATTCTGACTTAGCTGCAGCTGATTGTTGCTCTTTTAAGGGAGTCCAGTAAGAAACCGTTAAAATAATCAAGTCAATTGGAAATAAGAGCATGGATATGTTTCTCCTGATATGCTTGGAGCATGCAACTCTTCAGTCTGGATATGTTTTTCACACTGGTAAAAGGCTGTTTTAGTGATTGATTTGATATGACTGCTAAAGGTCAGGTCAGAGTCCATCAGCGCGCCAAGATTTCTGACTTGGTCTTCGGTTTTTAGAGACAGTGATTCCAAGGGTTTACTAACAACCCTCTTTTCTTTATGCCAAAAACAGTTACCGGTACCTCAGTTTTGTTTTAGCTGAATGAAATTTTGGTTCATCCAGTTGTTAATTTGCTTTAGCGAGTGACACAACGCGTTAATTGAACTGAAGTCATTTGGGGACATTGATCAGTAGAGTTGTGTGTCCGCTGTGTGAGACCTAACATTCTGAA